>NC_072416.2:66178333-66496166 GCF_028858775.2 Pan troglodytes
AGTATAAATACTCATAAAAATACCACACAGGTTAACATATAGAATATTTTAAGCACTTCATGAGTCTCCCTTGTACCCCTTCCCAGTTTATACCCCCAACCGAAGATAATCATGCTTCTCAACTCTCATCATCATATATTAGTTTTCTTATTTCTGCATTTTACATAAATGGATGTCCTGCTTTGTATCTAACATCATGTATTCAACATTATGATTGTGGGATTCATCAAATTTTTGTTGTTTATTTTTTTCATTGCTTTGTGTTATTCTAGTGTATGAATTTGCAAGTGTTTCTTTATCTGTTATCTTTTCATGGACATTTGATTTGCGTCCAGTGTTGGACAATATGTATAAAGCTGCTTTGTGCCCTTTTTTTTAAAAAAAAAAACCATGACTTTCGATGGACAAAGCATTCACTTACTTGGGTATATGTCTGGGAGTGTAGTTACTGATTTTCCAAAGTGGCTGTGCCAATTTATACTCCCAATCAGCCATATATAAAAGTTCTTATTCCTCCACCTTGTCACCAAGTGTTACACTAGTTAGTCTTTTAATTTTAACTATTATTGTAAAGATATAATGGTATCTGGCTGTGGTTTTAATTTGTGATTTCTTGATTACCAATGATATTGAACATCTTAACATATTTATTGGACATTTGGATATCTTTCATGAAGTGTTTGTTCACATCTTTTGAACTTTTTGTGATAGTGGCACAATCACGACCCATTGCAACCTCAAACTCATGGGCTCAAGCGATCTTCCCACCTTGGCCTCCCAAGTATCTGGGACTACAGGCATGTACCACCACGCTTGGCTAATTTTTTAAATCTTCCTTATAGACAGGGCCTCGCTATGTTACCCAGGCCCAGTGTCTGCCACTTGCTTGTTTTCTTGTCTGAAACTCTTGGCTTCAAGTGATTGATCCTCCCGCCTCAGCCTCCCAAAGTGCTGGAATTACAGACGTGAGCCACTGTGCCCAGCCAGCTCATCTTCGAATAATAACAGTTTTACTTCTTCCTTCTTAATTTTTATACTTTTTCCCCCCTTTTTCTTGCTTCATTGTATTGACTAGGACTTCTGATACATTGTTGATTAGAGGTGGTGATGGAGGACATCCTTGTCTTTTTCCCAAACTCAGGGCAAAAAAGGATTCATAGTTGTGCCATTAAGTAATTTGCTAGGGTTTGTTTTGGGGTTTTTTGGGGGGGATGGGGGATACCTTTTATCAGACTAAGGATATTCTTTTATTCTAATTTGTTGGGAGGTTTCTATTTTTGTTTTTTGAATTCATGAATAGGTGTTGAGTGTTGTGAACTGCTTTTCTTGCAGACTTGTTTTCTATTTTAAGAATACAAGAAGCAAACCATGCAGCCAGTGTCTGCCACTTGCATGTTTTCTGTAATGTGGTAACTTAATATTAAAGTAAAATAGAGATAATGTTCTTTTATTATTAAATTGGACTGATACAGTCTCTTTTTTTTTATCGTTTATGGTTAGGAAGTGTAGAATTATGTAACACTGTTAAGAATCTCCCTCCAGGTTCTCATTTTTTGGGGTTTTACACATCCACGATATCTTTGTGTTGGTGGCGGGGGACTTCATAGTGCCTTCAGAGTGCACAAGTGAGAAATAGATGCAATTTAATCTCAAATGAAACTGAATTGTGGCCGGGCGCGGTGGCTCACGCATGTAATCCCAGCAATATGGGAGGCCGAGACGGATGGATCACAAGGTCAGGAGATCGAGACCATCTTGGCTAACACGGTGAAACCCCATTTCTACTAAAAATACAAAAAATTAGCCGAGCGTGTTGGTGGGCACCTGTAGTCCCAGCTACTCGGGAGGCTGAGGCAGGAGAATGGTGTGAACCCGGGAGGCGGAGCTTGCAGTGAGCTGAGATTGCGCCGCTGCACTCCAACCTGGGGGACACAGCGAGACTCCGTCTCAAAAAAAAAAAAAAAAAAAAAGAAAGAAACTGAATTGTGTACTTGTTGCTGAGAAACTAATCTTTAATAAATTTAAAATAGTCTTTAATGAATATTTAATCAGATTATTTTACTTTTTAGTTCTTATCTAAATATGGAAGAACTGTCTGTTTAATTAAAGCCAATACCTTTTATTGAAATTACCTGGTGAAAATGCTCATTTTCAGTTATTAGAATTGGAAGAGATTTTGTAGGTCTTAATTTTCTGAATTTTTTTAGATGATTTAATATAGATTATCTGTATGTTTTAAAATAATGTTTGGGTTTTAGAAAAATAGTTTAGGCTGGGTGCGGTGGCTCACGCCTGTAATCCCAGCACTTTGGGAGGCCGAGGCAGGTGGATCACCCAAGGTCAGGAGTTCGAGACCAGCCTGGGCAACACCGTGAAACCCCACTCTACTGAAAATACAAAAATTAGCTGGGCATGGTGGTGCATGCCTGTAATCCCAGCTACTCAGGAGGCTAAGGCGAGAGTATCACTTGAACTTGGGAGGCAGAGGTTGCAGTGAGCCGAGATCGCGTCATTGCACTCCAGCCTGGGCAACAAGAGTGAAACATTCCATCTCAAAAAAAAAAAAAAAGAAAGAAAGAAAGAAAAATAGTTTGAAAGAATTTGCTTTACTGTGAACATTTGTCTAAAAAGTGCTTGAAGACAAAATGCTACTTAAATTACTAATTTCAATGGCATTTTGTAGATTCGTGCTGCTATTAATTGTAATAATTTACTTTTTGTAGTGTTTTGTAGTTTACAAAATGTTTTCCCAGAGTTTACTTTTTTTTTCTTTTTTCTTTTATGAGACTGTCTCACTCTGTTGCCGAGGCTGGGGTGCAGTAGTGCAATGTCAGCTCGCTGCAACCTACACTTTCTGGGCTCAAGCAATCCTCTCCACCTCAACTTCTCCCGTGGCTGGGACTACAGGGGCAAACCACCACACCTGGCTACTTTTTGTATTTTTTGTAGAGATAAGGTTTTGCCATGTTGGGCAGGCTGGTCTCGAACCCCTAGGCTCAAGTGATCCACCTGCCTTGGCTTCTCAAAGTGCTAGGATTATAGGTGTGAGCCACCACGCCTGGCCTCAGAGTTTACATTTAATCTTTACAAAAGTTCTTTGAAAAGGGCAAAGCAAGTACAGTCATATGTCACTTAACACCAGGGATATGTTCCGAGAAATGCATCACTGGGCGATTTCCTTGTTGTATGAACACCACAGAGTATAGTTATACAAACCTAGATGGTATACCCTAATATGTGGTATAACCAGTCACAGTGGCACCATGCTTGCAGTCCCAGCTACTTAGGAGGGTGAGGCAGGAGGATTGCTTGAGTCCAGGATTTAGAATTAGCCTGGGCAACATGTTGAGAGCTTGTCTCTTAAAAAACAACAACAACAAAGATTTACTTAAGAAAATATGGTATAAAATATTAAAAATAGTATACTTGAATAGAGCCCTTACCATTAATGGAGCTTGTAGGACTGGAAGTTGCTCTGGGTGAATCAGTGAGTGAATAGTGAATGAATATGAAGGCCTAGGACATTACTGTACACTGCTGTAGACTTTCTAAGCACAGTACTCTTAGGCTGTACTATGTTTATAAAAAAATTTTTTTCTTTAATAATTAACTTTTTCGCTTTATAAGTTGTGAATTTTAAAAAAATCTTTTGTCTTTTGTAGTAACACTTAGTTTAAAACACAGACACGTTGTGCAGCTGTACAAAGATATTTTATTTCTTTATCTCCTTATTCCATGAACTTTTTTCTATGTTCAAATTTTTTATTTTTTATTTTTTTTTACTTTTAAAACTTTTTTGTTTAAAATGCTGACACAAACACACACATTAGCCCAGGCCTTCACAGGGTCAGGAACATCAAGATGTCACTAGGCAATAGGACTTTTTCAGCTCTGTTGTTACCTGTGGGACCACCATTATATATGGTCTGTCATTTACCGAACCACTGTTATGTAGCTCATGACTGTACATTTTACAGGTGATCTGAGGTTATGTATGTTGTAATTGGCAGAGAGGTCTTAAGCCCAGGTCTTTTGACTGTCGTTTCTCTTTCTGTTTTACCATATTACTTCTTACACTGTAATTATCTCATAATTTCTTAGTATATTTCATTTTCTTTCTTTCTTTTTTTTTTTGAAACAGAGTCTTGCTTAGTCACCCAGGCTGGAGTGCAGTGGCTCGATCTCCGCTCACTGCAAGCTCCGCCTCCTGGGTTCACGCCATTCTCCTGCCTCAGCCTCCCGAGTAGCTGGGACTACAGGTGCCCGCCACCACGCCCAGCTAATTTTTTTGTATTTTTTTAGTAGAGATGGGGTTTCACCGTGTTAGCCAGGATGGTCACGATCTTCTGACCTCGTGATCCGCCCTCCTCGGCCTCCCAAAGTGCTGGGATTACAGGCGTGAGCCACCGTGCCCGGCCGTATGTTTCATTTTCTAAAACACTTTCACGTTATCTCATTTAATTCTCCAAATAAACTCTTGTAGAAAGCCTAGTCTTTGACTTAAAGTCAGATACTCTTTCTCTTACTTTAAAAAAAAATTTTTTTTTCTTTGAGACGGAGTCTCGTGCTGTTGCCCAGGCTAGAGTGCAGTGGCCCACATCTCAGTTCACTGCAACCCCTGCCTCCTGGGATCTAGTGATTCTCCTGCCTCAACCTCCCAAGTAGCTAGGATTACAGGCACCCACCAACACACCCACCCAGTTAATTTTTGTATTTTTAGTAGAGATGGGGTTTCGTCATGTTGGCCAGGCTAGTCTCGAACTCCTGACCTCAAGTAATGCACCACCTCAGCCTCCCAAAGTGCTGGGATTACAGGTGTAAGCCACCGTGCCTGGCCCCTGATAAAAATCTTAATGCTTGTTTACTATTATTATAGTTCAAGCTCTCCTTCCTTGGATTAATCATGGTAGCCTAACTACTGTAACTAATAATCCCCAATTCTCAGTGGTTTAAGACCAAAAAAATTTTTTTAAAGTTTATTTTGCATTTTCTTTCAAATTGTTGCTCAGGAATCCAAGATACGTTCATCTTTTGATGTCGTCTTTGATGCACAGCTTCTACTGTCCATGGGAAAGAAGAAGGTGTATGGAAAGCACTCAAGATACTTAACTACATTAACCTGGAAATTACTATCAATTATCACCACTTACAATTTTTTGGCTAGAAGTAGTCACATGGCCCTACTTACATGCAGAAGTACTGGGAAAAGTAGTCCCTGGCTGGGCAGCCTTTCCTCATCAAAACTCTGTATTCTGTAGTATAATATAGAACTCTATACTTAAATCTTTGGTGGTTAGTGTGCTATGCCACATGCTCCACACAGGAATAAATCATGGCTAAGTCACTAATACGGGCTCTAGAGCCAGACTGTTTTGGTTGAATCCTGGATTTTACTGTATCCTTGACCAAGTAACTTAACCTTTCTTTCTAGACCTTTTATTTAATCGTTCATTGCTTAATTTATTCACCTATCTATCCATTTACTTATTCGATATGTATTTTTTGATTGCTCACTACGTTATAGACAATATTGTAGGTGCTAGGGATGCAGAGATGAACAAGAGAGACAAAACTCCAGTCCTCAAGGGCCTTTCTCACTTTATACTGAGAGAGACAATGAGTAAATAAACAAAACATTAAAATATAGTAAGTGCTATATTGGAAATTAGTATTGATGCGATAGAGGTTAATTATGAAGAGAACTTTACCTTGGGATTTTTTCTTTATAAAATGAGAATAATATATAATAATATCATCTACCTAAGAGCTGTTGTGAGGAGTAAATGAAACATTGTGAGGAACATGGCGTGGTACCTTGCACATTGTAAATGCTCAGTAAAAGTTAGCTAGTATTATTACTTAGGTTTCTTTGAACAGTTTGACCAACACTTCAACACTGATGAAGAGTATGTAGCAGAATAAGATATCTACATTGGCATCCTAGAATTAAGCTAGGTTTGTTACTGACATTTTAAGGAGTTGTGAATTAATGGGCTAGTGATATGTGAAAATGGAAAGTAGAAGGGTACTTAAACATCAGTTATAATGATCTTCCTGTTATTCTGCAAAGGACAATTTCAAAAGAGCTAAGAAATTTCTGAAATACATATTTTTTGAAATGATGAGGGAATGCAAGCTGTGGTGCTGTTGGAAAATACCACCTACCTTGTAGCCAACTGACAAATTAACTTTTTCTTTTCTTCAAAATAAGTTATCTGATTCATTAATGTGGTCACCAAATAATACATTCAAAGCAGTTTGCTAATGTAGCTGGGGGTTCACTGAGGGAAATCAGACATGTTGACTACTCCCATGAACTTTATTGTCCATTGAGACTTGCAAATAAGATAGTACCAATAAAGTATGATAAATGTTTAATGGAGGAAATTCAGATCTTTGTGAGAGCAAATAGAGACCTGAAATTTGATGGAGTTGAATCAGGTACTTATTTTTTATTTGCACAAGAAAGAAGAGGGATTTTTATTTTTAAATTTTTATTATTATTATTTTTTGAGACAGAGTCTCACTCTGTCACCCAGGCTGGAGTACAGTGGTGCAATCTTGGCTCACTGCAACCTCTGCCTCCCAGGTTTAAGCAATTCTCATGCCTCAGCCTCCCAAGTAGTTGGGACTACAAGGCTCATGCCACCACGCCTGGCTAGTTTTTTTGTATTTTTAGTAGAGACAGGGTTTCACCATGGTGGTCCGGCTGGTCTCGGAACTCCTGGCCTCAGGTGACCCGCCCACGTTGGGATTACTGGCATGAGCCACTGCGCCTGGCCAGAAAGGGGACTTCTTATTTGAAGATAGTGTCTAGCTAACTAATAAGCAGACATCTAGGGAAAAGGTAGATACTAAGGAGGGAAAAGTATTAAGTAGAGGGAAGGGTTTAGAGCTGCACTGTCCAAAAGTGGAATCCAGAAGCCACTAGCTACACGTGGATATTTCAATTTAAATTAAACTGAAATTAAAAATTCAGTTATTCAGTTGCATTGACAACATTCCAAGGTTTAGTAGCCACATGTGGATACTGACTATATTTTCTTTTCAACAGATGATGTCAGAGCAACTGGATATCCGTAGGCAAGAAAATAAGCCTTGACATAAACCTTGTATCTTATAAAATTAATACAAAATGATCATGGATTTTTTTTTTAATTGGAGATATTTTACCCAAAAGTCTGTTGAAATAAAAAAAAAAAAAGGAGTATTTTAGTGACTGCCGAAAGTTATCTTGGACAGTGCTGGTTTAGAAGCCCATAAGACAGAGAGACTATAGTATGTTAATGAATTATTTATATATTTTATTTCAGTAGCTTTTGGGGTACAAGTGGTTTTTTGTTAAATGGATATATTGTGTAGTGGTGAAGTCTGAGATTTCAGTGCACCTCTCACCCAAATAGTGTACATTGTACCTAATATGTAGTTTTCTGTCCTTCACCCCCTCCTATCCTACCCTCTTCTGAGTCTACAATATCCATTATACCACTCTTTATGCCTTTGTGTACCCATAGCTTTGCTCCCACTTATAAGTGAAAACATACTGACTTTCCAGTGGTATTTGGTTTTCCATTCCTGAGTTACTTCACTTTGAATAATGGCCTTCAGTACCATCCAAGTTGCAGCAAAAGACGTTATCTCATTTTTTTTATGGCTGAGTAGCATTCCATGGTGTAGATATACCACATTTTCTTCATCTACTCATGGCTGATGGGCATTTAGGTTGGTTCCATGTCTTTGCAGTTGTTAATTGTGCTGTGAATAATGTATGTGTGCAGGTGTCTTTTTGACATAATGACTTCTTTTCCTTTGTATAGATACCCGGTAGAGGGATGGTCGGATTGAATGGTAGATCTACTTTTAGTTTTTTGAGAAATCTCCATACTGTTTTCCATAATTGTTTTAATTTATAATTTACATTCCCATCAGCAGTGGACAAGTGTTCCCTTTTCATCACATCGATGCCAACATCTCTTGTTTTCTTGGCTTTTTAATAACGGCCATTCTGGCTGGAGGAAGGCGGTATCTCATTGTGGTTTTAATTTGCATTTACCTGATGGTTAGTGATGTTGAGCATTTTTTTCATACGTTTGTGGGCCATTTGTATTTCTTCTTTTGAGAAGTGTCTGTTCATGTCATTTGCCTACTTTTTGATGGGATTATTTGTTTTTTTCTTGCTGATTTGAGTTCCTTGTAGATTCTGGGTATTAGTCCTTTATTGGATGTATAGTTTGCTAATATTTTCTCCCATTCTGTGGGTTGTCTGTTTATTGCGATGATTATTTCTTTCACAGTGCAGAATCTTTTTAGTTTAATTAGGCCCCATTTATTTATTTTTGGTTTTGTTACATTTGTTTTTGGGGTCTTAATCATAAATTCTTTGCCTAGGGTGATGTCCAGAAGTTTTTCCTAGGTTTTCATGTAGGATTTTTATGGTTTCGGGTCTTTTAAGTCTTTAATCCATCTTGAGTTGATTTTTATATGTGGTGAGAGACAGGGATCCAGTTTCATTCTCCTACGTGTGGCTGTCCTGTTTTCCCAGAACCATTTATTGAATAGGGTATCCTTTTTTCAATTTATGTTTTTGTATGCTTTGTCAAAGATCAGCTGGTTGTAAGTAGTTGGCTTTATTCCTAGGTTGTCTACTCTGTTCTATTAATCTTTGGGTAGTGTGGTCATTTTCACGATACTGAGTCGTCCAGTCTGTGAGCATGGGATGTTTCCATTTGTTTGTGTCATCTATGATTTTTTTCAGCAGTGTTTTGTAGTTCTTCTTGTAAAGATCTTTTACCTCCTTGTGTAAGTACACTTCTAGGTATTTTATTACTTTTGTTGTAGCTATTGTAAAAGGGATTGAGTTCTTGATTTGATTAGCTTGGTTGTTGTTGGTGGCGGTGTGTAGCAGTGCTACCGATTTGTGTACATTGCTTTTGTAACCTGAGGCTGCTGATTCATTTATCAAATCTAGGAGTCGGCCTGGCATGGTGACTCACGCCTGTAATCCCAACACTGGGAGGCGAGGTGGGTGGATCACTTGAGGTCAGGAGGAGTTAGAGACCAGCCTGGCCAACATGGTGAAACCTGTCTCTACTAAAAATACAAAAATTAGCTGGGCGTGGTGGTGGGTGCCTGTAATCTCAGCTACTTGGGAGGCTGAGGCATGAGACTCATTTGAACCTGGAAGGCAGAGGTTGCAGTGAGCTGAGATCATGCCATTGCACTTCAGCCTGGGTGACAGAGTGAGACTGTCTCCAGAAAAGAAAAGAAAAAAAATCTAGGAGTCTTTTGGGTAAGTCTTTAGGGTTTCCTAGGTATATGATCGTATCTTGGGCAAATAGAGATAGTTTGACTTCTTCTTTTCCAACTTAAATGCCCTTTACTTCTTTCTCTTGTCTGATTGTTCTGGCTAGGATTTCCTGTATTAATAAATTACAAGAAATATGTAGTAGCCTCATGAAGTGGCTCACACCTGCAATCCCAGTACCTTATGGGGGCTGAGGAGGGAGGATCACTTGAGGCCAGGAGTTGGAGACCAGCGTGAGCAATAGTGTGAGAACCTGTCTCTACCAAAAAATAAAAATAAAAAATTTAACCAGGCATGGTGGTACCCACCTTGAGTCTCAGCTACTTGGGAGGATTGCTTGAGCCCAGGAGGTTGAGGCTGCAGTGAGTTATGCACTGTAGCCTGGGAAACAGCAAGACCTTGCTAAAAAAAAAAAAAAAAAAAAAAAAAAAGGAAAGAAAGAAAGGCTATATAGTTATAAAATTGGGTTTTATTTATCTAAAAAATATTAGCATTGTAGGAATTACTTGAGATACGTTACTGTTTTCAAAATGTGAAAATCAGCTGGAATTGTCAATTTTTAATTTAAAATAGGTAATAGTAACTCTATGTAACATACTGTTTATAGACAAAGATGAGTATTCTTTAAGAGGTTTTATATTGTCTTTTTAGTAAATAGTGCTGGAGCAATTGGACACCCATAAGGCAAAAGAATAAACCTTAACCCAAACCTCACATCTTTCTCAAAAATTAATTCAAAATGGGTTGTGGATTTAATTATAAAACACAGGTCAGGAGCGGTGGCTCACACCTGTGACCCCAGCATTCTGGGAGACTGAGGCGGGCAGATGACCTGAGGTCAGGAGTTAAAGGCCAACCTGGCCAATATAATGAAGCCCCATCTCTACTAAAAAATAACAAAAATTAGCTGGGCATGGTGGTGCTCACCTCTAGACCCAGCTAGTCTGGAGGCTGAGGCAGGAGAATTGCTTGAACCCAGGAGGTGGAGTCTGCAGTAAGCTGCTATCACACCACTGCACTCCATCCTGGGCAACAGAGCGAGACTCCATCTCAAAAAATAAAATAACCTAAAAAATAAAGCATAAAAGTATGAAACTTTTAGAAGAAAACAGGAGAAAATCTTTAAGATCTCAGGCTAAGCAAAGATCTCTAGAACATAATACCAAAAGCACCATACCTAAAAGAAAAAAATTGATAAATTGGATTTCATCAAAATTAAAAACTTTAGCTCCGTGAAAGATGCTATTAAAAGGATGAAAAGACAAGCTACAGACAGGGAGAAAACATGTGCAAAGCATATATCTGTCAAAGATCATAGAATGTATAAAGAACTCTCAAAACTCAACAATAAAAACAATTCAGTTAGAAAAGATGCCAAAGACATGAACAGACATCACCAGCCATTAGGGAAATGCAAATTAAAACCACATTGAGTTATCATTACATACCTATTAGAACAGCTAAAATAAAAAATAGAATACTAACTGTTGTCAAGGATGCACAGAAACTGGATGCTTCATAAACTGCTAGTGAGAGTTAAAATGATACAGCCACTCTGGAATATAGTTTGTTAGGTTCTTAAAAAACTAAGCTTCCCTTATGCCCCACCAATCTCACTCTGGGGCATTTATAACAGAAAAAAAAAAAACTTATGTTTACACAATAGGTATACTAATAATATTCGTAACAACTATGTATTATCATTATCATCATCATTTTTTTTTTTTGTAGACACAGTGGTTCACCATGTTATCCAGACTGGTCTTGAACTCCTGAGCTCAAGTGATCCATCCACCTTGCCCTCCTAAAGTGCTGAGATTACAGGCGTGAGCCACTGCGCCTAGCCTCAACTTCATTTTTTTATTTTTTTTATTTTTTAGATGGAGTCTTGCTCTGTCACCTAGCCTGGAGTGCAGAGACTCCATCTCAGCTCACTGCCACCTCCGCCTCCCAGGTTTAAGAGATTCTCCTGCCTCAGTCTTACGAGTAGCTGGGATTACAGGTGCCTGCCACCACGCCCAGCTGATTTTTACATTTTTAGTAGAAACGGAGTTTCAACATGTTGGCCAGGCTGGTCTGGAACTCTTGACCTCAGGTGATCCACTGGCCTCAGCCTCCCAAAGTGCTGGGATTACAGGTATGAGCCACCGCACATGGCTGCCTCAACCTGATTTTTAAAAATTTTTTTCGTAGAGATGGCAATCTCACTATGTTGCCCAGGCTGGTCTACAACTCCTAGCCTCAAGTGATCCTCCCACCTTGGCCTCCCTGCCGTGGGATCACAAGCTTGACCCACTATGCCTGGCCTAACAACCAACTTTTCTTTCTCTCTCTCTTTTTTTTTTTTTTTTTTTTTGTGATAGGGTCTGGCTCTGCAGATTGCAGATCACCCAGGCTGGAGTGCAGTGATGCGATCTCAGCTCACTGCAACCTCAGACTCACAGGCCCAAGCCGTCCTCCCATCTCAGTCTTCCTAGTATATGGGACTACAGGTGTGTGCCACCATGCCCAGCTATTTTTATGTTTTTTGTAGAGATGGGGTTTCACCATCTTGCCCAGGCAGGCTGGTTTGGAACTCCTGAGCTCAAGCGATTCATCCACTTCAGCCTTCCAAAGTGCTGGGATTACAGGAATGAGCCTCCACGCCCTGCCACACTTTATTTTTAATAGCCCAAGGTTAGAAACAAACCAAATACACGAATAAACTCTGGTGTATCCATACAATGTACTACCACTCAGCAATATAAAAGAATAAACTGTTGATACATGCAACAACTTGGACAGTTCTCCATAGACTTACGCTGAGTGGAAAAAAGTCAATATACTGTATGATTCTATTTATGTAATATTTTCAAAATGACAGAACTGTAGAGATGGAGAATAGATTGGTGCCAGGAAACAGGGTCAGGTTGAGGGGTGCAAATATGAAGGGGTGGCCCAAGAGAATTTCTTCATATCTTGACTGGGGTAGTAGTTATTTGAATCTATATATGGGATAAAATTGCATAAAACTATATACACACATACAAATGAATGCACGTAGAACAATGACAACTGAATAAGATCTGTAGTCTAGTTAGCAGTATTGTATCAGTGTCAATGTCCTGGTTTTGATACTGTGCTAACTACAGTTCAATATTGTGGGTATATGTACTGTATTATAGTTGGGGGAAACTAGGTGCAGGGTACATGGGGCTATAGTATCCCTTGTCTGCTTGGGATCAGAAGTCAGAAGTGTCTTAGATTTTGGATTTTTTCAAATTTTGGAATATTTCCAGAATACATACTGGTTGAGCATCCCTGATTCAAAAATTTGAATTCCAAAATGTTCCAGTGAGCATTTACTTTGGGTGTCATATCAGTGCTCAGAAAGTTTCAGATTTTGGAGCATTCTGGATTTTCAGATTAGGGATATTCAACCTGTAGTACATATACATACTATTTTTGCAACTTCCTATGAGTCTAATTATTTAAGAAGAATAAAAGTTTTAGCCAGGTGTAGTGATGTGATTCTGTAATCCCAGTTACTTGGGAGACTGAGGCAAGAGGATCACTGCTTGAGCCCAGGAGTTTAAGGCCAGCCTGGGCAACATAGCAAGACCTTGTCTCCCAAAAGAAAAAAAAAAAGGATTTTTTAAAAAAAGCTTATATATTATACAGTGGTAAGTTTTATTAAGGTATACATATTTTGAATCTTATCCCAAAAGTTACTGAAATTTGAAAAATGAAGTTTGTATTATTTTTTCATTTTTATGCATACTTTCATTTTAAGCAATTTATATTATAGAAATTTAATTTTGTATTTTTAGTATTTCTACAGTGTGTTGTCATGGGTCTAATATATTTAGAGCCCATTCCCCCAACTAATCAGCAGAACTGATAATGGAACTGCTCTTATTGAAGTTGCTGTAGTCTGTCCTGTAGTGACCTTCAGGCTTTAACCCTCCAGCTTTAGTTAAATTAAGCAGGCACAGACCTTTGCTATGGAAACGATACAGAAACATAACAAACAACTTGGCTTACTTTCTTCTGCGAAGCAGAGGGTGGACTGAAGAGAATACTGATACTGGTGAAAGTTTTTAGAGACTAGTGTTAACAGTAGTAGTAATTTATTTATTGCCTACAACATAAATGCTTCTCTGGAAATCAGATGGGATAATAGTCTAATTAGTTTATTTGATCTTCCTTTAAAAGTCTCTCAGAAAGGCATAGCCCTATTTTTCTTATGGTATTATACATCTGGAACAGATGTTGATCAAAATATGTGTTATGAAATATATTCCCTTTGAAATCTTATATGAGTGATTACCTTCCCCCAACATCAGTTTATTTTATCAAAGTATAAAAAGCAAGTGGCTTATGACTTTGCGAAGCTGTTATACATGTCAGCCATCTAATATGACTAGGATTCTTTGGTATAGAGTACTTGCCAGTATGTTATTTGATATCTGGATAACTTAATAGGTAATAGCAAAATTTTTTATTTGTATTCTCTATTTTAGATTTAACTACCTCATTTTGACGAGCTACTTTAATGCCTATAATTTTTTTGTTTGTTTTTTCTTTTTCTGTATAAGAGCAAATTGCCTACAGTTCTTTTAAAAATAATGTATTGACTAACTTCATGAGTTATTTTGCTTCACCAAATTGTACTCTGTTATTCTAAAATTTATTCTTTCAACAATGATTGAATGCCTGTAATGTGCTAGGCGCTCTGCTAGGCTCTGGAGATAACAAGATGGATACTGTCCTCTTCACAGTGCTCACAGGCAAGTGGTAAAGTTGTTGCTGTTTATTTCTCCACTTGATGAACAGTTGGTCATGTAGAATAATTTGTTAAATTTATGATTAAACATGAAAGAGCAACAAGTATACCAAAAAGGAATGACTAATCGCTGAATAGATGAATGTGAGGAAGTTGCCTAATCATTGTTAGCTTCAGATTCTTTATCTGTGAACTGAAAAAAGACATATAGTCCACAGGAGTTTTAGGATGCAGTGAACTATAACCACTCTCTACCTTCATTTTTTTTACCTCTGGGTATAAATCTGGATGAATCTCACGTGGCATTATTACTTACCCCATCTGCCGCCAGATAAACCAAAAGAGTAACGGCTGAAATTTGTTTTTGCACAGATACACATAAAATATATGCCCAAACTTTTCCAATTTCTTTTTAGTTATTGATTTATTTAGGATTGATTGATTTATTTATTTAGAGATGGAGTTTTGCTCTTGTTTTGCACTCCAGGCTGGAGTGCAATGGCGCGATCTCGGCTCACTGCAACCTCCGCCTCCTGGGTTCAAGCGATTCTCCTGCCTCAGTCTTCCTGAGTAGCTGGGATTACAGGCATTCGCCACCATGCCCGGCTAATTTTGTATTTTTAGTAGAGATGGGGTTTCTCCATGTTGGTCAGGCTGGTCTCGAACTCCCGACCTCGGGTGATCCACCTGCCTAGGCCTCCCAAAGTGCTGGGATTACAGGTGTGAGCCACCGCGCCTGACCTAGGCTTTATTTTTGTTATTGTGATGATATTGACATTTTATAGTTTTATGGAATAGTTTCCATAATTAAAGCTTTGAAATTTATTAATTTTACACTAAAATGTGTAAAAAAATTACAAATGAGAATACTGATAGATTTCTTGACTACATAAAAATTAAAATATTTACAGAAAATGGAAACATAAATGTAATAAATTGAACAGGTTTACTTTCACTAAACATAAGACAGCTGTAGCTTAAGCCTGCTGGCAGGTGAGAAAGAACCAATAAGCAAGCAGCACAAGTCATTTTGCATCTGAGAACTCTGGAAAGGTTCAGGAATTTGACGTACTGGATATCTCTGAAAGCGGGATGTGAGGTGAGACTGAAAACAAGAAGACTGGATAAAAAGTCTATAAAAGAAGGAGTTAAGACCGGGCACGGTGGTTCACACCTGTAATCCTAGCACCTTAGGAGGTTGAGGTGGGTGGATCATTTGAGGACAGGAGTTTGGGACCACCTGGCCAACATGGTGAAACCCTGTCTCTACTAAAAATACAAAAAAATTAGCCGGGCATGGTGGCTCATGCCTGTAGTTCCAGCTACTCAGGAGGCTGAGGCAGAAGAATTGCTTGAACCTGGGAGGTGGAGGTTGCAGCACCACTGCACTCCAGCCTGGGCAACACAGCGAGACTCCATCTCAAAAGAAAAAAAAATTAAATTGAATTTAAAAAGGACTTAAATTTCCCAGATGTTTCTTTCCTGTGTGGTACAGCCTAGTGATAATGCCTGTCTTACCCTGAGAGAATCTGGTGATTCTATAGAGAGAATGAAGTGGAGGTTCTAGATTCTAGGAGCGCTAAAGGCAAGGCTTAATGATCTGTTCTTAAAATGGGGTGGGGGTGGAAGGGAAGGCATAATGGAAGACTGCATACTGAAGAGTGAGACCTCTGACCATTTTATTAGTTCCCACAATGCTTGCAATAGGTTTACTATGCTCCCTAGGCAGAAGACTGCAGGATGTGTTTTAGGCAAACTCACTGGTCCAGTAGAAGAGACCTGTAGATTCTAAGAAATAAACTTTACTTTTAACATGTTTAAATTACTGTTACTTTGGATTTTTGTTTATGCAGCCAAACTTAATCTTAATATAAAAGGCAATTATTAACTGTAACCAAATAAGTTGTATGAAAAAGGAAATATAATTAAAATACACTACAAGGCTGAGCTGCAAGTAACATGTATCCAGTTATAATGCAAACACTGAAAGTTCAAAAGATAATATATCTAACCTTGAAAAACATTAGGAAATAGCAGTATTAACATGTTCCTTAGAAATATGGAAGTAAGTTCCAAAAGAAACAGTGAAAAGGGTTACAAATGGTTCCCTTTTGAGGAGCAGAAATTGATCCAGAATTGGTGATAAATGGAAAACAAAACCATATTTATAACTTGTAAGGCAGACAAAGGGTTAATATGCTTAGTATATCTAAAGGGCTTGTAAAATTAATAATACTAAAATAGAAACAGAAAATGAGCAAATCATATAAACAGCCACAAAGGGGAAAAGTTGTCTGTGTAGACTATTACCACTTCTCTGTTCTTTGCTTTTTTGATAGGTTAGAAGTAGTTTTCTTATTTATTTGATATTTAATAAGATTGAGCATTTTTCCATTTATTTATTAGCTATTTTTTCCTGCTTTATATGCTCTACTTATATCCTTTGAGGAGGGTACTTGGAATTACGATTTGTCATCTTCCTTGAATCTGGAATTGTTTCTGCAGTATGAATTATAATAATCTTGCCCGTTGTAAAACGTTATTATAAACCTTTGGTGGTTATATCCTGAGGTCTTTGTGCCTCTTTGGTTACAAGTCTTCTAGATCAGTGTTTCTCAGCTCTATCAGACCCAGCCCCACTCTCAAAAAAAGCCCCACATCCATTTTGTAATGCTACTTTATTAACTTGAAATGGAGATTTAAAGATAATACAATTAGGCCAGGCACAGTGGCTCATGCCCATAATACCAGCATTTTGGAAGGCCAAGGCAGGAGGATCACTTGAAACCAAGAGTTTAAGACCAGCCAGGGCAACCTAGTGGGACTTCTATATCTACAAAAAAAAAAAAAAAAAAAAAAAAAAAAAAAAGCTAGGTTTGGTGGCACACTCCTGATGTCCTAGCTACTCTAGAGACTGAAGTGGAAGGATCCTTTGAGCCCAGAAACTCAGGGTTGTGTTGAGCTATGATTGTGCCATTGCACTGTAGCTTAGGTGACATAACGAGACCCTGAATAAAAAAAAAAAAAAAGTGATATAATTGACTACACATATAATTTTAAGAATATCAGTTATAATGCAGTACTATTAAGAGAAAAATAAATATGTAAACTAAATTATAGTTGATGTGGTTTGGCTATGTCTCCACCCAAAATCTCATCTTGAATTGTAATCCCCATAATTCCCATGTGTGAAGGGAGAGGCCAGATGGGGGTAATTGAATCACTGGGGTGGTTTCCCCATGCTGTTCTCTTGATAGTGAGTTCTCATGAGATCTCATGGCTTTGTAAGTGTTTGGTAGTTTTTCCTGTATTCATTCTCCCTCCTGCCACCTTGTGAAGAAGGTGCCTTGGTTCCCCTTTACCTTCAACCATGACTGTAAATTTCCTGAGGCCCCCCCTAGCCATGGGGGACTGTGAGTCAATTAAACCTCTTTCCTTTGTAAATTACCCAGTCTCGGGCAGTTTCTTATAGCAGTATGAGAATGGACTAATACCGTAGTTTAAAAGTATGGCTGGGCATTGTAGCTCACACCTGTAATCACAGCTACTTGGGTGGCTGAGGCAGGAGGACATTTGAGTCAAGGAGTTCAAGACCAGCTTAAGCAAAACAGTGGGACCCCATCTTAAAAAAAAAAAAGTTTCAAAGTGAAAAGCCTTGATAATGACTATAGAAGACACAGTGAAGTAGTTGGACACTTACACCTGCTTGATAATGACTATAGAAGACACAGTGAAGTAGTTGGACACTTAACACCTGCACTATCAGTGTGAGTGTTGCCAGGTACAAAGGCAGGCGTGTTGATCATCACCCTAAATTCGCTGAGTGGCATTACTGACAATGACATGATTTTTTGAAATGATGAACTCTTTACATGGTAGGTTGTACTCGTGAAAAATTCATGTATCTTAAAATTGCATCTTTTGGGGGTATTAATATATACTAAGGAGTTCTAAGTTTATAAACATTTTCCTTATACATGAATGTCTGATGGGATATTCTCAAATTCTGTGAGATGTAGACTATTCACTTTGAAGAACTATAGTTATCCCATGTATTGAGATAAAGTTGAATCTCTGGCCCTTTCTCCTTAAGTATCTGTAGTGCACCCCACTTATCATGTTGACAACTAAACGCATCTTCACAACATTTAAAAAATGCCTCTGCTCCACCACCACCCTCCCCTGCAGAGGGTGATACTGTCCAAGTTAAGAAATACCATTCTAAGCCGGGCACAGTGGCTCACACCTGTAATCCCAGCACTTTGGGAGGCCGAGGCGGGTGGATCACCGGAGGCCAGAAGTTCGAGACGAGCCTGGCTGACATGGTGAAACCCCGTCTCTACTAAAAATACAAAAGTTAGCTGGGCGTGGTGGCAGGCACCTGTAATCCCAGTTACTCAGAAGGCTGAGGCAGGAGAATCACTTGAACCCGGGAGGCAGAGGTTCCAGTGAGCCTGGATGGTGCCACTGCACTCTAACCTAAGTAAGTGAGGCTCCGTTTCAAAACAAAAAAAAAAGGCTGGGCGCAGTGGCTCACGCCTATAATCCCAGCACTTTGAGAGGCCAAGGTGGACGGATCACTTGAGGTCAGGAGTTCAAGACCAGCCTGGCCAGTGTGGTGAAACGCCATCTCTACTAAAGATACAAAAAAAAAAAAAAAAAAAAAAAATTAGCTGGGCATGGTAGTATGTGCCTGCAGTCCCAGCTACTAGGGAGGCTGAGGCAGGAGAATCGCTTGAACTGGGGAAGCAAATGTTGCAGTGAGCCAAGATCACGCCACAGCACTGCAGCCTGGGCAACAGAGTGAGACTCTGTCTCAAAAAAAAAAAAAAAAAAGTACCATTCTACTGGATATTAAAGCATTTGCTCGGAAGAGAAAGAAATACCATTCTAGACCAGGGGTTATCAAACTATGGCTTTTATAGGCCAAAATGGGCCCTACACCTGGTGTTTTGTTTTTAAAGAGAAAGAGCCTTGCTCTGTCACCCAGGCTGGAGTGTAGTCGTGCAATCATAGCTCACTGCAGCCTTGAACTGGCCTCAGAGGCAGGAATGATCCTCCTGCCTCAGTCTTTCAGGTAGCTGGGACTACAGGTGCATGCCTTCACGTCTGGCTCTACCTGTTTTTGTACAGCTTGTGAACTAGGAGTGGTTTTTATACATTTTTACATGGGTGGAGAAAAAAATCAAAAGAATACTATTTTCTGATGTGAAACTTATGTGGAATTCCAAAGTAACCATCCATAACGATTGTTTTTCATTTATGTATTGACTGGTTACTTTTGTGTTACAGTGACAGAGTTGAGTAAGACAAGAGAACATAAGTGGCACTCTCATCACTTCACACTACCGCTCAGGGCAGTACAAATCACAGTGATGCAGTTAAAACTCAATAGTGTTTCAAGTGCCACAAGTATTGCTGCATTGGGACTTTAAAAAAATAATAATCAGTACATACTCATCATGTCAAAACAAGAAAAAGCAGATATTGAATGTCATTCTTTTGAGGCACAGTGGACTGTGTGTTATCTTGTTATCAAATTAGATAGCAAACTGGGTACCGTGGCTCACGCCTGTAATCTCAGCACTTTGGGAAGCCAAGGCAGGTGGATCACCTGAGGCCAGAAGTTCAAGACCAGCGTGGCCAACATGGTGAAACCCCGTCTCTACTAAAAATGCAAAAATTTAGCCGAGGATGGTGGTGCACACCTGTAGTCCCAGCTACTTGGAAGGCTGAGTCAGGAGAATCGCTTGAACCCAGGAGGCAGAGGTTGCAGTGAGCCAGGATTGTGCCATTGCACTCCAGCCTGGGTGACAGAGTGAGACTCCATCCCCCAAAAAAGAAAAAGTTAGATAGCAAAGCATTGTGTTTATTGTGCCATAGCATTATGGCTAGGCTAAAAGCATATACATCTTATGTAGCCTCACATTTCCATATAGATGTCTCACTGTTACCTTGACTACAGTGTGACCAGCATTGACAACATTAATCTTTTTCCAAAATCAGTGACTTCTTCACATTATTATTATTTTTTTTATTTTTTGAGACAGAGTCTCGCTCTGTCGCCCAAGCTGGAGTACAGTGGCCCGATCTCGGCTCACTGCAAGCTCCACCTCCTGGGTTCACTCCATTCTCCTGCCTCAGCCTCACAAGTAGCTGGGACTACAGGCACCTGCCACCATGCCCGGCTAATTTTTTGTGTTTTTGGTAGAGATGGAGTTTCACCGTGTTAGCCAGGATGGTCTCGATCTCCTGACCTCGTGATCTGCCTGCCTTGGCCTCCCAAAGTGCTGGGATTACAGGTGTGAGCCACCGTGCCCGGCCCACATTATTATTTTTTTAAGAGACAAGGTCTCACACTCTGTCACCCAGGCTGGAGTTTAGTGGCATAATCATAGCTCACTGTAACCTTGAACTCCTGGGATCAGGCAGCCCTCCCACCTCAGCCTTCTAAGTAGCTAGGACTACAGGAGCACACCACCATGCTCAGCTAGTGTGTGCATGTGTGTGTGTGTATAATGTGGAGATGGGGGTCTCATTGTGTTGCTGGTCTTGAACTCCTGGCCTCAAGCAGTCCTCCCGCCTCAGCCTCCCAAAGTGTTGAGATTACTGGTGTGAGCCATGATGGCCAGCCTTATACTTTGTTTCCTAGTGATACCATCATTCTCCTGGGTACTGAAGCTCAGATCTGACTTATTGGATCCCTCTATCATTCTGTGTATAGTTAGTTACGAAAATCTCTTTAGGGCCTTCTAGGAAAGATTTATTGCATTCATCCCTTTCCATTTCTATTTTCTATTTATGATCCTGCCTCCACCCTAGTTTAAACTTTCAGCACCCATGATTTAAGTGCCTCAGCCCTCTTAACTTGTTTCCATGATTTCATCCGTTCTCTTTCATAGAGGCTTAATTGATTTTTATCATATGCTTACCTGAAGCTCCTGAAAGGGCAGGAATTTATTCTTAGTATAGGATGTAGACAAGCACAAGATAAGGAGACTCAGATATTATATTTTAAATATTGCAGTCTCCTCTCAGGGAACTGACCTTTACGTATCTGAATCAAGTCAAGTAACATGAAGATCAGAGGGAATGATATTTCAGAGGGATAAAATATTAAGTGTGAAAGCCCTGACATTAGGAGTGAGCTTGAGTGGTTCATGCAATAAGGCCAGCAAGGCTAGAGCAGACTGTGGAAAGGGTAAGGCCAACAGTTCAGCCAGGGCCCTAATCACCTTATGCTGTGTAAACCATCATAGGGAATTTGAATTAGTTCTAAATGTGGAGGGAAGCCATTAGAGAGTTCTGAGCAGGGGAGCCAAAGTTATCCAATTTATGTTAACAAGTTTATTCTGACTCTTGGATAGAGAATGGACTATAGGGCAACAAGAGGGAAGACAGAGAGCAGTTATAAGGCTATTGCAATAGTCCAGGCTTTAATTGCTTCTTTATAAATGTTATAGAACTGAAAACTATCCTGGGTAAAATTGTATTACCTAATAATAGGCAAAAGTCTTAATGTCTTCTTCTGGTTACAGGGAGGATAACCAATAAATTATGAAGTTCGCTGGTTACAAGTTCCACTGTAAAGCCAAGGCTGGACAAGTAGGCGGGAATAAAACTCACCTGTAAGACTCCACCAAATACAAGGAGGCTACTATACCAAGGAAGAGGAGGCATGGCAGGAGAACTGAGACCCCCCCTCACTTCATAGTTTTACCTACTGAAGGCAGAAACCCTTAGGCACTTAGGCTGTCATTTACAAAGACTGAAGTATTATCAGGAGAGCTGAAAGAAGTCTCTCCAAGCCAATCTCAAAAGACCCAAGATCTAGTAACATAGCTGAAGAGATACCCTGAGGCTCAGAAATAAAGAGCAAGACTGAAGAGCATAGAGAACTCCTCATAGATTAAAAAATTATCAGCCACGTGGTAAATCAGAGGAAGGTCTTCCAACAGTTTCAAGGACCGGAGACTTGGTTATGAAGCATAGGTAGATCTCTGGAATCTGGCCAGCTCTCAGATTCCCTCGCCAGGCAGAAGAGAGAGACATTCCACCCGCCAGGCCTTTAAAGCCAGTGCTATACTGAATCAGACTATAGCTTCAGTTAAAGTCCAGACACAGTTTAAGAGCTGTGACCTTACAAAAGAAATAGCATGCCCCTTTCTGTAGGTAAATATTTTCTGCTTGAGTCTCTAGACTTTTTTTTATACTAAATGTCCATTAAAACAATAAACAACCATACACACACACACAAGAAAATGTGGCCCACATTAAAGAGAAAAAACACTCAATGGTAGCAGACTGAGAGAAGGCTTAGATTAGATATTGGAAAGATACTTTAGAATTACTATAATAAAAATCCTGAATTACCTTGAGGAAAAGGTGGATTCCGTATACATGAAGAGATGGAGGACTT
This sequence comes from Pan troglodytes, assembly GCF_028858775.2. NCBI lineage: Eukaryota > Metazoa > Chordata > Mammalia > Primates > Hominidae > Pan > Pan troglodytes. Next base: position 66,200,822 of record NC_072416.2, read on the forward strand.
TCATTAGGGCAGAGACAGTTTTTTATTTTAAGTCAAATGGATTGGCTGGGTGCATTGACTCATGCCTGTAATCCCAGCACTTTGGGAGAGGGGTGGATCGCCTGAGGTCAGGAGTTTGAGACCAGCCTGGCCAACATGGTGAAATCTCGTCTCTACTAAAAATACAAAAATTAGCCAAGTGTGGTGGCAGGAGCCTGTAATCAATCCCAGCTTCTCAGGAGGCTGAGGCAGGAGAATCGCTTGAACCTGGGGGGCAGAGGTTGCAGTGGGCTGAGATCGTGTCACTGCACTCCAGCCTGGGGGACAAGAGCGAGACTTCGTCTCAAAAACAACAACAACAACAAAAACAAAAACAAATGGATAATGATGAGGACAAAGATACAAGAGAAGAAAACTGCAAACCGATATCCTTCATGAATATACATGCAACAGTCTTCAACAAAATGCTTAGCAACCAAATCCATCAGCACACTACAAAAGTTTATACACCATGATCAAGTGGGATCTATCCCAGGAAAGCAAGAGTGGTTCAACATATGAAAATTAATCTGTGTAATTTACTACATTAGTAGAATGAAGAGAAAAACCATGTGGTCATCTCAGTTGATAGAGAAAAAAACCTTTGACAAAATTCAGCAGCCTTTCATGATTTAAAAAAAGCAAAACAGCCGGGCACAGTCACTCACACCTGTAATCTCAGCACTTTGGGAGGTCGAGGCGGGCAGATCACCTGAGGTCAGGAGTTCAGATCGGCCTGGCCAGCATGGTGAAACCCCATCTGTACTAAAAATACAAAAATTAGCCGGGCATGTTGGTGGGTGCCTGTAATCCCAGCTACTCGGGAGGCTGAGGCAGGAAAATCGCTTGAACCCAGGAGGCAGAGGTTGCACTGAGCAGAGATCGTACCACTATACTCCAGCCTGGGTGACAGAGCGAGACTCTGTCTCAAAAAAAGGCAAAACAAAGCAAACTGAAAATAGAGGGAAACTTAGTGTGATTAAGAGGATTCTTTTTTTTTTTTTTTTTTTTTTTGAGGAATTAACAGTCTTTATTGGGCTCAGACCAGGAGTCCGTGGGTCTTGAGGACCTCTGTGTATTTGTCAATTTTCTTCTCCACGTTCTTCTCGGCCTGTTTCCGTAGCCTCGTGAGCTGTTTCTTCTTCCGGTAGTGGATCTTGGCTTTCTCTTTCCTCTTCTCCTCCAGGGTGGCTGTCACTGCCTGGTACTTCCAGCCAACCTCGTGAGCCAGGCGCCCCAGATAGGCAAACTTTCTTGTAGGCTTCAGACGCACGACCTTGAGGGCAGCAGGAACCACCATCCGCTTTTTCTTGTCGTAGGGCGGTGGGATGCCGTCAAACACCTTGAGACGGTCCAGAGCGGCCTGGCCTCGCTTGGTTTTGTGGGGCAGCATACCTCGCACGGTCCGCCAGAAGATGCGGCTGGGGGCCCGGAAGTGGTAGGGGCCTCGGGAAGGGTTGGTGTTCATCCGCTTGCGGAGGAAAGCCAGGTACTTCAACTTGTTTCTGTAGAAATTGCCAGAAATGTTGATGCCTTCACAGCGTACGACCACCACCTTCCAGCCCAGCAGTACCTGTTTAGCCACCATGGCCGCCAGGCGGCCCAGGAGATGGCCTCGACCATCAAGCACCAGGACCTGCACCTCCGCCATCTTCGGCAGCCTCTTGGAAAAGCGATTAAGAGGATTCTTGAAAAACTCACACCTAATATCATACTTAATGGTTAAAGACTGAAAGGTTTCCCTCTAACATCAGGAACAAGACAAGGATGCCTGCTTTCACTACTGCGATTCAGCCTTATGCTAGAAGTCCTAGCCAGAGCAATTAGGCAATATAAAAGAAAAAAAAAAAAAAGGCATAGAAAACAAAGGCACAAACACATTCTCTCTCTCTGTCTCTGTCTCTCTCTCCTTCTCCTTCTCTCCCTCTCTCCCTCTTTCTCTTTCCCGAAGATTGTTGAAATTGTTTGCTTAAATAGGCATTTAACTTGGTTGGAGTCAGCCTGGAAAACTTGTCTCCCTGTGGTTGGTGGCAGCTCAAAATCTCATTTCAGTTTTAGCCTTAGCTAGGCTGCTTGGGGTCTGTAAGTTTATACTTATAAAATTGTAAGTTTATAATATATGGAATAGGGGTTTTCAGACTCTTTCTACTAAAAGTGTCTCCGATTTAACAGTCTGTTAGAGGACCTTCCTATATACCCAAATCTTTAGGTCTGGTCTGAATGGTTAATGTTGCCCAGAGTACAGAATCAGTATTTCTTTTGTGTTTTCTACAGCAGAGTCAGAAAGCTTTGTACAGTTTTGGTCGATCTAGATATTTATCTTAAAAAAATCAAAACCAAACCCACGTTCCTTTATGTAACGTATTCCAGTGTTTTATTTCTTAAACTAATTTGGAAATTTGGAGGGCTGCTCACTGGTTACTTTTGGTTGTATTTTTTGAAATAACATTTTGTGTGTCAATAGTATATGATAGAGATATAATAGACTTACTATTGTTGGCATATTGTAAAATGCATGGATAATGAATTGTGCTTTTCTGTGTTTCTTTTTCCTGATTAGCTCCTGGGCTATAACGAAAAGCCAATAAATCTACAAATGTTTATTGGGACAGCAGATGATCGATATTTACGACCTCATGCATTTTACCAGGTGCATCGAATCACTGGGAAGACAGTCGCTACTGCAAGCCAAGAGATAATAATTGCCAGTACAAAAGTTCTGGAAATTCCACTTCTTCCTGAAAACAATATGTCAGCCAGGTATTTTGAAATATACTTAAAATGTGCAGTTCTTTTTTTCTCTATACTTTCAGAAAAAAAGTAAATATATTTTTGAATATAAATATAAAATATTGTTCTAAATGGCATTATGTAAATAATGTACATTTAGTACATTTTCTGAGAGTGGTAGCATATTTCCAGAAGGAAAATTCAATTCAGTAAGTGTTTTTATACTATATATTACCAGCCAAGCCATTATCCTAGGTGATAGGGATATAAATACTGTATCTGGACTTTCATCAAATGGCTCACAGTCTATCTAATAGGGTAGACAATAAATAAACAATTATGATACAATTATGATTGTTCTATTTCCTTAAGGAAAACTTTTGACTTTACCTCCAGGCATCCCACTTGACCCATTTCCAAATAAGATGAGGTGGCCAACTTCTGAATGAGAATGCAATAGAGTTTTGTACAAAAGGATTATATATAGTTGCCTGTAATAGAAACCTGATATGCAGTGGCTTGAACAGTTAGGGGTTTAGTGTTTTATCACATAAACAAAATATACAGATAGATATTTTAGGGCTAGCACACAGTAGCTGCATAAGTCATTAGGGCCCCAAGCAAGTTTTTTCTTCTTTGCCATCTTTAGCATGTGGTTTCCATCCTAAAGATTGTCTTATGGTCTAAAATGGCTGCTGGAGCTCTAGCCATGACATCCTTATTACCAGAGGGGATAATAAGGAGAAAGGTGTGGAGGAAGGGTAAAAGGGAACTTCCACTGGAGTCAAATCCTCTTTTAAGAACCTTTTCCTAAAACCTACTTAACAACTCTACATCTCATTGATCATGCTTATATGTAAGGAACACATGGTTATGTTTACCAGAACACATTGTCACCTCAAATAATTTAGGGAGGCCGAGCACCATGACTCATGCCTGTAATCCCAGTATTTTGGGAGGCCAAGGCAGGCGGATCACCTGAGCTCAGGAGTTTCAGACCAGCCTGAGCAATGTGGCGAAACCTTGTCTCTACTAAAATTACAGAAATTAGCCGAGTGCGGTTGTGCCTGTCTGTAGTCCCAGTTACTTGGGAGACTGAGGTAGGAGGATCACTTGCCCGGGAGGCAGAGGTGGCAGTTAGTCGAGATAGTGCCACTATACTCCAGCCTGGGCAAGAGTGAGATCCTATCTTTAAAAACAAAAAACAAACAAAGCAATGTAGGGGCCTGTTACTGAGGAAGAAGAAAAGAAAGGATATTGAGTAGGCACCTATCAGTGAGTAGTAGGCACAACCAGACATGGGAAATATAGATTTTTATTACAGAAATTGTTTCAAACTACACTATAGACCTTTCTTTTTTTTTTTTTTATATTTTTATTTATTTTTTCGAGATGGAGTCTCGCTCTGTGGCCCAGGTTGGAGTGCAGTGGTGCAATCTCGGCTCACGCAAGCTCCGCCTCCTGGGTTGATGCCATTCTCCTGCCCCAGCCTCCTGAGTAGCTGGGACTAGAGGCACCTGCCACCACGCCCGGCTAATTTTTTTGTATTTTTAGTAGAGATGGGGTTTCACCGTGTTAGCCAGGATGGTCTTGATCTCCTGACCTCGTGATCCACCCACCTCGGCCTCCCGAAGTGTTGGGATTACAGGCGTGAGCCACTGAGCCTGGCCCACAGACCTTTCTTAAGGCAGGAATAACATCCATCCCAGGCTATTGCAAGAACAGTCCTATAAAACAGATTTCAGCTGGGCGCAGTGGCTCACACCTATTATCCCAGCACTTTGGGAGGCCGAGGCGGGCGGATTACCTGAGACCAGGAGTTTGAGACCAGCCTGGCCAACATGGTGAAACCCGTCTCTGCTAAAAATACAAAAAATTAGCTGGGTGTGGTGGCGGGTGTCTGTAATCCCAGCTACTCGGGAGGCTGAGGCAGGAGAATTGCTTGAACCCCAGAGGTGGAGGCTGCAGTGGGCTGAGATCACTCCATTGCATCAAGAGCGAAACTCCGACTCAAAAAGAAAAAGAAACCCCAAAAAATCAGATTTCAGTCTTGAGCTCTCTTCATTTAAATTTATATTTAAATAAACTTTTTAGATGAGCTGAGTGTGCTCCCTGAGGACATAGAAACTGATATGTTTCTATTAGGTAAAATAAGAGTTGCCTCAATACATAACTTATTTTGGGCAGATCACTTGAGGGTCAGGAGTTCGAGACCAGCGTGGCCAATATGGTGAAACCCCCAACTCTACTAAAAAATAGAAAAATTAGCTGGGCATAGTTGTCCTGTCTGTAGTCCCAGCTGCTCAGGAGGCTGAGGCTTGAGAATCGCTTGAATCCAGGAGGCAGAGGTTCAGTGACCCCAGATTGCGCCATTGCACTCCAGCCTGGGCGACAGAGTGAGACTTAGTCTCAAAACAAAAAACAAAAAACCTTATTCTGTTAATTACTACCAGAAAAGAAAAGTTAATATAAATTTAAATAAAATCTTATTTTTGCCTGCTTTGGTTCAGATGGACAGTACTCAAGAACCTAACCCAGCAAATCATTGCATAGGGGCTATGACAGAGTTTTTTCACAGCAAAGGCAGACAGCTAGCTGATAATCTCTACTCTTAAATTTTTTTTTTTTTAGACTGTCTAAATTTGTTGCCCAGGCTGGAGTGCAGTGGCACCATCTTAGCTCACTACAACCTCTGCCTCCCAGGCTCAAGTGATTCTCGTGCTTCAGCCACCCAAGTAGCTGAGATTGCACACGTGCACCACCACTCCTGGCTAATTTTTGTATTTTTAGTAGACACAGGGTTTTGCCATGTTGACCAGGCTGGTCTCGACCTCCTGGCCTCAAGCAGTCCACCCGCTTTAGCCTCCCAAAGTGCTGGGATTACAGATGTGAGCCACTGCACCGGCCTTAAACATTTGTGTTCTATAATGTAGAAAGAACTTTGGAATCTCAGCCTGTATTTATTCAGATACTCGAGCAAAACTTTCTTGAGGAAAAATATTGACACCAGGCATCCTATTGGACACATTTTCAAATAAGGTAATATGCCCAACCTCTGAATGAGAATACAAGTAGGCTTCTTCCCTTTTGTTCTGGGATCTTACTTTTTTATATAGCATCAGAAGCATGTGATATGTGATTAGTCAGCTGTAGAGGGAAATTTAAAAATCACCTTTGAACTATCTTTTTCCAAAAACTCAGGAAATTGATCCCTAGACGATAGTTTGCAGGCCATGTTTGCATTCATTCCTCTGGATATTCAAAGCACGATATTCAAATCAAGTTAAATAGAAAAATCACAAGTTTATTCTGTTACTTAACTTGGCTTGAGGGACAGTATGAGAAATAGCCATGAACATACTTCATAATCTGAAAAACCACTATTAAAGACAGTTTCTCTTAGGTTGATCACTATTGCATGCATGTGTGCATGCACACACAAACACAGTCCTTTCAACTTAAAGGAAAAAAGTTAGTGTTTCCCGATGGCATGGTAGATTTTGCTTTACCGTACAACACGTGGCCTATAACAACTTTATCACATTTACTTTTTGCCTTGGCTTCCAGAACTTCATAGTCAAGCCCATTTACAGTAATTATAGTAATTTGTACAACTCTAGACTTGGAGTTTACTTCCTAGTGTTTTAAAATTTTTTCTATTTATTTTTTCTTGGCTTTATTTGTATCTATATTGTAAAATGCCTCATATCCTTTCTGAAAATAATATATAAACCAATAAATAGAAAACAGTATATTAATTTCTATGAAAAATTATCAAGAAATTGGGAAAGGCTCATATCCCAAATAATATGAAAGCATTGGAGCAGTAGGATCTAAATTTACCTGTCTCCTCCATCATCTTCCATTTACTAGCACATGGAACAAGGGTAATAGTCATAATTTATGTCCCTTCCTCAACCAGATCTAGCATGTACGGTGTATTTTAGACCAGAAAGGACCAGGCTGCAGAAATACCACTATGACTAGTAACATACAGGTAGTCCTCCTCCTGCAACCCTACCACACACATACCTAAAACTTCTTGACCATTCTATCTGCTCTGTGCTGGTAGATTGTGGAACAGGAGTTCTGTAGGACCCAAGCGTTATGTATATTGGAGAAAGGATTAAATAAGGGGCAACTAGGATGTTACTAAACCTAAGAAACTTTTTTTAGGTACTGTAGATACCAGGGTAGCTAATGATGAATGAGCCTGTTTACTCAGTAGCTAATTGCTAGGATAAACTAGTATCCTAATAGCCTGTTGAATGTAACTATATTATTCAGTACAGTGGTTGAATATAATATAGTTCCAGATAATGGTAGGTTTAAAATTCCCAGGTGATAGATAAGACCATGGTTCAAAATAATTTATGCATAAGTGAACCTTAAGTATGTATTAAGTGTCTTTACTGTTCTCTTAAGGCAATAAGGTGTGGAAAAATTCGTAGATACTCCCTTGGTTTTGCCTACTAAGCCACGGGCTTGGTTATTTCAAGCCTAAACTCTTTTTTTTTTTTTTTTTTAAAGATCTCAATTGGCTTTATCGGTGATTCTGGAATTGGGCAACACTTCATTCCATAAAATACATAAGTGTTCCGACAAGGTTGACTTTATAGACAGAGAAGGGCTGAAGAAAGACAAGCAAAGATCAAAGAACATGTTAATCTTTTTTTTTTTTTTTTTTTTTTTATTGATCATTCTTGGGTGTTTCTTGCAGAGGGGGATTTGGCAGGGTCATAGGACAATAGTGGAGGGAAGGTCAGCAGATAAACAAGTGAACAAAGGTCTCTGGTTTTCCTAGGCAGAGGACCCTGCGGCCTTCCGCAGTGTTTGTGTCCCTGGGTACTTGAGATTAGGGAGTGGTGATGACTCTTAACGAGCATGCTGCCTTCAAGCATCTGTTTAACAAAGCACATCTTGCATCGCCCTTAATCCATTTAACCCTGAGTGGACACAGCACATGTTTCAGAGAGCACAGGGTTGGGGGTAAGGTCACAGATCAACAGGATAAGAATTTTTCTTAGTACAGAACAAAATGAAAAGTCTCCCATGTCTACCTCTTTCTACACAGACACGGCAACCATCCGATTTCTCAATCTTTTCCCCACCTTTCCCCCCTTTCTATTCCATAAAACCGCCATTGTCATCATGGCCCGTTCTCAATGAGCTGTTGGATACACCTCCCAGACGGGGTGGTGGCTGGGCAGAGGGGCTCCTCACTTCCCAGTAGGGGCGGCCGGGCAGAGGCGCCCCTCACCTCCCGGGCGGGGCGGCTGGCTGGGCGGGGGGCTGACCCCCCCACCTCCCTCCCGGATGGGGCGGCTGGCCGGCAGAGGGGCTCCTCACTTCCCAGTAGGGGCGGCCGGGCAGAGGCGCCCCTCACCTCCCGGACGGGGCGGCTGGCTGGGCGGGGGGCTGACCCCCCCACCTCCCTCCCGAACGGGGCGGCTGGCTGGGCAGAGGGGCTCCTCACTTCCCAGTAGGGGTGGCCGGGCAGAGGCGCCCCTCACCTCCCGGACGGGGCGGCTGGCCAGGTTGGGGGCTGACCCCCCCACCTCCCTCCCGGACGGGGCGGCTGGCCGGGCGGGGGGCTGACCCCCCCCCCACCTCCCTCCTGGACGGGGCGGCTGGCCTGGCGGGGGCTGACCCCCACCTCCCTCCCGGACGGGGTGGCTGCCAGGCGGAGACGCTCCTCACTTCCCAGACGGGGTGGCTGCCGGGCGGAGGGGCTCCTCACTTCTCAGACGGGGCGGCTGCCGGGTGGAGGGGCTCCTCACTTCACAGACGGGGCGGCCAGGCAGAGACGCTCCTCACCTCCCAGACGGGGTCGCGGCTGGGCAGAGGCGCTCCTCACATCCCAGACGGGGCGGTGGGGCAGAGGCGCTCCCCACATCTCAGACGATGGGCGGCCGGGCAGAGACGCTCCTCACTTCCTAGATGGGATGGCAGCCGGGAAGAGGCGCTCCTCACTTCCTAGATGGGATGGCGGCCGGGCAGAGAGCTCCTCACTTTCCAGACTGGGCAGCCAGGCAGAGGGGCTCCTCACGTCCCAGACGATGGGCGGCCAGGCAGAGACGCTCCTCACTTCCCAGACAGGGTGGCGGCCGGGCAGAGGCTGCAATCTCGGCACTTTGGGAGGCCAAGGCAGGCGGCTGGGAGGTGGAGGTTGTAGCGAGCCGAGATCACGCCACTGCACTCCAGCCTGGGCACCATTGAGCACTGAGTGAACCAGACTCCGTCTGCAATCCCAGCACCTCGGGAGGCCGAGGCTGGCGGATCACTCGCGGTTAGGAGCTGGCGACCAGCTCGGCCAACACAGCGAAACCCCGTCTCCACCAAAAAAATACGAAAACCAGTCAGGTGTGGCGGCGCGCGCCTGCAATCGCAGGCTGAGGCAGGAGAATCAGGCAGGGAGGTTGCAGTGAGCCGAGATGGCAGCAGTACAGTCCAGCTTCGGCTTGGCATCAGAGGGAGACCATGGAAAGAGAGGGAGAGGGAGACCGTGGGGAGAGGGAGAGGGAGAGCGCCTGATCTCTTTTTTAAGACCATTACACTAACCCATAAGTCACAGAGCTACCCTACAAGATGCTTTAAATATAGGATGCCAGTATTTATTGCCTTAGCTCTTCGCAGCTCCTTTGTTTTTTAACATTGGATTAATATTGATGTAGCAGTGCTACACCTTGATTTAAAATGGCATGGTGGCTCATGCCTGTAATCCCAGCTCTTTGGGAGGCTGAGGTGGGCGGATCACGAGATCAGGAGATCGAGACCATCCTGGCCAACATGGTGAAACCCCGTCTCTACTGAAAATACAAAAAAATTAGCCGGACGTGGTGGTGCACGCCTGTAATCCCAGCTATTTGGGAGGCTGAGGCAGGAGAATCCCTTGAACCCGGGAGGCGGAGGTTGCAGTGAGCCAAGATGGCGCCACTGCACTCCACCCTGGCGACAGAGCAAGACTCAGTCTCAAAAAAATTTAAAAAACATTTAAAAAAATAAATAAATGTAGTTTTAAAGATAATTTAATACTTATTTTCACCACTACATAAGAGTTTTTTTCTTGTTTTATTTTGCTTGCTTTTTTGTTTTTTGCATTTAAGAGTTTTCAGATGTACTTTCTGGTACTGTTATTTCACATCTATTAGGAACTTAGTTTGCTGCTAGTATGCCTTTGCTCAGTACTTAATAACACAGATGATCTCTGCTATTTCCCCTGAAGACCCATGTTGGCATGTTAACATGAATAATCACTAATTTGATATAACTTGATAATATTGCTTTGAGCTAAAGTGCAGTTGTTCAGTATCAGTTATATAATTTGTTATCTATAAATGGCAAATGCTTTTTTAGTTTTCAAAATTGTTGCATTTAAAAAAATTCTTCTCCTGTGTCTTTCTGAAGATGAAAAATTTTGAGTGGCTTAATTCCTTTTGGGATTCTGCTTTCTGTTTTATTGGTTGTCTTTTTTTTTTTTTCTTTTTCTTTTTTTTTTTTTTTTGGTGGAGATGGAGTCTTGCTCTGTTGCCCAGGCTGGAGTGCAGTGGCGTAATCTCAGCTCATTGCTACCTCTGTCTCCTGGGCTCAAGCAGTTTTCCTGCCTCAGCCTCCCAAGTAGCTGAGACTACAGGCACACGCCACCATGCCTGGCTAATTTTTGTATTTTAGCAGAGACAGGGTTTCACTGTATTGGCTAGGCTGGTCTCGAAATACTGACCTCAGGTGATCCACTCACCTTGGCCTCCCAAAGTGCTGGGATTACAGGCATGAGCTACTGCACCCGGCCGGTTCTTGTCTTGCTATCCTAGTTCTGTAATATATTGTCCTTCAAAGTGACTTCTGCAGCCTCTGTGCAATAAGCATTAGGGTTGCAACTGTTGATAGATCCAGTAAGAGGACAGATAACAACGAATGCCTTGTTAGCAAGGTTAACTAGTATATTTGATCATAATTAGTTATCCATTTGCTTTATTCTTCCAATATGTGAATAACAAAGGTATTTTGTAGCTTCTGTTGTTTCCTGCCACAATAGTGTGTTAAACAGTCATACTTAATAATAAAGTTAGCAGATGATGAAACGTTATACCTTAAATGCAGAACCTTCATCTTACGTGTGCATTCCTTAGAAATTCAAGAATTTTAGCCTGATAGATTGTTTTTATTAATAAATACATCACTATAAAAGTCTAAATATGCTGTTGATAAATTATTTGTTGTTCTGACGTAGTTACATGTGTAGAATTAAAGAGTCTTTACTTTATTTCAGCTGTCTGGTTCTAACACTCCAAAAATTTAATGGCTTATAGTTATCACTCTATTATTTTGCATGATTCTTTGGGTTGACTGAGCTCAACTGGTCCATTCACATGGTGTCAGCTGGGGTCACTTAAGTACCTGGATTAAGTGGGAGCTCAGCTAGGGTTGAACATCCAAAACGGCTAGGGTGGCTGGGTGGCTGGAGTGGTTAGGGATTGTCTGGGCCTTTCTCTGCACCATGCTAGTTGGACTTCTTACTCAGGACTCCAAAATAGCAAAAGTGGAAGTTACCAGCCTTCTTCAGTGCTAGGCTCATAACTTGCATATTGTCACTTGGCCACACTCCATTTGTCAAAGCAAGTCATAGGCCAGTTCTCAAGGAGAGCAGGCATAGATACTCTACGTCTTAATGGCACGAGGAAAGGCATGCAAGTACTGGAATGAAGAGGAATTATTAACTTTGCAGACAATCTACTAAGTTTTGCACTTTTATCGTACAAAAATATTTTTAATGCCTAAACTTCAGTTTAGCAGAGAATAGCAATCATACATATCTTTCTTTTTTGACCTAATTTTGGGTAGTTTTTTTCTGACAAATTAACAATTTCTGTGTAGTTGAGTTGTTTATAACCATGATTATCAATAAACAAATTAAATTTTTGTATTTTTCTCTTTAGTATTGATTGTGCAGGTATTTTGAAACTCCGCAATTCAGATATAGAACTTCGAAAAGGAGAAACTGATATTGGCAGAAAGAATACTAGAGTACGACTTGTGTTTCGTGTACACATCCCACAGCCCAGTGGAAAAGTCCTTTCTCTGCAGATAGCCTCTATACCCGTTGAGTGCTGTAAGTGAGCTTGTGATGATGTTTTAAGATCTTGTGTATAATAGCTTATTTTCTGTTTTACTTGTAATGTATGCGTCTGAAGTGCAAACTGAGGCATACAATCTGGGTTGCTGGTTTGATTTTCTCATGTGGAAATGAGCTAACATGTTTGGGTGGAAGAGTACTGATCTTGGAATTAGAAAATGGTTTCTCATGATAGTTTGACTAGGTAGCTCTGTGAACTACAGACAACCTCTCTTGACCACAGTTTTCTTGTCTGTAAATGAGAATGGGGGGCCTGATGCCATCTGAGGACCAAATCATGAAGCTATGATTCAGATGCTTTTAAGTATCACTTGGTCTTTATTTCATTAAAATGTCAGCCTTCATGCTAGGAGGTACTTACTTCTGTAAGCTGATACTTTAGCTAAATAAGACTTAACAGAGCTTTTGTTCAAATTATTTACAACATCTGATTGAGATAGTGAATGTTTTTTCCTAACATACAAAACCAAGATACAAGAAAAGACCCTGCAGCCTGGCATGTACTCAATCCTGGGGAACTGTGGATCTTGGGCAGGTTAGCTGGTATGACTTGAAATATTGAGACTAATACTTGATCTTTAGGACATAATTTAGAATATTCTGATTCCATGTTTTATTTGCATAGGAGAAAACAGAGGCACAAGTATCTCTAGTACTCATTCAAGGTTATTTGCTTTTTAGTGATAGAGCTGTGCTGCCTAGAAAACAGGTTTTCTTATACTCTGTTGATTATATAATGTTTTATATCTGTTAACCATATGTGTTCTTTTTTTTTTTTTTTTTTTTGAGACGGAGATTTACTCTTCTCGCCCAGGTTGGAGTGCAGTGGTGTGATCTTGGCTCACTGCAACCTCCACCTCCTAGGTTCAAACGATTCTCCTGCCTCAGCCTCCCAAGTAGCTGGGATTACAGGCACCCGCCACCATATCTGGCTGTTTTTGTATTTTTAGTAGAGACAGGGTTTCATCATGTTGGCCAGGCTGGCCTCGAAATCCTGACCTCAGGTGATCCACCCGCGTTGGCCTCCCAAGTGCAGGGATTACAGGCGTGAGCCACTGCGCCCAGCCAAACACATGTATTCTTTTTTTCGGGTGAGGGGGTTGGGTGTTTTTTGAGACGGAGTCTCACTCTCTTGCCCAGGCTGGAATGTGGTGGCGCAATCTCAACTCACTGCATCCTCCACCTCCAGGGTTTAAGCGATTTTCTCCTGCCTCAGCCTCCTGAGTAGCTGGGGCTACAGGGGCATGCCACCATACCTGGCTAATTTTTGTATTTTTAGTAGAGACGAGGTTTCACCATGTTGGCCATGCTGGTCTCGAAATTCTGACTTGAAGTGATCTGCCCACCTCAGCCTCCCAAAGTGCTGGGATTACAGGTGTGAGCCACTGCACCCAGCTTGTATTCTTTTATTATTATTTTTTAGACGGAGCCTCCCTCTTTCATCCAGGCTCGAGTGCAATGGCACGATCTCGGCTCACTGCAACCTCCACCTCCCATGTTCAAGTGATTCTCCTGCCTCAGCCTCCTGAGTAGCTGAGATTATAGGCGTGTGCCACCACACCCAGCTAATTTTTGTATTTTTAGTAGAGACGGGGTTTCACCATATTCACCAGGCTAGACTCGAACTCCTGACCTCGTGATCTGCCCACCTTGCCCTCCCAAAGTGCTGAGATTACAGGCGTGAGCCACCGCACCCAGCCCTGTATTCTTAATTTGGGGCCACATCTGCTATAAAATCTTTCATGCCTTCTTTTGCTGTTTGCTGAATTGGAGTGATACTTTATCATTTGCCAGTTGACTCTGGGAATCACTGAGTAAATCTGTGGTGAATTAGCTGTAGAACTAATTTTTGTATTTTTAAAATTAAAAAAATATATTCTTTGTATAGATAGGGTCTCACTGTGTTTCTCAAGCTGGTCTCGAACTCCTGGGCACAAGTGATCCTCCCATCTCAGCCTCCCAAAGTTCTGGGATTATAGGCATGAGCTACCACATTCAGCCTATATTAACTTTTTAATGGGTAATATAGGTATATGCTACAAAATTCAGAAATATAGAGTACAAGATAAATTTCCAAGTCAACCAGTTCTCTTGCTTAGAAACAGCTACCATTGCCAGCTTCTTAATTATCCTGCCAGAGGGTTCTATGCCCATGTAAGCATAGATCACTCTATTTTAAAGTAAAGTTATTAATTCATTTATTTGAGCAGGGTCTCACTCTTTTGCCCAGGCTGGAGTGCAATGGCATGATCTTGGTTCACTGCAGCCTCCGCCTCCCAGGCTTAAGCAATCCTCCCACCTCAGCCTCCCAAGTAGCTGGGACTACAGGCACAAGCCACCACAACTGACTGATTTTTGCATTTTTCCCCATGTTGCCCAGGTTGATCTTGAACTCCTGGACTTAAGTGATCTGCCCACCTTGGCCTCTCAAAGTGCTGGGATTACAGGCTTGAGCCACCATGCTCGGCTGGCAAAGTAATTTAAATAATTTAAGTTCATAGAGTAGTTTGAGTGTTTGAGATGAAGTTACGCTAAAATGATTCTTAATTTTTTTTCTTTTTTTAAAAATAAAATTGGCCAGGCGCTGTGGCTCATGACTGTAATCCCAGCACTTTGGGAGGCCAAGGCAGGTGGATCACCTGAGGTCAGGAGTTTGAGACCAGCCTGGCCAACATGGTGAAACCCTGTCTCTGCGAAAAATACAAAAATTAGCTGGGCATGGTGGCACGTGCCTGTAATCCCAGCTACTCCAGAGGCTGAGGCAGGAGAACCGCTTGAACCCAGGAGGCGGAGGTTGCAGTGAGCCGAGATCACGCCATTGCACTCCAGACTGGGCAACGAACGAAACTCCATCTCAAAAGAAAGAAAGGAAATGGATGGAGTGGGGAGAAAGGTGGGATGTAGAGAAATTCTAGGAGCACCACTGCACTCCAGCCTGGGCGACAGAGTGAGACTCCATCTCAAAAATAAATAAAAAATAAAAATAAAATTAACGTGATTATTGAGAATATAGAAAATGCAAAATGGGGCTGGGCATGGTGGCTCACGCCTGTAATCCCAGCACTTTGAGAGGCCGAGGTGGGCAGATCACGACGTCAAGAGATCGACACCATCCTGGCCAACACGATGAAACCCCATCTCTACTAAAAATACAAAAATTAGATGGGCGTGGTGGCGTGTGCCTGTAGTCCCAGCTACTTGGGAGGTTGAGGCAAAGGAATCACTTGAACCTGGGAGGCTGGGTTGCAGTGAGCCGAGGTCATGCCGTTGTACTTCATCCTGGCAACAACGAGATTCTGTCTCAAAAAAAAAAAAAAAAAGCACAAAATGGTACAAAGAATAGTATAATATTAAATTATTTTGTAATATTACTATTTATATATAGTCAGTATTAACCTTTTCTGGCTGTTCTTTTTTTTTTTTTTTTTTTTTTTTTTGAGACAGAGTCTCCCTGTGTGGTCCAGGCTGGAGTGCAGTGGCGCAATCTTGGCTGACTGCAATCTCTGCCTCCCAGGTTCAAGTAATTCTTGTGCCTCAGCCTCCCAAGTAGCTGGGATTACAGGTGCCCATCACCACACACAGCTGATTTTTGTATTTTTAGTAGAGATGGGGTTTTACCATGTTGGTCACAGTGGTCTTGAACTCCTGACTTCAAGTAATCTGCCCACCTCAGCCTCCCAAAGTGCTGGGATTACAGGCGTAAGCCACTGCGCCCGGCCTCGATTTTCTTTTATTATATTTGTATGTCTTTTTGTAAACACACATAAACACACAATGTTTTTTAATTGGGCTTATCTGATACAGTTTTATATCTTGTTTTGCAGTTTTCACTTATACTATCATAGATGTTTTCTTCTGTTATTAAATATTCTTCAAAAATATTATTTTCATCACGCAAGTAGTTTTTTGGCATGTTTATGCCATCTGTTGAACACTTTTTTTTTTTTTTTTTTTGAGATGGAGTCTTGCTCTGTCGCCCAGGCTGGAGTACAGTGGCACGATCTCAGCTCACTGCAACCTCTGCCTCCTGGGTTCAAACAATTCCCCCGGCTCAGCTTCCCGAATAGCTGTGATTACAGGTGCCTACCACCACGCCTGGCTAATTTTTGTATTTTTCAATAGAGATGGGGTTTCACCATGTTGGCCAGGTTGATCTTGAACTCCTGACCTCAGATGATCTGCCGGCCTTGGTCTCCTAAAGTGCTGGGATTATAGGTGTGAGCCAATGCACCCAGCCTGAGCACACTTTGCTGTTACTTAGAATGTACCTGTAATCAGTGTTTGTTTTCCGGACCCTTCTCCATGTCCTATTTAGAACAGTAGAGACATGAGTATTTTCTGAGATCTAGATTGGTGCTTGGTACATCCCAAGTAATAACTGATCCTAAATCCCATACCTATCTTTTTTTTTTTTTTTTTCTTGAGACAGAGTCTCACTCTGTTGCCCAGGCTGGAGTGCAATGGCATGATCTTGGCTAGCTGCAATCTTCGCCTCCCAGGTTCAAGAGATTCTCCTGCCTCAGCCTCCCAAATAGCTGAGATTACAGGCATGCACCACTGTGCCCGACTAATTTTTTTATTTTTAAATAAAGATGGGGTTTCACCATGTTGGCCAGGCTAGTCTCAAATTCCTGACCTCAGGTGATCCACCTGCCTCTGCCTTCCAAAGTGCTGGGATTACAGGCGTGAGCCACTACGCCTGGCTGCATACACATCTTTTTTCTTTTCTTTTCTTTTCTTTTTTTTAAGATGGAGTCTCGCTGTTTTGCCCAGGGGTGGAGTGCAGTGGCGCGATCTCGGCTTACTGCAACCTCCGCCTCCCGGGTTCGAGTGATTCTTCTACCTCAGCCTCCAGAGTAGCCAGGATTACGGGCGTGCACCACCATACCTGGCTAATTTTTGTATTTTTAGTAGAGACGGGTTTTCACCATGTTGGTGATTACAGGTACGTTCTAAGTAACAGCAAAAGTGTGTTCAGGTTGGGCTCATTGGCTCGAACTCCTGACCTCGTTATCCGCCCACCTCAGCCTCCCAAAGTGCTGGGATTACAGGCGTGAGCCACCGTGCCTGGCCCACATAGGCATCTTCTATGAAAGAATTGATTATAATACTCTCTTTGAATCGGGCTGGCGTCCCAATTTATGTACTTTTGTGGCTAGGTATTAAGTACTTGAGAGCTGTTGTGAGCTGGGAATGGATGCTTTCCTAATGGCATTGCATTTTAAATTTCCTTAAAATACTGTGCTAGCCAAAGAAAACACAGCTGATCTTCAAACCCACCAGTTTTCCCACCCACATACTAGGAGTAAAAGTGGACCTGTTTTCCAAATGTGAAGAGATATAATCAACACTTTTAAAATTTGTTTTAATTCAGAGAGAAACCTAGGTATCTAGGTATTTGGCAAGAAAAAACCATTAGAAGTCAGGTGTGCCGACTCACACCTGTAATCCCAACTCTTCGGGAGGCCTAGGCAGGAGTACTGCTTATGTCCAGAAGGACTGCTTGAGCCCAGGAGTTGGAGACCAGCGTGGGTAACATAATAAGACCCTGTCTCTACAAAAAAAATTTTTTTTAGTTGTGTATGGTAATGCATTCCTATAGTCCCAGCTCCTAGGGAGGGTGAGATCTGAAGATCACTTGAGCACAGAAGGTTGAGGCTGCAGAGCTGTGATCACGCCATTGCACTTCATCCTTGGTGACAGTGCATGACCGTTTCTGAAATCCAACAAACAAAAACAACCGTTAGAGAACCTACACAATGAAAAGAAGTATAATCTACAGTTTGAAACTCAAGCAATTAAAAGAAAGAAATGCCAGAAATAGAATCTCCAGAAAATGTAGCAACTTGGAACCAGTCATTATCAGAGAAAGGTGGCACCATAAGCACTGTTTCTAGAAGTTGATAATGTAAATATCTGGGCCCAGTGGCTCACACCTGTAATCCCAGCACTTTGGGAGGCCAATGTGGGAGGATCACTTGAGCCCAGGAGTTCGAGAACAGCCTGGGCAACAAAGTGAGACCCTATCTCTACAAAAATAAAATATTAAAAATTGGCCAGGCACAGTGGCACATGCTTGTAGTCCCAGCTACTTGGGAGGCTGAGGTGGGAGTATTGCTTGAGCCCAGGAGTTTGATGCTGCAGTGAGCTGATCATGCCACACTGGGCAATAAATAACCTGGGCAACAGAGCAAGTCTCTGTCTTTAAAAAAAATAAAAATATAGGCCGGGCGCGGTGGCTCACACCTGTAATCCCAGCACTTTGGGAGGCTGAGGCGGGCAGATCACCTGAAGTCTGGAGTTTGAGAACAGCCTGACCAACATGGTGAAACCCCGTCTCTACCAGAAATAAAAAAATTAGCCGGGTATGGTGGCACATGCCTGTAATCCCAGCTACTCAGGAGACTGAGGCAGGAGAATCACTTGAACCTGGGAGGCAGAGGTTGCGGTGAGCCGAGATCACACCACTGCACTCCAGCCTGGGCAACACAGCAAGACTCTGTCTCAAAATAAATAAATAAATAAAATGAATTTAAAAAGAAAGGCTTACTTGGTGTTTGTCTAGTAGTAGTTTCCTAGAACTTGTCTTCTCTTCATTGCACGCAATATAATTATACATCTTTGGACTTACATGCTTTTTGTAATTAGATTTATAGATTTTAACGGATAGTTGCATAGAAGAAACATATTAAACATTTAAGCAAAAAGAAAAGCAGATGAGGTAAATGTGTTGGAGTCAGTATGAAGTTGAAGATATTAATGAAGTTTTATTAGTTTCTTTATAGTTGTAGTCTAAGAAAATAATTGGCTGGGTGTGCTGGCTCAAGCCTATAATGCCAGCACTTTGGGAGGCCAAGGCAGGAGGATTGTTTGAAGCCAGGAGTTTGAGACCAGGCTGGACAACAAAGTGAGACCATGTTGCTATTAAAAAAAAAAAATTAGCTGAGCATGGTGGCATGCATCTGTAGCCCCAGCTACTTGGGAGACTGAGATGGGAGCATCACTTGAGCCCAGGAACTGGAGGCTGCAGGGAGCTAGGATCACATCACTGTGCTCCAATTTGGGCAACAGAGTGAGACCCTTTCTTAAATAAATATACTTAGAAATCACATTAATATATCTATTTTGTTTTATAAACAGCTTAGTTCTTTTAGTGTGTTTTGTTGCCATTGTCTTGAATTTTAAAAGCCTAAATGAATCCCAAAATTTGCTTCTCTTTATTTTCTTTTTGTAGCTTGAGTTTGTCATTTATGTATCAAAGATTTTTAACTAATATTTTGTTTTTTCTCAACTCTTTAAAAAAATTAAAAACAGCCCAGCGGTCTGCTCAAGAACTTCCTCATATTGAGAAGTACAGTATCAACAGTTGTTCTGTAAATGGAGGTCATGAAATGATTGTGACTGGATCTAATTTTCTTCCAGAATCCAAAATCATTTTTCTTGAAAAAGGACAAGGTAAGTAATATATGAGTTGATTGACTTCAAACTAAGGGGCAAAGGGTAAAATAAATTATTTAGATGTTTCTGTAACAAAAATTACAAAGTAGTTTTCATAAAGCTATGGGTGTCATTTTGCACTCGATTTTATTTTAAACCAAACATTTATTAAATTTTCATATAAATGTTAAATTATCTTTAAGGAGCTGGGCATGGTGGCATGTGCCTGTAGTTCCAGCTACTCAGAAGGCTGAGGCAGGAGGATCACTTAGGCCCAGAAGTTCTAGGTTACAGTGAGCTCTGATTGTGGCACTTCACTCCTCAGCCTGGGCAACAGAGTGAAACCTTGTTTCTAAATAATAATATAATAATAATAATTTAAGATGTCTGAAAAGTAGAATTCCCCCAGCAACTCTACTCCTAAGTGTATACTTGAAAGGGTTAGAAATACATGTCCGTACATGAACTTAGAGACAAATATTTATAGCAACTTTATTTATAATTGCGAAAAAATGGAAACAACCTAAATGCTCACCAACTGATGAATGGATAAACAAAATGTGATATATCCATACAATGGAATATTACTTGGTTATAAAAATTAATGAAGTACTCATACATGCTACAGCATGGATAAACCCTGAAAATAGGCTAAGTGAAGGAAGCCAGCATAAAAGGACACATAGTATATGACTCCATTTGTATAAAATGTCCAGTATAGGCAATCCAGAAACCAAAAGTAGATTAGTGCTTACCAGTGGTTGGAGGAAGTTGTCAGTAGTGAGTGACTGCTGATGGGAACTGGGTTTCCTTTTGGAGTGATGGAAATCTTCTGGAATTAGATAGTGGTGATGGTTGTACTGCTCTGTGAATATCCCCCAACCCTCTGAGTAGTATACTTTAAAAGGATGGATTTTATAGTATGTGAATTATACCTCAATTATTTTTAAAGTAGAAGAATTCAATGTTTATCAGGGTGTTTGATTTTATTCCTTCTTGTGCATATTTAAAACACTTTTACATCAGTTGTTTCCTCTCAGTTTTAAAAACGTTTAAAACTTATGAAAGACTTTTTTTTTTTGAGACAGTGACTTGTTCTGTTGGCTAGGCTGGAGTGCAATGGCACAATCTTGGCTCACTGCAACCTCCGCCTCCTAGGTTAAAGCGATTCTCCTGCCTCAGCCTCCCGAGTAGCTGGGATTACAGGCACACGCCACCACACCTGGCTAATTTTTGTATTTTTGGTAGACACGGGATTTTGCCACCTTGGCTAGGCTGGTTCTTAAACTCTTGACCTCAAGTGATCTGCCCACCTCAGCCTCCCAAAGTGCTAGGATCTATGCGCCAGTCATGAAAGACTATTTTTATAAGAATAATATAATATAACAAATACTTAAACCTACTACCAAGTTTAAGAAATACATTTACCTTTGAAAGCCCCTGGGTCCCCCTTCTCAAATGGAACCATCATCCGAATTGACCCTTGCTTTTCTTTTTTTTGAGACGGAGCCTAGCTCTGTTACCCAGGCTGGAGTGCAGTGGCACTATCTCAGCTCACTGCAACCTCCACCTCCGTGTTCAAGCAATTCTCCTGCCTCAGCCTCCCGAGTAGCTGGGATTACAGGCGCCCACCACCATGCCCAGCTAAGTTTTGGATTTTTAGTAGAAATGGGGTTTCACCATATTGGCCAGGCTGGTCTCTAACTCCTGACCTCATGATCCACCCGTCTCGGCCTCCCAAAGTGCTGGAATTAGAGGCGTGAGCCACCGCACCTGGCTGTAACCCTTGCTTTTCAACCATATAAAACTAT
The DNA here is from genome assembly GCF_028858775.2 of Pan troglodytes. Taxonomy (NCBI): domain Eukaryota; kingdom Metazoa; phylum Chordata; class Mammalia; order Primates; family Hominidae; genus Pan; species Pan troglodytes. The sequence goes on from NC_072416.2 coordinate 66,221,951, forward strand.
TTATAATTGCCAAAAAATGGAAACAACCTAAATGCTCAACATCTTTTTTTTTTTTTTTTTTTCTGTTTTTGGACTTTGTACGATATTGCCTGTATTCTTTGAAAAATTGTATTTTCAGAGGTCTTAATGTTTTAAGACTGATCCATGTAACTGAAGACCTTTCACTACTATAAAGTTTTTCGTTGTATGAATGTACCACAATTTATTATCCTTTCTCTTACTGGATATTTCGATATTGTCCAGTTTTTGGCACTGCTGTACCTGGTAGGCATAGGCAAGAATATTAAAATTCTTAAATTTTTTTAATCCACTAGGGGTGAAATGGTATTTTGAAATTTGGGTTTGAATTTCCCTGATAGCTGTTGAGGTTGTTACGGACCATTAATATTTCATTTACTGTGCAATAACTGTGTCTTTGCCTGTTTTCTCCATTGGATCATTTTTCATTTTCTTAGTGACTTAAGGAATTCTTTATATATTCCGGATATCAGAGTGATTTGGGGGAAGTGCCTCTTCTTTTTCCATTCATTAACAGTATCTGTTGAGTACTCTCATGTTTCCTTGCATATGTGACAGAGCTCACCTCCAAAACCTTCTGGACAGGGGACTGTCTTTGTGAGGAGCCATTAACTTGTGATATATTTCTATTTGTGGTTGTAGGACTAGTCAGATTTGTTTCTTCTTGAGTTTGTTCTGGTCATATATATTTTTCTTTCTTTCTTTTCTTTTCTTTTTTTTTTGTTGTTTTAATTTTGGGATGGAGTTTCGCTCTTGTTTCCCAGGCTGCAATGCCGTGGTGTGGTCTTGGCTCACTGCAGCCTCTGCCTCCCGGGTTCAAGGGATTCTCCTGCCTCAGTCTCCCAAATAGCTGGGATTACAGGCACCTGCCTCCACACCTGGCTAATTTTTGTATTTTTTAAAATAGAGATGGGGTTTCACCATGTTGGCCAGGCTGGTCTTGAACTCCTGATCTCAGGTGATCCGCCCGTCTTGGCCTCCCAAAGTGCTTGGATTACAGGCGTGAGCCTATGTGCCCACCTGGTCATATATATTTTTCTAGGACTTTATTCCTTTCCCCTACATTTTCAAATCTATTGACATTAATTAGCTCACAGTATTCTCTTTTTGCATCTGGAGTTATATCCCCCCACTCTTTTATTCCTGTTATTTATTTATGCCATTTCTGGATTTTTTACCAGTCTTTCCATAGTTCTTGGCTTTATCAAACCTTTCAGTGTGCCTTTCTGTTTCACTGATTTCTATATTTAACTTCTTTTTACTTTTTTTATTATGTTTTTTCTTAATTAAAATTTTAATGTTTTCATTCTTTTATCTTTTTAAAACTTAAGTATTAAAGGCTATACGGTGCCCCCATCACCTCTCTTTTATAATTTCTCTATCTTTTTCTACTGGATCCTTCTTCTTGGAGTTTAATTATGTTTATGTCTTCTCATCCTAAATATTCCCTTTCTCTTAAATCTGTCATCCTCTTAAGCTTTTGTTTCATTTCTCTATCGCTTAGCATCCACCCTCTCAAAAAAGTAGTATCATATGCTTTCATTTCCTTACCTGCTACTCTTTAATCTTTTGTCTTTCACTTCATTGAAATCATAATCACCTAAAAATTTAACAGCCAGCTACTTACTCTCCTTCTTAACACTTTTCCCCCTTGGCTTTGTTGTTATCTGGTTCTCACACATCTTTATTCTTGTTTTTTTTTTATACGAATTTTTCTGGCTCTTAAATATAGATGTTTTCTAAGGTTTTCTACTCATTTTTCTTCTCATTGTTTTCCTTCTTTTTGAGAAATTTTATTAGCTCCCAAATCTCTCTCTGTAGCAACATGTTTCTCTTAAACTTTAACCTGAAATTTAAAATACCCACTGGATATTGCTTCATAAATGTCTCACTGATACTTAAAATATGAAAACATATCTGACTTTACAAACTAGTTTTTCTCTCTGGGTTTCTTAACTTGATTGATAATATCAGCATCTTCTCTTTGAGCTGGAAGTATGTGGCTGTCTTATTCTCCTTTAAAATTAACTTCCCTTCAACCCTGACCCATACCCTGCCTGTCTTCAAAAAACATCAGTTCTGTTTCATAATTTATTAATTCATCAATTATTTATGTAGCAGTGCTATGTGATATAGACACTAGTCTAGGCATTGGGGATATAATGTTGAATACAACCTTCAGGTTGCGTGCTCTGATAGAGCTTACATTGTAGTGGGGGAAGCACCTATAAACAAATAAATGAACAAGATTATTCCAGATAAAATTGTATGAAGAGGGTATAGTGATAGAGACTGAATTGTGAACTGTTTGTATCAAGTCATCAAGGAAGGTCTTTCTGTAGGTGTCACATTTTAGGTGAATAAGGAGCAGGAGGAAGAGACGGTGTCTCAGAGCTGTCCCTTCCTTTCCACTGTAAAAATTCATCTGTGCATGAATACAATTAATAGGTATTATTGAATTCATTTATTTGGCCCAGAGCTTCACATTTAAGAGCTTTTGACTGAAGTTGAATCATGTTAAATGGTGGCAGTTACTGGTTTTAGAGGAGATTGCAGTTGTAAACATGTAACTCCCATTTTAAAAGCACCTTCAGTGATCCCCTTCATTTTCTAGGCTCCTTATTATGGCATTCAGGCCATAATCTGCTGCCAGTCTTTCCAACCCTCTTTCTTACTGCTCCTTGCCTCATACTTTATACAGCATCACAGCTGCTTGTTAAGTCTCTATATCTTAGGGGTTCTTGTCATCTTGCCTGTGCTCATGCTGTCTCTTCTGTCTATAATTACCCTTTCCTCATATTATGAGTTCTGTCTCATGTTAAGTCTCAGTTCAAGAGCTCTTCCAGGAAGCCTTCCTTCTCTCACTACCCCTCCCCAAGATTAGGTTGAAGACCCTGATCCCTGTGTTCTTGGTTTATTCAGAGTGTACCTTTATTAATTATTGTACCCAACACATTTTATTATAATCAACTGTTTGCGTTTGCCTTTCATCCACAGGCTGAAGGCAGGGCATCCTGTCTCAGTTATCTCAGTAACATGAAGTGTCTGGCACATAAGGATCCAGCAAATGATTGCTGAACTGAGCTGTAATTTTAAGTAGGTGTAGCACTTGCCTGTAGTATCTCTTGTGCAGCAGAAGTAACCATTGTCTAGTTACTGGACTGGAAAATGATAGTTACAACCTGGAAAGCATTTGATGAAATATTTCATGATAACTTCACAGACCAGATGAAGAAGTGATGCAAGCTGTGTGTGGCTTAGTCACTGGGTGAATGCCCATGACACAAAAAGAATGCTTTGGAATAATTGTACATCAGTTGGAGAGCTTTAGTAGCAGATAAGGCTGTCTCCAAATGAGTAGTTCACTTAGGATGAAGAGACAGAAAATGTGTTGGCCAAATCTTCAGGTGACAGAAATCTGGAAAGCCTAGGAAACATTTTTTAGGACCATCAGTATCTAAAAAATATTTTGACAAGTCTAGGGATCCAACAAAATGAAGTCTCCCTGCTGGGAGTAAGTAATGTTCCAAAGGGCTGGGAGAAAAATACCAACTCAGCTGCATTAAGTGCACAGTATGGGAACATGGCAGTAGGAAATGTATAGACCCTTGGTCACATACTTATTGTGAGAGTCAGCATATGGTGCTCCCAAGAAAGCTTCCCCGCCTGCACCCCAAGAAAGCTTTCATTAACAAAGACACAGCATTTCCATGTACGGTGGTTAGAGCCTCAGTCATTCTGTACCATGCTTGGTCATTTCTCACCTAGGTTATTCAGTCCTGGGCCTTGTGAATTTGGAGGAGCATGTTTAAGCAGAGACCATGAAGTCTAAAATATTATGTAAGGAATAGGCACAGAACTGGGGATGCTAGCCAGTAGGAGAGGAGACAAAAGCAGATATAACAACTTTTCAACATCTGAAATATAATCTCACAGAGAAGCAATCAAGATTTTATTTTGTGACGGCAAGGAATAATGTTTAGCCTAGTTGTTGGATACCATAAAGAGACATTTCATTTATCACGAGGAGCCTTCTAGCAGCATTTATTATCCAAGATGGAATGAGTTACCTGGTGAGGAAGTGAGTTTCCTGTCATTTTAGTTGTACAAGCAAAAGGTGGCCACCACTTGATGGCGGTGTTCTCAGAGGGCTTTTATTTATTTTTTAATTTTATTTTTTTTTAATTATACTTTAAGTTCTAGGGTACATATGCACAACTTGCAGGTTTGTTACATAGGTGTAGATGTGCCATGTTGGTGTGCTGCACCCATTAACTTGTCGTTTACATTAGATATATCTCCTAATGCTATCCCTTCCACTTTCCCCCACCCCACGACAGGCCCCAGTGTGTGATGTTCCCCTTCCTGTGTCCATGTGTTCTCATTGTTCAATTCCCACCTATGAGTGAGAACATGCAGTGTTTGGTTTTTTGTCCTTGCGATAGTTTGCTGAGAATGATGGTTTCCAGCTTCATCCATGTCCCTACAAAGGACATTAACTCATCATTTTTTATGGCTGCATAGTATTCCATGGGGTATATGTGCCACATTTTCTTAATCCAGTCTATCATTCATGGACATTTGGGTTGGTTCCAAGTCTTTGCTGTTGTAAATAGTGCCACAATAAACATATGTGTGCATGTGTCTTTATAGCAGCATGATTTATAATCCTTTGGGTATATACCCAGCAATGGGATGGCTGGGTCAAATGGTATTTCTAGTTCTAGATCTTTGAGGAATCGCCACACTGTCTTCCACAATGGTTGAAGTAGTTTACAGTCCCACCAACAGTGTAAAAGTGTTCCTATTTCTCCACATCCTCTCCAGCACCTGTTGTTTCCTGACTTTTTAATGATCGCCATTCTAACCGGTGTGAGATGGTATCTCTCAGAGGGCTTTTAAACATCACTTGGGTAGATGGTTAGAATGAACTCAGTGGGATCTGCTAACCCGGGCAGCCCAAGATCTTTCTCCTTGTATTTTCCCCATTTGTACATATTTATATTTTATTTTCATAATGGAAGTCAGTGGAAAAAAGATCCCCTTTGTTAATAAATTTGTGATACTATCCATGCATTAGATTTTGTCTGTATGCTTTCTGATATGAATTGCTTTTAACTATAAACTCTTTCTTTCAATAGATGGACGACCTCAGTGGGAAGTAGAAGGGAAGATAATCAGGGAAAAATGTCAAGGGGTAAGAAATTTACCTTAATTCTTAAGAAATATTTAAGACACTGAATAGAAAATTGAATAGTGCTGCTTTATGGTATGGATGACTCTTTTGTATATTGATTAATAAAAAAGTAAAATTAGGCTGGGCATGGTGGCTCATGCCTATAATCCCAGCACTTTGGGAGTCTGAAGCAGGAGGATTGTTTGAGCCCAGGAGTTGAGACAAGCCCGAGCAACATGGTAAAACCCTGTCTCTAAAATACAAAAAATTAGCCATGCGTGGTGAGGTGCGCCTGTAGTACCAGCCACTTGGGAGGCTGAGGTGGGAGGATCACCTGAGCCTGGGAGGTCCAAGGCTGCAGTGAGCCATGATCATGCCACTGCACTACAGCCTGAGTGACAGAGTGAGACCCTGTCTAAAAAAGTAAAATTTCTAGCGGTTTGGAAGTAAAATATTTACCTAGTATTAAAGTAAATTAAATTGAAGTTTAGAAAAGATAACCAGTTAGTGTCTTCTTTTCTCCTTATTGTATATAGGGAAGGAGAAACTAGAAATGAAAGATCATCAGAAGGTTCTTATTGAAATTATCATTAATTTCTCAACTCATTTAGGAATAAAAACAAATTCAATAAAGAACATATGTATAGGCCTTCATGGAGAAATAAAAAAGAGAAAGAACATATGTAGTGGGTAAAAGATAGGAGCAAGACAAGTCCTTAGGGAATTGTGTACTTAACACATATTTCTAACTCTTCAGCTATTTAGTTAAGCTTTCTAGGATTCTACATTGAAAGTTTTGGTCTTGTTATGGTGGTTGGAATGGAGACAGAGCATTTTCTGGGCTAGGGAATACCACTTCCCACAGTGCTTTCCAAAGATCTGGAGCAGTTAGGTTGAGGATTGTATTTGGTTTGGGGCTAAAGATTTTCACCTTGGTTTTGTAAAATTATTTTTGATATAGATACATATTTTGTTTAATGCCGGTTTAGAACATTTGGATTATTTTATTTTTTTAATTTTTATTTATTTATTTTTAGATGGAGTCTAGCTCTGTCGTGCAGGCTGGAGTGCAGTGGTGTAGTCTCGGCTCACTGCAGCCTCTGCCTCCCAGGTTCAAGCAATTCTCCTGCCTCAGACTCCTGAGTAGCTGGGACTACAGGCGTGCAATATCATGCCTGGCTAATTTGTATTTTTAGTAGAGATAGGGTTTTAACATGTTGGCCAGGCTGATCTCAAACTCCTGACCTCAAGTGATCCGCCCACCTCAGCCTCCCAAAGTGCTGGGATTACAGGTGTGAGCTATCGCACCTGGCTCCAGTTTAGAACATTTTGAATATAAAATTTAAAATAAGAAATCTAAACTATAATGCCACTTGGGAACCATTAAACCTAATTAAAAATCAGAATGAATTTACTGTTAAGATACATAGTAACATGTAATATTCAGTAGAGTAAAACATCTCACTACATAGTATGTAAGACTTTTTACTTCTGCTACAACCAGAAACCCAATTGGGTGAGTAAAAAGCAATTTCTCTTTTATTGATTAAAGGACTTATCTCTTTCAAGACTGAAGTATCCCTTTAGTAAATCTCCAGATGATGTATATGACTAGCTAATGTGCATAATTATCTATGCTGGAGCCTTGTAGTTAAGACTCATGAGTTGTGATGTGTTTAACAGGTGCATTTCATTTTTAGTTCTGAGTGTAACACAATCTTGCTTTCCATCCTTAGGCTCACATTGTCCTTGAAGTTCCTCCATATCATAACCCAGCAGTTACAGCTGCAGTGCAGGTGCACTTTTATCTTTGCAATGGCAAGAGGAAAAAAAGCCAGTCTCAACGTTTTACTTATACACCAGGTACGAGGAGTCATGATGGTTTACTATAGAGCTTTCTTTCCTAATGAATAAAAAGTTATTTAACGAATCCTATATTACAGTGTTTAAGGTAGAGTGCTTATAAACAATGAAAACACCAACAGATGCCCACTCTAAAGTTTTTGTTGACTTTAAATATTAGATGTGGTCTCAGTTGTTATTTTGTAATGATTTATTATAAGGAAATTAGAAGATGGACGGTAGGTTTAAGGTCTTTTTTCAGAAGGGTTTTTATCAAAAATTCCCAGCATTACAGAGGGGCAGGTGTTTGTGAGTATGTGTGTGGTTCTGGGTCATGAACTCTCCTTGTACCCTTACCACCATAAAAAGGCAGTGTGGCCAGGCGCAGTGGCTCATGCCTGTAATCCCAGCACTTTGGGAGGCCGAGGTGGGAGGATCACCTGAGGTTGGGAGTTTGAGACCAGCCTGACCAACATGGATGGAAAAACTTCATCTTTACTAAAAATACAGAATTAGCCGGGTGTGGTGGTGCATGCCTGTCATCCCAGCTACTCAGGAGGCTGAGGCAGGAGAATTGCTTGAACCCAGGAGTGGAGGTTGCGGTGAGCCGAGATCGCACCATTGCACTCCAGCCTGGGAAACAAGAGCGAAACTCCGTCACAAAAAAAAAAGAAAAAAAAGAAATGAGCTTTAACAGAAAGGTAACATGATCAGACTTGTGTTTCAAAATCATTTTCCTCATATTTCTTTTCTTTATAAAGTGTCAAGAACCAGTTTAATCTTTTCTGAAATTAGTGACTCTGAGGAGTGAGATTTACATGAGATAAGTCCAAGAAGGTGATTCAAACACCAAGAGTGTTTTGAATATACAGACAGAACATCAGTGATGATAAAGAATATCAGGTTTTGGGGACAGATGAGAGGGGATAGGATTTAAAATGGGCCTTAGAGGGGAGAAGGAACAGAAGGGAAAGAAGATAAAGAAGATGGATTAAGATGGATGTAGATGAAAAAAGTTTGTAGATTTAGTAATGGAGAGTTTAAGGAGCTTCCATATGATAGCTTTAGGTTTTTTCTGCAAAAAATGACATGAAGTGTCCTGTTGTGAGCAGAGGGAAGTTTGGGTGATTTCACAGTTGGACAATCATGGAGAATGTTTGAAATAGTTTTTGTAGGCCGGGCGCTGTGGCTCACACTTTGTAATCCCAGCACTTTGGGAGGTTGAGGTGGGTGGATCACGAGGTCAGGAGATCGAGACCATCCTGGCTAACATGGTGAAACCCCGTCTCTACTAAAAAATAAAAAAATTAGCCGAGCGTGGTGGCGGGCGCCTGTAGTCCCAGCTACTCAGGAGGCTGAGGCAGGAGAATGGCGTGAACCCAGGAGGCGGAGCTTGCAGTGAGCCAAGATCGCGCCACTGCACTCCAGCCTGGGCGACAGAGCGAGACTCTGTCTCAAAAAACAAACAAACAAACAAACAAAAAAACACACAGAAATAGTTTTTGTAAAGAGAGAGAAAGTTCTCTACAGAAACCTAGTAGCATTCTAGACTTGATTGAAGGGCACCATTGATGTTGATCATCAATTTACAGATACTATTATAATTAATTCTGTAATTAGGGGTTTATTTATTTATTTATTTATTTTGAGAGAGAGTCTTACCCTGTTGCGCAGGCTTGAGTACAGTGGTGTGATCTTGGCTCACTGCAACCTCCGCCTCCAGGGTTCAAGTTCATATGATTTTCCTGCCTCAGCCTCCCAAGTAGCTGGGATTACAGGTACCCTGGCTAATTTTTGTATTTTTAGTAGAGACGGGGTTTCACCACGTTGGCCAGGCTGGTCTCGAACTCCTGACCTCAGGCAATCCGCTTGCCTTGGCCTTCCAAAGCGCTGGGATTGCAGGTGTGAGCCACCGCGCCTGGCCCAGAGGTTTAATTTTCTTTTTCCTCCCTTTTTGTTTTTCATACCCCTTGGTAACAAGTTGACCTGCTGTTAAACTTTCTTAAGTAGCACTCAAATTCTTCAAGGCGGGTGGTAAGGTATGCATCTCCTCCAGAATGGGGTACGTCCTGTCCAAAAAGGTTATCAAATACTGTTGAGATGAGGGATTGTAGACTCTAACCTGAATGAGAAAGAAGAGGGCTTTCCAGATTGCAATAAGGAAAAGCAAAATCAGTCAAGCAGATTAGGGGGTTTGATTACTTACTACCTTATAATGGTAGTAATTGAAAGGCAAACCAGGGGCCGGGCGCGGTGGCTCACACCTGTGGCCCCGCTACTTTGGGAGGCTGAGGTGGGCGGATCATGAGGTCAGGAGATTGAGACCACAGTGAAACCCCGTCTCTACTAAAAATACAAAAAATCAGCCGGGCATTGTGGCAGGCGCCTGTAGTCCCAGCTACTCGGGAGGCTGAGGCAGGAGAATGGCATGAACCCGGGAGGCAGAGCTTTCAGTGAGCCGAGATCGCGCCACTGCGCTCCAGCCTGGGCGACAGAGCGAGACTCCGTCTCAAAAAAAAAAAAAAAAAAAGGCAATCCAGGAGAATTTGCCGCCTTTCAGCCCATGTATTGGGAGGACAATAAAAAGGCAGAATCCTAGAGGATATTACATTTGGGAATGGAAATCAGTAGAGCTCTGGAATGGAAAGAAAACATTGGGTTGCACTGTAACTCATCACTGGCCTTATGGTTGATAGATGACAAATCAGGTGGCATACACTAACAGAAGAATAGACACACAGGAATGCTTGTGTAGTACTTGTTCTGGTTGGTTACTATCTCTGTAGCATTTAGCTTTTTTCATTTTTTTCTAAAATGACATTTTGAATAAAATTTTTACAAAAGTCAGTACATTACTGTAATTAAAAAAAAAAAAAGACAGGTGGAAAGACTATATTAAAACATTCAAATTCTTGGCCAGGCGCTGTAGCTCACGCCTGTAATCCCAGCACTTTGGGTGGATCACGAGGTCAGGAGATCAAGACCATCCTGGCTAACATGGGGTGAAACCCTGTCTCTACTAAAAATACAAAAAAATGAGCCGGGCGTGGCGTCGTGAGCCTGTAGTCCCAGCTGCTGGGGAGGCTGAGGCAGGAGAATGGCGTGAACCCAGGAGGCGGAGCTTGCAGTGAGCTGAGATCACACCACTGCACTCCAGCCTGGGTGACAGAACAAGACTCCATCTCAAAACAAAAACAAAAACAAAACAACAACAAAAAAAAACATTTAAATTCTCTTCTATTCTGAGACTATCATTCTGTTCTTCCAGATTCCTTTGATCCACATATAAACAAAATTTTTAAAAAATGGAAATGGGACTAGCCCATATATAGTTTTGTAACTGAACACTTTAATTTTTCATCATCAACAGAGAATTTTACAGAATTGTAATAACTTCTTAGTATTTTGTATGACCTGATCTCTGTTATGTTAGTGTTATTTTGTTTGTGTCATTAATTTGTATGAATACTTTATTTAGAGATTTTGTTTATGGCAAATAACTCCTTTTAAAATTTTACTTATACAATTTTTAGATAGTCATATTGTTATGGGATCCTTGAGGTGTCACTTTGCCAGCCGAAAACCCTTGTGGCTAGTGGCACCTTTGCCCACAGCCCTCTGGGGCCACTTGGCCTGGCAAGCTGCATTCGGCTCGTGCAACTGGCCTGGATCCCATGCCTGCAAAGGGTGAGCAGAGTGGGAAGGGGTGTGTGAGTGAGTGAGCGTGGGGTCCAGCCACTGCTCACAGCCAGGCACGCTGGCTATGGAGGGTCTGGCAGCTCTAGGCGCCAGCATGGGTGGTGGCGCCCTGTGAGGCTGCAGCTGGACCAGGGATACCACAGGCAGCTTCCATGGCTGGCACTGGGGAACATGGTGGCTCCTAGAAACTTGAGATGCCAGGAACCTCAGAGCCTCAAAGAGGGTGTCACAGCCCTGGCTCAGAGAGCTCCTAGGTCTGGGCTTCCTGAAGGCCGCAGCTCTTCTCTCCTTGTTGCTGCCAACATAGCGAGCAGGGGGCCTGTTTCAACCCTGTTTGTATTACAACTCTTTCAGCCCCACTGAGTTCTTGTCCTGTGCCCAGGAAGAATGAGGTACACGGACAAATGGAGGGTGAGCGGGATGAAGAGGAGCTTTTTTGAGCAACAGAAGAGCTCAGAGAAGACCCACAGAGGGTAGCTCCTCTCTGCAGCCAGGGTGTCCCAAGTGTTCAGCCCTCAGCAGAGAGGAAACTCTAGAATGGGTAGCTCCTCTCCACAGGCAGGTTGTCCTGTTGTCTTCTCAGCCCTCAGCAGAGAGGAGACCCTGGGGTGGGTAGCTCCTCTCCACAGCTGGTCATCCTGTTTTCTCTTTTTGAGTATGGATGAGTCCAGGTTTTATATGGGCTTCAGAGGAGAGAAAGTGCATGCTGACTGGTCCATGGGGTGGCCATGGGTGGGCCCGGAAAAAGCACCATAAGTTCGCACTCTGGTCTGTGGGACTGGCAGCCCAGCCCCCAGACTTCAGGCCTTCTCCACCCTGAAGGTGGGGCTTCACTGGCAACCCACCTCTTTCCACCCAGGAACCTGTCTGCCTCCTGTTGCTGTTCATGGTGCCCAGGTTGTTTCTGTCAAGGGGCGCCTGCAAACCAGGGCTGAGCTGCCCTCAGCCCTACTTCGACCTCCCTCCCATGCTCATCAGTGCCCAAAGTCTGGAGGGGGCTGAGGCGGCAGGGGTCTGGTGTGTCAGCACTGCCCCAAGCATACACACACCTGGCTGGGTTGCAACATCACCCAGACTCGGCCTCAACCTCGCTCCAAGATTGAAATGGGCACCAGGAGCAGGGAGGGGCCAGACACTGGGAGCAAGCATCTCTGAGCTGTTGCGGGAGGGGGGCTTCCTGGGTCTCTCTTCCTAGGCAGAGATGCCTAGGTCAGCAGCCATCGTTTGAGTGGCTGTAGCTGCACCCAGGATGGTGGGGCTTCTTCCTACTACCGCCCCTCTCCCCCCGCCAAGAGCGCAGGGATGCCCGGGTCAGCAGCTGCAGCTGGGTGGCCACAACTGCACCCAGGAAGTGCAAGGCTCCCGCCCTGCCAATTCAGAAGGTGGCGGGGCTTCCACCTGTTCCCAGCTCCCACCAGCTCTGTGGAGCACGCAGTCTTGGCTGCACCTCGCCCACTGCAGCCAGTGTCATGGCAGTGGCCACTCTAGATGGGCAACCACTGCCATCAATAGTTGCTTGTTTTTTATTAAGGTATTTCTGAATTTATTACCTTTTTGGCAATCCCCTTGCAATAGGGATCCAACCAATATCAATATCCAGTGAAGGGATGATCATTAATTGCAAATGGCTGGTTCTTTTAGGGTTTTTAAATTTTATTTTTGTTTGAGACAGAATTTCACTCTTGTTGCCCAGGCTGGAATGCAATGGTGCTATCTCGTTTCACTGCAACCTCTGCCTCCCGGGTTCAAGTGATTCTCCTGCCTCAGCCTCCCAAGTAGCTGGGATTACAGGTGTGCACCACCACGCCTAGCTAATTTTGTGTTTTTAGTAGAGACGGGGTTTCATCATGTTGGCCAGGCTGGTCTCGAATTCCTGACCTCAAGTGATCCTCCCACCTCAGCCTCCCAAAGTGCTGGGATTACAGGTGTGAGCCACTGCGCCCAGCCCCAACTTCATTCTTTTACATGTTGATATCTAGTTTTCTCAGCACCATTTGTTGAAAAGACTGTTCTTTCCCCCATTGAATGGTTTTGGCACCCTTGTTTTTGAAAATTAGTTGACAAATGTGTGAGATTTTATTTCTGGACTCTATTCCATCACATTGATTATGTCTATCCTTATGTTAATATCACACTGTTTTAATTTTTGTAGCTTTGTGTAGTAAGTTTTTAAATCAGGAAGTCCTGATTTCCTCCAACTCTGTTCTTTTTCAAGATGATGTTGGTTGTCCTTGACTTGGGTAGAGTGATGTCTGGTTGGTGCTGCCTATCTCATATAAGCCAGGGACAAATCAATGCCTTATTTATTCCAGCTTGGCTTTTGGTCTGTGCCCATACCTGGTTTATGCCTTGGACACATGGGAAAAAAGATTGTGTTGGCTATTTGGGATCTCTTGAGATTCCATGCGTATTTTAGAATGAGTTTTTCTATTTCTGCAAAAACTGTCACTGAGACTTTGATAGGGATTACATTGAATCTGAAGATCACTTTATATGACTCAAGGACATTTTTTTTTTAAAAAAAGATCACTTTGGAGAGTGTTGTCGTCTTAGCAATATTAAGTCTTCAATCCATGAACCTAGAAAGTCTTTCCATTTATTTAGAGCTTCTTTAATTTCTTTCAGCAGTGTTTTGTAGTTTTCAGTTATAAGTCCTGCCTTCCATGGTTAAATCATTTCTGAGTATTTTATTATTTTTTGATGTTATTATAAATGAAATTGTTGGCTATGCACAGTGGCTTATGCCTATAATCCCAGCACTTTGGGAGGTTGAGGTGGGAGGATTGCTTGAGTGTGGAAGTCTGAGACCAGCCTGGGCAACACAGTAAGACTTTGTCTCTACAAAAAATAAACATGAGCATGGTGGCGCACGCCTGTATTCCAGCTACTCAGGAGGCTGAGGTGGGAGGATCCCTTGTTGCAGTACGCCGAGATTGCACGATGGCACTCCAGCCTGGCCGACAGAGTGAGACCTTGTTTCCCAAAAACAAAAAAAAGAAATTGTTTTCTGAATTTTTATTCAGATGTTTATTGCTAGTTTATAGAAATATAACTTATTATTTTTGTATGTTGATTTTGTATCCTGCAACTTTGCAGAATGTATTTGTTAGTTTTTTTGTGGATTTTAGTACTTGTTTTGATCCCCACATGATGGCAGAGGATCAAGTGAGATGCATGTGAGAACCATTGTAAAGCAGAAGTTCTATGAATGTCAGAGTCATGATTTCTGGTATATGATGCAACATGTAAAACCAGATGACTGGTAGGCTTCGGATCAGGGATCCCCAAGTCAATACTTAATTAGGCCCTAGGGCTTTGTTTTTTGTTTTAGTTACTTAATTTTGAATAGGTAATAAATACACAGTGAAAAACATTCAAAAGACATAAAAAAGTATATAGTAAAAAGTAAACTTCCTAATTCTGTCGCTTAGTCACCTAATTTTCCTTCCCAGCAGTGACTCTAACATAGTTTCTTGTGCCTCTTCCCAAAGATATTCATATTATACAGAAGCAAAACGTGTATGTGTATACATATATATACGTCTACACATACACACAGACATACACGATATTTTATATGAACTGCCTTCCTTGGCATTTGAGTTTGCCCCTCAGCTTATGCTGTAGTTGTGTAACCTAGCATGAAGGCCTGTCATGATAATTTTATGTATTGTATAATAATATTTGCTTTAATCATTTTCTTTTCAGTTTTGATGAAGCATGAACACAGAGAAGAGACTGATTTGTCTTCAGTTCCATCTTTGCCTGTGCCTCATCCTGCTCAGACCCAGAGGCCTTCCTCTGATTCAGGGTGTTCACATGACAGTGTACTGTCAGGACAGAGAAGTTTGATTTGTTCCATCCCACAAACATATGCATCCATGGTGACCTCATCCCATCTGCCACAGTTGCAGTGTAGAGATGAGAGTGTTAGTAAAGAACAGCATATGATTCCTTCTCCAATTGTACACCAGCCTTTTCAAGTCACACCAACACCTCCTGTGGGGTCTTCCTATCAGCCTATGCAAAGTAATGTTGTGTACAATGGACCAACTTGTCTTCCTATTAATGCTGCCTCTAGTCAAGAATTTGATTCAGTTTTGTTTCAGCAGGATGCAACTCTTTCTGGTTTAGTGAATCTTGGCTGTCAACCACTGTCATCCATACCATTTCATTCTTCAAATTCAGGCTCAACAGGACATCTCTTAGCCCATACACCTCATTCTGTGCATACCCTGCCTCATCTGCAATCAATGGGATATCATTGTTCAAATACAGGACAAAGATCTCTTTCTTCTCCAGTGGCTGACCAGATTACAGGTCAGCCTTCGTCTCAGTTACAACCTATTACATATGGTCCTTCACATTCAGGGTCTGCTACAACAGCTTCCCCAGCAGCTTCTCATCCCTTGGCTAGTTCACCGCTTTCTGGGCCACCATCTCCTCAGCTTCAGCCTATGCCTTACCAATCTCCTAGCTCAGGAACTGCCTCATCACCGTCTCCAGCCACCAGAATGCATTCTGGACAGCACTCAACTCAAGCACAAAGTACGGGCCAGGGGGGTCTTTCTGCACCTTCATCCTTAATATGTCACAGTTTGTGTGATCCAGCTTCATTTCCACCTGATGGGGCAACTGTGAGCATTAAACCTGAACCAGAAGATCGAGAGCCTAACTTTGCAACCATTGGTCTGCAGGACATCACTTTAGATGATGGTAAGTTCATCTCTGATATGTTCTTGAAGTAGTGAAGATTCAGGGACTTTATTCTCCCAAGTGTCATGAAAAAGTTTCTATGGATTGCTTATTGGCATATGGTTGGGCTTTTAAATAAGTTGTTATTAGAAATATATGTTAATATATAACTTTGCCAGGTACCACGGCTCACGCCTGTATCCCAGCACTTTGGAAGGCTGAGGCGGGTGGATCACAAGGTCAGGAGTTCAAGACCAGCCTGGCCAACATGGTGCAACGCTGTCTCTACTAAAAATACAAAAAATTAGCTGGGCGTGGTGGTGTGTGCCTATAATCCCAGCTACTCGGGAGGCTGAGACAGGAGAATCACTTGAACCCGGGAGGTGGCAGTTGCGGGGAGCCAAGATCGCGCCATTGCACTCCAGCCTGAGCGGCAGAGCAAGACTCCGTCTCGAAAAAATATATATATATATATATATGTATGTATATATATATATATGCATATATATATATAGAGAGAGAGAGAGAGAACTTTGAGGGTAGATATGAAAATCCATGCCTTAGCATCTGTTTTACCACTAATATCTGTTGCTGAATATGAGATCTTTTCTTCCAGAATATATAGTGAGATCACAGTGTCTAGAGAATGGAATTCAAGGCCATTAGTTCCATAAATATTGCTGAATGCTGTCCTTTTGCAAGATGAAGCTAGATACTGGGAATGCGAAGGATGTATTAAGATAGAATTCTCGGCCAGGCTCAGTGGCTCACACCTATAATCCCAGCACTTTGGAAGGCCGAGGCGGGTAGATCTCTTGAGCCCAGAACTTCAAGACCAGCCTGAGCAACATGGCAGAACCCCATGTCTACAAAACAAAATACAAAAAATTAGCCAGGCATAGTGATGTGGCCCTGTAGTCCTAGCTAACCAGGAGGCTGAGGTGGGAGGATCACCTGAGCTGGAGAGGTTGAGGCTGCAGTGAGCTGTGATCATGCCATTGCACTCCAGCTTGGGTGACAGAGTGAGACCCTGCCTCAAATTTAAAAAAAAATCAGCAGAGATATGTAACAGATTTCACAGGAAGGATTCAGCAAGTCTTCTGTGAGTAGGTGACATTTGAGCCAAGTTTTGGAGGATGAGTACAGTTGGCTTTCTGTATGCATGGGTTCCACACCTTGGATTCAACCATCTGTGGATTGAAAATATCTGGGGGGAAGAAAATGGATGGTTGCATCTGTATTGAACATGTACAAACAGACTTTTTTTTTCTTGTCATTATTTCCTAAACAATATAATATTACATCTGTTCCCATAGCATTTACATTGTATTTGGTATTATAAATAATGTAGATATGATTTAAAGGGGGTATGTGGATAGATTATGTGCAAATAATACACTGTTTTATATAAGGGACTTGCGCATTCATGGATTTTGGTATGGGGGGGTTGTATGGTATGGACATAATCATTTCTCAGTGTACTCAGGGGATTGATTTTAGGACCGCCTGTGTACAACCAAATCATGCATGCTCAAGTTTCACAGTCACCCTGTGGAACCCACATGTAAGAAAAGCAGCTGTGGTCTCAGTGCTTTGGGAGGCCAAGGTAGGAGGATTACTTGAGACTAGGAGTTTGAGACCAGCCTGGGCAACATAATGAGACCTCATTTCTACCAAAAAACCCTACAAAAATTAGCTGGGTGTGGTGGTGTGTGCCTGTAGTCCTAGCTACTAGGAAGACTGAAGTGGGAGGATCGCTTGAGTCCAGGAGTTCTAGGCTGCAGTGAGCTGATCGCATACTATTGCACTCCAGCCTGGGTAGCAGGAAAGTGAGACCCTGTCTCTAAAAAAAATTAAAAAGCCTCCACATATGCAGATTTCACATTCGAGAATATTCTTTTTTAGATCCATGTTTGGTTGAAAAAAGCTGTGTATAAGTGGACCCAGACAGCTCAAAGCTGTGTTGTTCAAGGGCCACCTGAGTATGTTTTCAGTAAATGAACATCAGAGGCAAGTCAGATAATACAGCAGAAATAGAGAAGAAGGATATGTTTGTCAGGGAAGGATATGTCTGTGGTGGGGTGAGGTATGGGGTCCGGGGTGGGGGATGGGGGTGATTGGTATGGTACAGGATGGTTTTAAAGCCATGAGGGGACATGCCAGGTCATTTGTGTGTAAACAGAAGGTATATGTGTAAACTAGAGCAACACCTAAAATTGCATAGCATTTTTCTATTTATTATCTAATCTAATCGTTACCATTCCTCAAACTCTGAGGTAGATAGTGACATTTATAGAGTTGGACTTTTGAAAAATCACACAACTAGTAAGCAGCAGAACTGAGACTGGTTCAATCCAGTCTTTTTCTTGTGGCACTACAGCTGCCTCCCAGAAACAGCAGGCCATGGTGGTTAGAATAGAACTCTCTACTAAACGGAATCCCTCAAGGTTTTTCTAATTCCTGGAGAATATTCTCCAGAAATGCATGTGCACAATTTCACCGCGTTAACCCATGTTCACAACTGCATCTGATCTGTCACACTGTTTGGTGTACTTGAGCACTCTGGTATTTAAGCATTTTGCTGTTCTCTGTGCACAGCTGGCATAAGTGTCACTCCCTACTAAATGATGAAACCAAAAGGTAGAGAGCAGGCTGCTACTTTTATGCAAAACAGATTTGAAATAAAGGCTTATGCAAATATTGGCTTTAAAGATGTTGCCTGTTTCTTTTAGCAGTTTTAGACTAACTCTTCACATTGCTTTTTACCCTGAAACAAGGACTGAGACCCTGAGTCACTCATTTGTGATATAACTGAAGATAGGAGATTTATTGAGTCTTTAAGAGCACTTCAGCTCATTTTTTTTAACCAATGAAGATATTTTTTCCTTCTAAAAAGAGCCCAAAGCTAGAACCTGCTCTTTCTAATTTACCACAGGTTGAGAGATTTGGGGGTAGAGGGTCGGATAGGCAACAAATCAGATCTCTAGAAAGATTTTGGGAAAATGTATTTCATTATTTGAATATATTAAGATTTGTTGCAAAAACAGAAGATCTGGAAAGGTGAGGTCTGTGAGGGCAACTGTAAAAGCAATTTTATTTTTGCTCCCTTTATTATAGTAGGGCATACAAGCAAGAAAGGGGCCAGGTGCCGTGGCTCATGCCTATAAACTCAGCACTTTGGGAGGCTGAGGTGGGTGGATCACCTAAGGTCAGGAGTTGGAGACCAGCCTGGTCAACATGGTGAAACCCTGTCTCTACTACAAATACAAAAAAAAAAGCCAGTGTGATGGTGGGTGCCTGTAATCCCAGCTACTTGGGAGGCTGAGACAAGAGAATTGCTTGAACCTAGGAGGCGGAGGTTGCAGTGAGCTGAGATCGCGCCATTGTACTCCAGCTTGGGCGACAAGAACGATACTCTGTCTCAAAAAAAAAGCAAGAAAGAATGTTCCTAGATTGTAGCCCCCCAGAGACTAGCTATCACATTTGCTCATTGCCACCCCTCAGGGGACTTAATAGAAGCTCAGTGCTGCCAAGCAGTAATTACAGAGGGGGAAGAGCAGTACACAATGGTGTGCACCTGTAGTCCTGGCCACTTGGGAATGTGAGATGGAAGGATCACTTGGACTCAGGAGTTCGAGTCCAGTCTTGCCAATATAGTGAGACCCTGTCTCTAAAATTAAAAAAAAAAATGGACAGGCTGGGCGCAGTGGCTCACGCCTGTAATCCCAGCACTTTGGGAGGCTGAAGTGGGCGGATCACGAGGTCAGGAGATCGAGATCATCCTGGCTAACACGGTGAAACCCCGTCTCTACTAAAAGTACAAAAAACTAGCCGGGCGTGGTGGTGGTCGCCTGTAGACCCAGCTACTTGGGAGGCTGAGGCAGGAGAATGGCGTGAACCCAAGAGGCGGAGCTTGCAGTGAGCCGAGATTGGGCCACTGCACTCCAGCCTGGGCAACAGTGCAAGACTCCGTCTCAAAAAATAAAATAAATAAAAGGACAGAAAAAACTGAAACGCACTCTTTTTATTTTTTTGTGATGGTAGTCTCACCCTGTCATCCGGGCTGAAGTGCAGTAGTAATCTTGGCTCACTGCAGCCTCGATTTCCTTGGCTAAAGGGATCAATCCTCCCACTTCAGCCTCCTGAGTAGCTGGGACTACAGGCATGTGCCACCACACCTGACCAATTTTTGTTAAAATGCACTTCTGAAAACCTTAGATTATTGGCTGTATAATTTTTGCAAATTGAATTTTTGATGCTTAATTTAAGCTCCAAAATGAATTTATCTTTATTTTTATTTTTATTTATTGATATGGAGTCTCTATCACCCAGGCTGGAGTGCAGTGGCGCAATCACAGCTCACTGCAACCTCTACCTACCAGGTTCAAGAGGTTCTCCTTCCTCAGCCCCCCGAGTAGCTGGGACTACAGGCGTGTACCACCACGCCCAGCTAATTTTTGTGTTTTTTAGTAGAGACGGGGTTTCGCCATGTTGGCCAGGCTGGTCTCGAACTCCTGACCTCAGGTGATCTGCCTGCCTCAGCCTCCCAAAGTGCTGGGATTACAGGCATGAGCCACCATGCCCAGCCTAAAATGAATTTTTGATATTTTTAATTTGACTCATTTATTATGATATTTGGATTTGCCTTTGAAGGTAGAATTTTTAGATGCCTAGAAAAAAAAGTTCTGCAAACTTTTAATGTAAATTCAAATTAGCTGGGCGTGATGGTGGGAGCTTGTAATCCCAGCTATTCTGGAGGCTGAGGCAGGGAGAATTGCTTGAACCCAGGAGGTGGAGGTTGCAGTGAGCTGAGATCGCACCACTGCGCTCCAGCCTGGGTGACAGAGTGAGAGACTCCATCTCAAAAAAGAAAAAAAAAAAAACTTTTAATGTAAATCCATAAAATGAAAATTAAAATGGCTGGGCGCAGTGGCTCACTCCTGTATCTCAGCACTTTGGGAGGCCGAGGCGGGCAGATCACCTGAGGTCAGGAGTTCTCCACCAGCCTGACCAACATGGAGAAACCCCGTCTCTACCAAAAATACAAAATTAGCCTGGTGTGGTGGCGCATCCCTGTAATCCCAGCTACTTGGGAGGCTGAGGCAGGAGAGTCGCTTGAACCTGGGAGGCTGAGGTTGTGGTGAGCCGAGATTGCGCCATTGCACTCCAGCCTGGGCAACAAGAGTGAAAGTCCATCTCAAGAAAATAAATAAATAAATAAATAAAAACCCATAGACCTTGAACTCCATAGCGCTGGAATATCTCGTTTTTAATTTTTTTTTTTTATTTTTTGTAGAGATGAAATCTTGCTAAACTGCCCAGGCTGGTCTAGAACTCATGGCCTCAAGCAATTCTCCCACCTTGGCCTCTCAAAGTTCTGGGAGCCATCATATCTGGCCAAATGTCCCCTTTCTGGTTAGCTTTATTATATTTTATTTTATTTTACTTTATTTCATTTTATTATTCTTGAAGATGGCATCTCACTCTGTCACCCAGGCTGGAGTGCAGTGCTGTGAACACAGCTCACTGCATCCTCAACTTCCTGGGCTGAAGCATTCCTCCTGCTTCAGCCTGATGAGTAAATGGGACCACAGGCACATGCCATCATGCCCTGCTAATACTTAACTTTAAAAGTCATAGAGCCAGGCGTGGTGGTGTGTGCCTGTAATCCCAGTTACTGAGGAAGGCTAAGGCAGGAAGATCACTTGAGCCTAGTTTGAGGCTAGCGTGGACAACATAGCAAGACCCTGTCTCTGAGTATTTTAAGTGAGTCATAGAACATACCAGAAAGGATTTAAAGTGACTAAAATGAACTTTGTAGTTAGCCGAAGCTCAATTTGTTTTAACTTTTTCATATTATGTTAACTGTTAAGTCCAAAGTAATTTCCATTCTACAACCACAGGACACGGTAATTTAAAAAAAATTTTGCTATACTACTTAAAGATACTTATCCTAATAACTTTTGTTAATTCTGTTTTATATTCAAATTTATATATCCTCTTTTAACCAAATCAAAGATAAAAACACACTTTCTTTAATTTTTGAAGTTTTTAAGTAACATGGAATCTCTTAGGCATCATTCATGTATTAGTTGACTGTTACTTTTAGAAATGTGGACATTAACATCAATTTTTTATTATAAATTCAATGACATTTACTAGAGAAGATAGTAATGTAACTCAGCTCAGAATTTCGGGAGTTATAGACTGAGCATGGTGGCTCACGCTTGTAGTCCCACCACTTTGGGAGGCCCAGGCAGGCAGATCACTTGAGCCCAGGAGTTTGAGAATAGCCTGGACAACATGGCAAAACCCTGTCTGGAAAAATTACAAAAGTTACCTGGGCAGGGTAGCACGTGCCTGTAATACCAGCTACTTGGGAGGCTGAAGTGGGAAGATTGCTTGAGCCCAGGAGGTCGAGGCTTCAGTGAGTGGTGATCATGCTACTACACTCCAGCCCAGGTGACAGAATGAGACCCTTGTCTCAAAAATAAAGTAGTTATAGAGCTGGAAAATATTCTAATATAGCTCTCATTTTATGGATAAAACATCTGAATTTTACACAGAGCCTAAGGTGTTCATCCAGGATAACACACTTGAATTATGGCAGAATAAAGACTAAAACCTGTTTTCTGACTCTAGGAGTTTTTCTAGAATCTGTAATCAAGTTTCTAGTCAGTGTGTTGAGGTTTTAGAACTGGTGTCAAACAAAGAATACATGAAAGAAAATGCCATTTTCTCCATAGAGCCTTGACTGTGAGAGGAACCAGGGTAATCTTAAGATTATAGATTCTGGCCAGGTGCAGTGGTTCATGCCTTGTAATCCCAGCACTTCGTGAGGCCAAGATGGGAGGATCGCTTGAGCCCAGGAGTTCTAGACCAGCCTGGGCAATATACCCTGTCTCTACTAAAAATTTAAAAATTAGCTGAGCATAGCTGGGCGTGTTGGCTCACGCCTGTAATCCCAGCACTATGGGAGGCCAAGGTGGGCAGATCATGAGGTCAGGAGGTCGAGACCATCCTGGCCAACATGGTGAAACCCCGTCTCTACTAAAATACAAAAAAACTAGCCAGACATGGTGGTGCGTACCTGTAGTCCCAGCTACTCAGGAGTCTGAGGCAGGGGAATCGCTTGAACCCAGGAGGCGGAGATTGCAGTGAGCCAAGATCACGCTGCTGCACTCCAGCCTGGCAACAGAGCGAGACTCCATCTCAAAAAGAAAAAGAAAAAAAATTAGCTGATCATGGTGATGTGTGCCTATAGTCCCAACTACTCAGGAGGCTGAAGTGGGAGGATTGCTTGAACCCAGGAGGCGGAGGTTACAGTGAGCTGAGATTGCGCCACTGCACTGCAGCGTGGGCAACAGACCAAGACCCTGTTTATTATTTTTTTTATTTTTTATTTTTTTTGAGACAGAGTCTTGCTCTGTCGCCCAGGCTGGAGTGCAGTGGCGCGATCTTGGCTCACTGCAAGCTCCGCCTCCCGGGTTCACGCCATTCTCCTGCCTCAGCCTCCCGAGTAGCTGGGACTACAGGCGCCCGCCACCACGCCTGGCTAATTTTTTGTACTTTTTAGTAGAGGCGGGGTTTCACTGTGTTAGCCAGGATGGTCTCGATCTCCTGACCTCATGATCCCCCCTCCTCTGCCTCCCAAAGTGCTGGGATTACAGGCGTGAGCCACCGCGCCCGGCCCCAAGACCCTGTTTAAAAAAAAAAAAAAAAATTATTCTCAGTATTAGATGAAGTGTTTTTTGGTTTGTTTTGTTTGTTTTTGAGACGGAGTCTCACTCTGTCGCCCAGGCTGGAGTGCAGTGGCGATCTCCGCTCACTGCAAGCTCTGCCTCCCGGGTTCATGCCATTCTCCTGCCTCAGCCTCCTGAGTAGCTGGAACTACAGGCACCCGTCACCATGCCTGGCTAATTTTTTGTATTTTTAGTAGAGACAGGGTCTCACCGTGTTAGCCAGGATGGTCTTGATCTCCTGACCTTGTGATCCGCCTGCCTCAGCCTCCCAAAGTGCTGGGATTACAGGTGTGAGCCACTGCGCCCGGCCTAGATGAAGTTTTAAAGGCTCTCCATTCTCTTTCTCGCTGGAGTTCACACTTTGGTATTCTTAATGATAATTATATTCGTCTGTGTCTCTTCCCTAGCTTCTTTGGAACATCTCAGGGCCTTTTGAGTTCTAACTACTCTTCTTGTTTTATGTGGGCTCTATCTAATACCTCTAGATTAATTCAGAACATATTTAATCCTTCTTGTATAATAGCCTTCACATGTGTGAAAGCTTGATCTCTTTCCCAGTCTTAAAAACTCTCCAGCAACTTCATCCTTCCCTCACCAAAATGCAAATTTCCTTCTGCTTGAACCGTGATGTTTAAGTTCCCTTTCATAGTGGAGTATCCAGAAGGGAACACACTGTAGCTAGCTTGTTGTGGGTTAAGACTGTCACTTTCCCTGTTGAAAAGACTTTATCAGTATGGCCTGAGGTCAGGGGATTTTCTTAGCTGTGATATACTGTTGATTTAGTGAGTCATAATTATGCAAAGTTGTGTCCTTTCCCTACATAGGTTTATATATATATATATATATGGGGTTTTTTTGGACCAAAGACTAAACTTTATAATTATCCTTGTTCAGTTTCATTGAGATGATTTCGGTGCCTCATATCAATTTTCCAAGCTCAGAAGAATCCCAGAAGCATTTCTCAGTCTCAAGCTTCCTGGGGCAAGGCAGATATTCCTTTGGGGGTTACAACAGCAGCACAGTACTGACGTTTCACCAAGTTCTCTTTCAAGTAGTCCCCCTGGAAGGCTGTAATATAAACTTACTCAAACAATTAAGGCATAGTTCATGACTATTTTGCTTCTTGTCTTTATATTTTCTTCACTACCTCCATATATCATTGCACCTCCTTGAAAAGCATGTTCTAATGGCTGTCCAATTATCACTGAATTTTACTCATATTTACAATTTGTATGCCTGGAAATGTAATTTTCCGTAAACATTTATGTTCGTTATGGTTTTTATGCCGCAGGTTTTGGACCAGACAGTAAACATTAAAACAGTTGATTTTATAACAGATATGGAAACTGTCAAGCTGTTTTTCATTTATTTATTTTTTGAGATGGAGTTTCCCTTGTCACCCAGGCTGGAGTGCAGTGGCACAATATCAGCTCATTGCAACCTCTGCCTACTGGGTTCAAACGATTCTCATGCCTCAGCCTCCCGAGTAGCTGGGATTACAGGTGCCCACTGCCGTGCCCAGCTAATTTTTGTATTTTTAGTAGAGACAGGGTTTAGTCATGTTGGCCAGGCTGGTCTTGAACTCCTGACCTCAAGCGATCTGCCTGCCTCAGCCTCCTAAAGTGCTGGGATTACAGGCATGAGCCACTGCACTTGGCCTTTTTAAAATTTATTTTGAGACAGGGTCTCACTGTTGCACAGGCTGGAGTGCAGTGGCGTGATCATGGCTTACTGCAGCCTTGACCTCCTGGGACTCAGGTGATCCTCCCACTTTAGCCCCCCAAGTAGCAGGGACTACAGGCACACACCACAGTGCCTAGCTAATTTTTGGGGGGTTTTTTGTTTGTTTTTGTTTTTTTTATTGTTTTTTGTTTTTGGTAGAGATGGAGTTTCGCCATGTTGCCCAGGCTGGTCTCAAACTCCTGGGCTCAAGTGATCTGCCCTCCTTGGCCTCCCAAAGTGCTGGTATTACAGGCGTGAGCCACTGTGCCCGTTTGTCAAGCTGTTTTAAACATTTTAATTAAGATTTGATTCAGTGTGGTAGTTGATACTGTTTTTTTGTTTGTTTCTTTTAAAAAAAGAAAGATTATAGCGGCCAGACACAGTGGCTCATGCCTGTAATCCCAGCACTTTGGGAGGCTTAGGTGGGTGGATCACCTGAGGTCAGGAGTTCGAGTCCAGCCTGGCCAACATGGCAAAACCCCATCTCTACCAAAAAGAAAAAAAAGAAAAATCAGCTGGGCACGATGGTGCATGCCTGTAGTCCCAGCTACTTGGGAGGCTGGGATAGGAGAATCACTTGAATCCGGGAGGCGGAGGTTGCGGTGAGCTGAGATGGCACCACTGCACTCCAGCCTGGGCAACAGAGTGAGACTCCATCTCAAAAAAAAAAAAAAAAAAGATTATAGTATTGTGAAACTAGACTATCTTAGACCTTTAAATACAGGCCCATTTAATTTATGATTGAGTTAACCGAATCCTGTTACAACTTTCCATTAAAGTCCCTCAGTTCCCACTTGTCCTCCTTGTTCACAGACTAACAGAGCCACAGCTGCAGCTCTTCAGCAGAGAAGAGGATGCATGTTAAATATAGCCTGACCTGATGCTGTGCTGAAAACTGACACTGCCACTTGCAGGCTCTGTGCAGTAACATGCTGATCCTGAATGTAGGGCATTTGGTAATTCAGCAGTAGTAAACAGGGACTCTAGTCATGACCTCAGCTGCTTCAGTTCTGTATGTAAAAGACAAGCAGAAGAGCCTGCTTTCAAAAAGCAGGTGCTTTTTAAAATCAAGGGAATGATAAACACAACATTCAGGTGGTTACTTGGATGTGGGAAGCAGGAGACTGGTACGGAGGAGGAACAGAGAGGTTAGTATTGTCAGTGTTCTCTTGCACCTGTTGGTTAGTGGTTTCACTGGTGTCTATTTTATTAAAATAAATAAAACAAGGCAAGGCGCGGTGGCTGACGCCTGTAATCCCAGCACTTTGGGAGGCCGAGGCGGGTAGATCGCCTGAGGTCAAGAGTTTGAGACCAGCCTGGCCAATACAGTGAAACCCCGTCTCTATTAAAAATACAAAAATTAGCTGGGCGTGGTGGTGGACACCTATAATCCCAGCTACTCGGGAGGCTGAGGCAGGAGAATCGCTTGAACCTAGGAGGCGGAGGTTGCAGTGAGCCGAGATCGTGCCATTGCACTCCAGCCTGGGCAACAGGAGCAAAACTCCATCTCAAAATAAATAAATAAATAATAAAACTTAAATAAATAAATAAATAAAATTAAATAAAAGCCATACACAGCCAGTGGTGAGAATGTGTCATCTATGAGGTATAATCACTATGGGCACTGGAGTGGAGGGAGGTAGATAATGCTGAAATTTCTCTTTTAACTTGGACACTGGATAACTCACGAATCCTCT
This sequence comes from Pan troglodytes, assembly GCF_028858775.2. Taxonomy (NCBI): domain Eukaryota; kingdom Metazoa; phylum Chordata; class Mammalia; order Primates; family Hominidae; genus Pan; species Pan troglodytes. The sequence goes on from NC_072416.2 coordinate 66,248,542, forward strand.
TTTGGGAAGCATACATGTACTATACAGCCTCAAACATGTTTAGGATGAATGATTCCAGAAGCTGAAAGGTCTTGTAAATAATGCCTATGTAGGCTTTAAATCATGGCTTATGCGAGATGGACCATGATGGGGATTCAAGACCTTAGACACAACCACCCTGGGACATACAATAAGAAAAATTGAGTTTTAGGCCTAATGAAGAAAGAACAACAAACATTTGAGAAGATTTTTTATTTTTTATATCAAATGCGTCTGTGTATTTCCATGGACATAAATAAGTTGTACCTTTTTTTAAATGAATGTATTATTTCTGAACAAAAAATTTATTTTAATCAACCTACATTAAGATTTATACATGACCAGGTGCTGTGGCTCGTGTGTAATCCCAGCACTTTGGGAGGCCAGAGCCGGTGGATCGCTTGAGCTCAGGAGTTTGAGACCAGCTTGGGCAACATGGTGAAACCCTGTCTCTATAAAAAATACCAGAATTAGGCCAGGTGTGGTGGCGTGTGCCTATAGTCCCAGCTACTCGAGAGGCTGAGATGGGAGGATCGCTGGAGCCTGGAAGGCAGAGGTTGAAATTAGCAGAGATCATGCCACTGCACTTCAGCCTGGGCGACAGAGTGAGACCCTGTCTCAAAATAAATAAAATGCAATTAAAAATATAATTTATGCATAAGCTAGGAAAAGTCCAAGAGAGGCTACCACTAAAGCAGCATATCAGAAGTCTTCAAACTAAGTTCCCCTCAAAATGTGTATTTAAAAATAGTTAATGGCTGGGCGCGGTGGCTCATGCCTGTAATCCCAGCACTTTGAAAGACCGAGATGGGAGGATCATTTGACATCAGGAGTTCAAGACCAGCTTAACCAACATGGTGAAACTTCGTCTCTACTAAAAATAGTAAAAATTGGGCCAGGCACAGTGGCTCATGACTGCAATCCCAGCACTTTGGGAGGTCGAGGCGGGCGGATCACTGGAGGCCAGGAGTTTGACACCAGGCTAGCCAACATGGTGAAACCCCGTCTCTACTGAAAATACAAAAATAAGCCGGGTGTGGTGGCACACACCTGTAATCTCAGCTACTTGGGAGGCTAAGGCAGGAGAATTGTTTGAACCTGGGAGGCAGAGGTTGCAGTGAGCTGAGATGGTGCCACTGCACTCCAGCCTGGGCGACAGAGCAAGACTCCATCTCCAAAAAAAAAAAGAAAATAGTGAAAATTAGCCACGCATGGTGGTGAACGCCTGTAATTTCAGCTACTCATGAGGCTGAGGCAGGAGAATCACTTGAACCTGGGAGGCGGAGGTTGCAGTGAGCTGAGATCAGGCCACTGCACTCCAGCCTGGGCAGCAGAGTGATACTCTGTCTCAAAAATACAAAAAATGGTAATGAATTATGGTTACTGTTTCTTGATAAACTCATATTTTTTTTGAACACCGTGCTAGGCACTTTGCTAGTGGCTCATTAATTCTTTGCAACCATGTGTGAAATGTGAATTATTAGTCTTAATTTTGTATAGATGTGGCTCAGAGACCTTAAGCACATCCCAGCGTTATATGGCCACAAATAATTGGGGCAGACATTTGAATCCAGATTTGTCTGAAATGTAGATTTTCTCACATGTGTTTTTAGTGGCTTCTAAAATAGCTATAATTGATTACTTACATAATCTCGCTTCCGTAAAGACAATAGCATTGTAACTTTCTAATGTGCTGCCATGTGTAAGATAGCAAAACCTGTCTTAAAGATGTATTCTATTTTAAAATTGATATCCTTTTTTTGAGTTCCTTCGAAGACAGATTATTCACAGGAACAAAAAGATTTTTAAATGAGAGATAAATTGTTTAATTTTAGGTTCAGCAGTTGAACAAGCTTTTTGTGGTTTGGTGGCAGTTTTCTGCCTTGGCATTACAAGGTTACCTCTTGCTGACAATCATAGCTTTTGATAGACTTAGATAAATGTGTTCAAACAGCTTTTCTCTGTTTGAAGATGCCTGGCTCTTTTTTTTTTTTTTTTTTTTTTTTTTTAAAGACATTTCCAAAGCCTACAGTTAGTGTCTCCATCTGGGCAAGAGAAAACATGTGAAAGTCTCATTTATGCTGGAAGATAGGGTAGGGTTGAGAGTGATGGTTACAAGCATTTTAACTTTACATCTACAAGAGTGTGGTACAGATTAAGTCCTTGATAATCATGTTGTATATTTAAAAACATCTATAGATGATTTTATGTAGAATGGGAATTTTAACATTTTAAATGTGTTTATTTCTTTGGTGGGGGAACGGAGACAGGAGTTTGCTCTGTTGATCAGGCTGGAGTGCAGTGGGACCATCATGGCTCACTGCAGCCTCGACCTCCCAGGCTCTGCATTTCTCTCCCACCTCAGCCTCCCGAGTAGCTGGGGCTACAGGTGCCTGCCACCACATCCGGCTAATTTTTAAATTTTTTTGTAGAGGCAGGCTTTTACTACGTTGCTCAGGTTGGTCTCGGCCTCCCAAAGTGCTAGGATTACAGGTGTGAGCCACCATGCCTGGCCTGTGTTTCTTAATATAATCATTTTTTGAACAAGTAATACGTTCATGTGGTTTAAAATGCTAAAGTTACAACATTATACATAGTTAAAAAAAATCTGTCTTCTAAGTAGATACTCCATTGTCCTCTGTAGGGAGAATTGGAGTTACTAGTTTCTTGGCTGTCATTCTATGCATTTATAAACAGTTGCATTTTTTTCCCCTTATTTTTACTAGCATATTATGTATAGTAGTTTATACTTTGCATTTCCCATGTAATATAGAATCTTGAGAGATTATTCTATACCGTAACATAAAAGAGCTTCCTTGAAAAGATATTCTTAAAATAGAATATTCCATAAAATATTCTATAAAATACTGCTTTGAATATTTGCACCACTATCTTTTTTTTTTTTTTTTTTGAGATGGATTCTCGCTCTACTGCCCAGGCTGGAGTACAGTGGCACCATCTCGGCTCACTGCAACCCCCACCTCCCAAATCTATGATCTCTTTCATATTTGCTTACTTTTCTATTAGATTGTTGATCCTTCCTCTTACTGATTTATAGAAGCCCTTTGTTAGGTGCATTAGCTCATTGAGGTATGAGTTGAATGAATGTATCCAGATTTATAAATTTTAAAAGAGGGATTTACAAAAGTCCTCTAAGTCTTGCTTTAAGTTAATGGTTAGAGCTGTGAAAACCTAATTAAGTCATTTCACACAATGTTCTCCCATGAGAAAATCCAAAGTTTGTTTAAAATTCAAAATTTACCATTTTAATCATTTTAAGTATATAGCTAAGTGGCATTAAATACATTCACAATATTGTATAACCACCACCACTTTCTATTTCCAGAAGTTTTTCATCACCCAAACTACAACTCTATTAAAGTAATAACTACTCATTTCCTTCCCGTCCTCCCAGCCCCTGGTAACCTCTACTCTGCTTTCTGTCTCTATGAATTTCCCTACTCTAGATACTTCATATAAGTGGGATTACACAATGTTTTTCCTTTTTTGTCTGGCTTATTTCACTTAGCATAATGTTTTCAAGGCTCATCCATATTGTAAGCATATGGAGGAATAATCTATTGGAATATTTTTATATAGCATATTATTTACATATAATATTCCATATGGAGGAATAATATTCAATTTTTTGTGTACACCACATCTTGTTGATCCATTCATCTGGTGAAAAATAATTTGGGGCTAGGCACAGTAGCTCACGTCTCTAATCCCAGCACATTGGGAAGCTGAGGTGGGTGGATTGCCTGAGCCCAGAAGATCAGGACCAGCCTGGGCAACATGGCGAGACCCCATGTCTATAAAAAATTTAAAAATTAGCTGGACATGGTGGTGTGCGCCTGTAGTTCTAGCTACTCAGGAGGCTGAGATGAGAGGATCACCTGAGCTTAGGAGATGGAGGTTGCAGTGAGCTGAGATTGCACCATGCACTCCAACCCGGGCAACAGAGACCCTGTCTCAAAAAAAGTTGATGAACGCATACATATTAAAAAAAAAAAAAAAGATGGACAGGGCTCGGTGGCTCACGCCTGTAATCCCAGCACCTGGGAGGCTGAGGCAGGTGGATCACCTCAGGTCAGGAGTTCAAGACCAGCCTGACCAACACGGTGAAACCCCATCTCTACTAAAAATACAAAAATTAGTTGGGCATGGTCGTGGGCGCCTGTAATCTCAGCTACTCGGAAGACTGAGGCAGGAGAATCGCTTGAGCCTGGGAGGCAAAGGTTGCAGTGAGCCGAGACCATGCCATTGCACTCCAGCCTAGGCAACAAGAGCAAAACTCCATCTCAAAAAAAAAAAAAGATAATTTGTATTGTTTCCCTCTCGGCTGTTGGGAATAATGCTGCTGTGAACACTGGCATACATACTGTTTGAGTCCCTCTTTTCGGTACTTTTGTGTGTTTACGTAAGAGTGGAATTGCTGGGTCCTATGGTAATTCTGTGTTCAACTTTCTTTTTAAGATGGAGTCTCACTCTGTCATCCAGGCTGGAGTGCAGTGGTGCGATCTGGGCTCACTGAAGTCTCTGCCTCCTGGGTTGAAGCGATTCTCGTGCCTCAGCCTCCTGAGTAGCTGGGATTACAGGCATGTGCCATCACGCCCAGCTAATTTTTGTATTTTTAGTAAAAACGGGGTTTCACCATGTTGGCCACACTGATCTCAGTCTTCTGACCTCAGGTCACCTGCCCTCCTCAGCCTCCCAAAGTGCTGGGATTGCAGGCGTGAGCCACCAAGCCCAGCCTCCATGTTCAACTTTTTGAGGAACCACTATTTTTTTTAATCCTACAGCAGCCACACCATTTTACATTTACAATGTATAAGGCTTTCAGTTTCTTTATACCCTTGCCAACACATGTTATTTTCCATTTTTAAAATAATAGCCATCCTACTGGATATTAAGTTATATCTCATTATAATTTTGATTTGCATTTCCCTATTGACTAATGGTGTTGAGCATCTTTTCATGTGCCTGTTGTCCATTTGTATATTTTCTTGTCTATCCAAATCCTTTATTTTATTTATTTATTTATTTATTTATTTTTGAGACGGAGTCTGGCTGTGTCACCCAAGCTGGAGTGTAGTGGCATGACCTTGGCTCACTGCAGCCTCCACCTCCCAAGTTCAAGCGATTCTCCTGCCTCAGCCTCCTGAGTAGCTGGGTTTACAGGCTCACATCACCATGCCTGGCTAATTTTTTGTATTTTTATTAGAGATGGGGTTTCTCCATATTAGTCAGGCTGGTCTCAAACTCCTGACCTCAGGTGAGCCACCCGCCTTAGCCTCCCAAAGTGCAGGGATTACAGGCATGAGCCACCATGCCCGGTCTAGTTTTCAATGTAGAAATCTTATGCCTCTTTGGTTAATTCCTAAGTATTTTATTCTTTTTGATGCCGCTGTAAATAGAATTGTTTTTCTTAAGGTTGGGCACGGCGGCTCACACTTGTAATCCCAGCACTTTGGGAGGCCGAGGCAGGCTGATCACCTGAGTTCAGGAGTTCAAGACCAACCTGGCTAACGTGGGCCCACCTGGCCAACATGGGGAAACCCTGTCTCTACTAAAGATACAAAAATTAGCTGGGTGTGGTGGCATATGCCTGTAATCCCAGCTATTTGTGGGACTGAGGCAGGAGAATCGCTTGAACCTGGGAGACAGAAGTTGCAGTGAACCAAGATTATGCCACTGCACTCCAGCCTGAGACTCCGTCTCAAAAACAAACCAAAAAAAAAACCCCAAAACAAGAATTGTTTTCTTAATTTTTTTTTGGACCTTTCATTCCAAGTATATAGAAGTACAACTGAATATTGTGTGTTGATTCTGTATTCTGCCACTTTGGTGACTTTATTTGTTAGTGCTAACATTTTTTTGTCTGTGTGGATTCTTTAGAGTTTTATGTTTATACTATCATGCCATTCGTGAATAGAGATAATTTTCTCTCTTCCTTTTTAATTTGGATGGGCTTTATGTATTTATTTATTTTTCTAACCTAATTGCTCTGGCTAGAACTTCTAGTGGTAGGCTAGTAGAAGTGGTGAAAGAGTGGGCATCTTTGCTTTGTTTGTGATCTTAGGGGGAAAGCTTTTGTTCTTTGTTGATAATGATAGGAACTAACAGTTTTTCATATATGGCCTTTTTCATATTGAGGAAATTCCTTCTATTCTTTGTTTATTGAATGTTTTCATCTTGAAAGAGCATTGAATTTTGATAAATGAGTTGGGCACCGTGGCTCATGCCTGTGATACCAGCACTTTGGGAGGCTGAGGCGGGCAGATAGCTAGAACCCAGGAGGTGGAGGCTGCAGTGAGCCGTGATTGGGATGCTACTGCACTCCAGCCTGGGCAACAGAGTGAGACCATCTCAAAGAAAAAGAGTTCTTTCCCTGCCACTGCTGAGTTGAGTGGAGGCAGAGGCTTGGGTGCATTCAAGATTCAGCTTCACCCGTAGACCACCACCATGGCCAAGGAAGGTGTTGCTGCTGGAGGTGTGGTGGCTGTTAATACTGCTTTACAAGAGGTGTTGAAGACTGTCCTCACCCATGATGGCCTAGCACGTGGAATTTGCAAAGCTGCTGAAGTGTCAGGCCCATCTTTTGTGTGTTTGCATCCAACTGTGATGAGCCTGTGTCAAGTTCATAGAGGTTCTTTGTGCTGAACACCAAATCAACCTAATTAAGGTTGATGACAAGAAGCTAGGGGGAATGGTTAGGTCTCTGTAAAATTGACAGAGAGGGGAAACCCCGTAAAGTGGTTTGTTGCAGTTGTGTAGTAGTTGAAGTACTTCAAATGTAAGAAATGAATGAATAAAACTCTGGCTAACCCCCCTGCCCCCCAACACACACACACACACACACTCACAGTCACACTCACTCTGGGCATGTTGGCTCAGTCCTGTAGTCCTAGCACTTTGGGAGGCCGAGGTGGGCAGATTGCTCGAGCCCAAGAGTTCAAGACCAGCCTGGGCAACATGATGAAATCCCATCTCTGCTAAAAATACAAAAAATGGCCAGGTGCAGTGGCTCGCGCCTGTAATCCCAGCACTTTGGGAGGCCGAGGTGGGCGGATCACGAGGTCGGGACGTCGAGACCATCCTGGCTAACACAGTGAAACTCCATCTCTACTGAAAATACAAAAAAATTAGCTGGGCATGATGGCGGGCACCTGTAGTCCCAGCTACTCGGGAGGCTGAGGCAGGAGAATGGCGTGAACCCGGAAGGCGGAGCTTGCAGTGAGCCAAGATCGTGCCACTGCACTCCAGCCTGGGCGACAGAGTGAGATTCCTTCTCAAAAAAAAAAAAAAAAAAAAAAAAAAAAGAATACAAAAAATTAGCCAGGTGCTGTGGTCCCAAATACTTGGGAAGCTGAAGTGGGAGGATTGCTTGAGCCTGGGAGGTAGAGGCTGCAGTGAGCCATTATTGTGCCACTGCACACCAGCCTTGGTGACAGAGTGACACCTTGTCTCAAAAAAAAAAAAGAATTTTTACAAACACTTTTCTGCATCTATCGAGATGATCATGTGGTTTTTAAATTAATTTTTGTAGAGGTAGGGTCTTGCCATGTTGCCCATGCCAGTCAGGAGTACGTTTTTTTTTTCTTTTGTTCAACTAATTTGGCATATTACTTTAATTGATTTTCATTTGTTGAATCATCCTTGCATTCTGGGAATAAAACTCACTTGGTCTTAGTGTATCATCCTTTTAATATGCTGCTGAATTGTGTTAGTGTTTTGTTGATTTTTGCATCTATATTCATAAAGAATATTCTGTAGTTTTTTTGTTTGTTTGTTTGTTTGAGATGGAGTCTTGCTCTGTCGCTCAGGCAGGAATGCAGTGGTGTGATCTCGGCTCACTGCAACCTCTGCCTCCCCAGTTCAAGCGATTCTTCTGCTTCAGCCTCCCGAGTAGCTGGGACTACAAGCGCGCACCACCATGCCCGGCTAATTTTTTTGTATTTTTAGTAGAGATGGGGTTTCACCATATTGGCCAGGCTGGTCTCGAACTCCTGACCTCGTGATCCACCCACCTTAGCCTCCCAGGTGTAAGCCACTGTGCCTAGCCTTTTCTTTTCTTATAGTATCTTTTTCTGGCTTTGTGTCAGAGTAAATTCTGGCCTCATAATGAGTTAGGAAGTGTTTCCTTTTCTTTAATCTTTTTAAGAGTTTCAAAAGAATCGAAACTCTTTTTTCTTTGTTTTGTTTTGAGATGGAGTCTCGCTCTGTCGCCAGGCTGGAGTGCAGTGGCGCGATCTCAGCTCACTGCAACCTCCACCTCCCGGGTTCACGCCGTTCTCCTGCCTCAGCCTCTCGAGTAGCTGGGATTACAGGCACTCACCACTATGCCCAGCTAATTTTTGTATTTTTAGTAGAGACGGGGTTTCACCATGTTGGCCAGGATGGTTTCTATCTCCTGACCTTGTGATCCTCCCGCCTCGGCCTCCCAAAGTGCTGGGATTACAGGCGTGAGCCACTGTGCCCAGCTGAAACTCTTCTTCTGTAAATGTTTGTTGTTGTTGTTGTTGTTGTTTGAGTCGGAGTCTCACCCTGTTGCCCAGTCTGGAGTGCAATGGCATGATCTCAGCTCACTGCAACTTCCGCCTCCCAGGTTCAAGCAATTCTCCTGCCTCAGCTTCCTGAGTAGCTGGGATTACAGGCATCTACCACACACCCAGCTAATTTTTGTGTTTTTAGTAGAGACGGGGTTTCACCATGCTGGCCAGGCTGGTCTCGAACTCCTGACCTCAGGTGATCTACCCGCCTTGGCCTCCCAAAGTGCTGGGATTACAGGCATGAGGCACCGTGCCCGGCACACTTTTGTAAATGTTTGGTCAAAGTTCTTGTGATCAGGAGAGATGAATGAGGTATATTTTGGAGCTCACGAAAGTGCTTCAAGGAACTAGAAGGATTTCTGGAGCACTGCAAGTTTCTGTAAAGCACAATCTGAAAGTACCACTGAATTCATCCACTCACAAAAGCTCCCATAGTGTGTGTTGGCCTCTTGCTTTGTTCCTGGGATGCTTTCTTATGATTTTTATGCTGCTGTACCTGTAATCACATGTTCTATACCTTCAAGTCTGTTTTGGAGGATTCAGTTGTGGAGATTGGGAACCCCCAAAAAGAGTATTTTGATATTTTCAGTATTTAAAATACTTTGCACACACTGTAATCTTTAAATCACCTCTGAAAACTAGGTGAGTGATCTCAAATAATAAACAAGCTTAAGTCAGAAAAATTTTGCTTAACCAAAGGATTTCTGGATTTTGTTTTGTTTTGACCCCTATAGTGAGGGTGCATTTTGTACAGATTGACTCTTCCTTTGTTTTTCTTCTTTTATCTGCTTAAAAGGAAGGTATTAGTTAGTGTTCATAGAGACTACATGCAGATTTTTCCCTTCTAAGTAGGTTAGGTCCTTTTACTTGAAGTTGTACAACAGAGGCCAAGAATAAATCCTTATAGGCAAAAAGATGAGGGTTGTTGTTGTTGTTGTTGTTTGAGTCGGAGTCTCACTATTTCGTTATTGTGTTTTTGACTCTTGGGGCATCTGAATGCTTTAGCCAGTACTGCAAAACTGACCAGTGGTGACTCTTCTTTTGTGCAGTGACTTTCAAACATTTTTGACAGCTTCCTACAATAAAATACAAGGATTATGTTGTGACCCAGTACACAAAAAATACATACATATACGACTAATGTTAAAGTCTCACAAACCAATTCTTAACCTTTATTAGAGGGAATGCAGCCTGCTATCTTCTATTTTGTTCTATTTCTTTCTCTTTTTCTTTTTTTTTTTTTGAGACGGAGTCTCACTTTGTTGCCCAGGCTGAAGTGCAGTGGCGTGATCTTGGCTCACTGCAAGCTCTACCTCCCAGGTTCATGCCATTCTTCTGCCTCAGCCTCCCAAGTAGCTGGGACTACAGGCGCCCGCCACCACGCCTGGCTGATTTTTTTTTTTTTTTTTGTATTTTTAGTAGAGACAGGGTTTCACCGTGTTAGCCAGGATGGTCTCGGTGTCCTCACCTCATGATCCACCCGCCTCGGCCTCCCAAAGTGCTGGGATTACAGGTGTGAGCCACCATGCCCGGCCTGTTGCTTTCTCTTCTTTAAAATACTAGTTTCAGGGGCCGGGTGCGGTGGCTCACGCCTATAATCCCAGCACTTTGGGAGGCTGAGGTGGGTGGATCACAAGGTCAGGAGATCGAGACCATCCTGGCTAAGAAGGTGAAACCCTGTCTCTACTAAAAATACAAAAAATTAGCCGGGCGTGGTGGTGGGCACCTGTGGTCCCAGCTACTCGGGAGGCTGAGGCAGGAGAATGGCGTGAACTCAGGAGGTGGAGCTTGCAGCGAGCCAAGATGGCGCCACTGCACTCCAGCCTGGGCGACAGAGCAAGACTCTGTCTCAAAAAATAAATAAATAAATAAATAAATAAATAAATATTTAAAAAAATAAAAATTAAAAAAAAAATACTAGTTTCAACTTGCTGAATTGATTTCATAAATTTCTAATGGATGTGAACTTTAGTTTAAAAAATACTCCTCCAGGCGGGCATGGTGGCTTACGCCTGTAATCCTAGCACTTTGGGAGGCCTAGGCGGGCGGATAACCTGAGGCCAGGAGTTTGAGACCCACCTGGCCAACATGGTTGAAACCCCATCTCTACTAAAAATACAAAAAGTAGCCAGGCATGGTGGTGAGTGCCTGTAGTCCCAGCTACTAGGGAGGCTGAGGCAGGAGAATCACTTGAACCTGGGAGGCAGAGGTTGCAGTGGGCAGAGATTGTGCCACTGCACTCCAGCCTGGGTGACAGAGTGAGACTCCATCTCAAAAAAAATACTCTTCCATGACTCCCAGATTTGGCTGTACATATAGTTTTCTGGGCTGCTACCCTTAAAGATTTTGATTTTGTGGTTTGAGTTTGTATTTTTATAAAACATTCAGGAGTTTATATTTTTATCAGTTGCCCAGATAATTTTGATGTAGCCTTAGCCAAGTATTTGGGAACTACTAATAGATATAATGTAATAAAAACTAGTTTATTTAAAGCTGAATTTATCCCTTAAAACCACTGAAAACCATAATTGTAACTCTTAAAGTTATTGCCCTTCAAATTTTTAAAAGAATCATCTTAGTACCTGAGCTATCTGAACTCCAGTATTTATTTTATCTAATAAAATGTGGAGAGCCATTTTATGCAGTGATTGACAAGTAAAAGACAGTTAAATTCCTTTTGATTATAGAAAAAAAACAGGCTGGGCACTGTAGTAGATTAAGTTCACCCTCTGGTTTGTTCCATTCAGTAGTGATGTTGTCTTCTTTGACACAGACCAATTTATATCTGACTTGGAACACCAGCCATCAGGTTCAGCAGAGAAATGGCCTAACCACAGTGTGCTCTCATGTCCAGCTCCTTTCTGGAGAATCTAGAGGGTGAGTGTTGATTGAAATGTGTCATTGTTTTTGTGCCCAAGTCTGGTATTTGCATGCAGTGGCTGGATTTGCATGTGCTACAGAGGAGGGGGTATGCACGGGCATTTTTCTGGTAGGCCCACTCATTATCTTTGGAACTACACTTTGACTAAAAGACTCTGCTTTTTAAACTTAACCACACTCAGGCTCTTACACTTGTGCTTATGATTTTATTCTTGAATGAAAGGGAAGTGTTTACTTAGATTTATTAGACCAAAGCAGAAAGAGGTTTCGTATCTATGAATTCTATATGGCTTGGGTTGCTCAGTAAATTTGGTTGCTGATCAGGTATGTAAGCCTACTCATTCCTGGTCAAGTACTCTTAACTTTTGATGTGAATGAAATCAGGAAATTTTGTCCGTTTTTCAGAGGCAACCCAGAATATTTATCCCTAGCCTCCCCTGTGGGCCCATGTTTGCACTTCCGATAGTCCTCTGGGGCTCTACTTGGAAGAAAGCTGTAGTACTAGAGCCAGTGTCTGTGTCTAGGCTTAGGCTTCTAGACTCAGCAGCCAAGGAGGAACGAAGCTTTTCCTTGCTGTCATGTTGGCTCCTTTCTTCAAATACTATCAAAGCCACTTAAGAAAATATATGATAGAAATTATAAATACACAGATTATACCTTCCTAAATGCCATTTGAATTTTATTTTAAAATGAATCTGGATTTGGAAGGGGCCTTGGAAATCATGTTCACTACCCAAACCTTTATATTTAGGTTTCTGCAGCTTCCTGATGACCTATCAGACAAAATACCAAAACCCTAACTTCTCCCAGAACTGGGCCTACCCTGGTCTCACATCATTCTTGTCCAACCATGAGAGGAGTGGTGACTTAATTCCTGCATTGAATGTATATAAAACTCTCAGGAGAGTTATAACCAGAGGATTTAAAATAATTTCCTCATATTAGGGGTGAGAAAATAAGTTGCAGAAGGATTAGTTAAGTCACCTGAGTCACATCACAGCCAAACCAAGGCTAAAGCTTACTTCTTCCAGTGTTAAGCCCAGTGTGCTTCCCATGTGTGAAGCAACAAGTTGGTCACTAATGATCTTGGTAAGAAGGAAGTATTATGTGGAGTGAAGGGATCGATGGATGACTGAGTAAATAAGAGGTGAGAACATAGAAGAAACAGCAGTGTAGACGACTCCTTTAAGATGTTAAGCCATGAAAGAATTAGATACAGAGGGGAACGTGGGGTTGAGTGTTTTTATTTGCTTGCTTGCTTCTTTGAGATAGAGAGATTTGCACTTTTTTTTTGTTTTTTTTTTTTTGAGATGGAGTCTTGCTCTGCCACCCAGGCTGGAGTGCAGTGGTGCGATCTCCGCTCACTGCACGCTCCACCTCCCGGGTTGACGCCATTCTCCTGCCTTAGCCTCCCGAGTAGCTGGGACAACAAGGCACCTGCCACCACGCCCGGCTAATTTTTTGTATTTTTAGTAGAGATGGGGTTTCACTGTGTTAGCCAGGATGGTCTTGATGTCCTGACCTCGTGATCCGCCCACCTCGGCCTCCCAAAGTGCTGGGATTACAGGCATGAGCCACCGCGCTGGCCCAGATTTACACGTATTAAGTGCTGATGAGAAGGATCTGGGGAGACAAGTTGACAGAGACAAAGAAGTGAAGAAAATTGATGCAGCAAGGTGTTGAAGAGGTTCCAGAGCACAGGTAGTGGAATGGGTCCTGTGGATTTTGGGGTCTGGAGCTCAGGTTTGGCCCTTAGAGATAGATTTGGGAGTCAACAATGGACAAGATTATTCAGAGGAAAATGTACAAAATGAGAAAACAAAATAGGGATAAAGGATTCTTCTGATAATTTTAAAATGCTTCTGAGTCCCACATCTTAAGCCAAATTGAGAGAAGTTGTTTATTTTTTTCACATTTCAGCTTTTGCTGATAGAAAAGAGTACATGCTGATACTTGAATATACTTTCAAGTACCTGTGTACTGTTTACTCAGCTGGAGATTTAATGTTTGTCTTTGTAGAATGTTTTCAGTTAAAAACATTCCTAGAGGAAACATTGTTATGACATTGATTATAGCATCACACATAGAAGAGGTTTTCTTTTTTTTTTTCTTTTTGAGACAGTCTCGCTCTGTTGCCTAGGCTGGAGTGCATTGGCATCATACTGGCTCACTGCAACCTCCGCCTCCCAGGTTCAAACAATTCTCCTGCCTCAGCCTCCCAAGTAGCTGAAATTACAGGCACCTGCCACCACACCTGGCTAATATTTTGTATTTTTAGTAGAGATGGGATTTCACCGTGTTGGCCAGGCTGGTTTTGAACTCCTGACCTCAAGCGATCCGCCAACCTTGGCCTCTCAAAGTGCTAGGATTACAGGTGTGAGCCACTACACCCGGCCAAGAAGAGGTTTCTTAAAAAGGAAGGAGTCTTAAGAGGACTGATTTTCCCCCTCAATCCGTTGGGTGGGGAAAAAAGGTATAATAATTTTTCTTTACTAGTATTAGAGCTAATGTTAAAAGTGAATCTCTGATCTATTGCTGGTGAAATTTTTTTATATTAAAAAAGTGAAGGATATCTTCAAATCGTGCATGTATTTTTAATCTGTTCAATGGTAGGAAGCTGTCTGGAATTCAGGGTGAAATTTGAGATAACTTAGTTAAAAATCTATCAGTCCACCCCATTGTATAAGGTAAAAAGAAGAAAAAAAATATTTAGGCTTGGATGCAGTAGGTCATGCCTGTAATGCCAACACTTTGGGAGGCCGAGGTAGGCAGATTGCTTGAGCCCAGGAGTTTGAGACCAGCCTGGGCAACATGGTGAAACCTTGTCTTTACAAAAAATACAAAAATTAGCTGGGCATGGTGGCTCATGCCTATAGTCCCAGCTACTCGGGAGGCTGAGGCAGGAGGCTCCCGTGAGCATGGGAGGTGAGGTTGCAGTGAGCCAAGATCACGCCACTGCACTCCAGCTTTCAAGATCATGCCACTGCACTCCAGCCTGGGCAACAGAGCAAGATCTAGTCTCTGTCTCAAAAAAAAAAAAAAAAAAAAAAAAAAAAAATCTGGCATGAAAGAGCTCAAGCTGGTTTTCTTGCTTACAGTACTTAAATATTCTTCCTGTGTTATAATTATGGTGGTAAGTTTTATTTTTGTTAATAGTATTAGCTAAGTGAGTATAATGGAGATCCCAGAGACATTTCCACATAGGAAATTTCTCTCACACCTCATGATAATTCAGAGATCAAGATTCCTTTCAATTTGTTGTTCCTCTTTCTCCTTAGGTTTTGTCAAAGCAGAGAAACCACTTAGTCATGACTGAGTCTTAGCCCGAGGAAGGGATGGGAAAAGGGGAGGAAGAAGGAAGCCAAGCAAGTGATGAGGAAGATACGTACATCGCTTTTGCTCACATTTCATTGAAGAAAACGAATTGCATGGGCCATACCTAGCTACAGTGGGGAAGCCAGGAAATATACTCTGTAGCTGGGTGTCAGTGTGACTAACTAAACCTCGATTACTGTGGAAGAATGAATTAAGATAATTAGCAGCCTACCATAGATACCTTCTAAATTTTCAGGAACTTATTTCTGTCTGTAACTTGAAAAATCAAATGAATATTTTTTGGTTTTTCCCTTTTTTTTGTTTTATTTGGAGACAGGGTCTCACACTGTTGCCTAGGCTGGAGTGCAGTGGTGCACGATCATAGCTTACTGCATCCTGGAACTCCCTGGGCTCAAGTGATCCTCTTGCCTCAACCTCCCAAAGTGCTGGGATTACAAGCATGACCCACCACACCTGGCCAAATTAATCAGATTTTGATAAATCCAAATTAATTCCTCAACTCATGCCATAAATAGGTGAATTCAGGCCAGGCATGGTGGCTCATGCCTGTTATCCCAGCACTTTGGAAGGCCGAGGCAGACAGATCACTTGAGTTCAGGAGTTTGAGACCAGCCTGGGCAACATGGCAAACCCTGTTTCTACCAAAAATTTAAGAAAAAATTAGCCAGGTTTGGTGCTGTGCAGGTTGCAGTGAGCCAAGATCGTGCCACTGCACTCCAGCCTGGGCGACAGAATGAGAGCCTCTCAAAAAAAAAAAAAAAAAGGTGAATTCAGTATTTTTTCCTGTATTTAGTTTAGATGGTGCTTTTTTTTTTATTTTGAGACAGAGTCTCACTCTGTCGCCCAGGCTGGAGTGCAGTGTGCGATCTTGGCTCACTGCAAGCTCTGCCTCATGGGTTCACTCCATTCTCCTGCCTCAGCCTCCTGAGTAGCTGGGACTACAGGCGCCTGCCGCCACGCCCAGCTAATTTTTTGTATTTTTAATAGAGACGGGGTTTCACCGTGTTAGCCAGGATGGTCCCAATCTCCTGACCTCATGATCCGCCCACCTCGGCCTCCCAAAGTGCTGGGATTACAGGCGTGAGACACCACGCCCGGCCTAGATGGTGCTTTTATAACAATTGCATACATGTAGGCTTCATTTTTAAAATACATTTAGTCTTTATTTTATAAAAACAACATCTCGGCTGGGCACGGTGATTCATGCCTGTAATGCCAGCGCTTTAGGAGGCCGAGGCGAGGTAGGAGGATCAATTGAGGCCAGAAGTTCGAGACCAGCCTGGGCAACATAATAAGACCCTGTCTCTATCCTCCCCAAAAATAAATCAGCTGGGCCAGGCGCGGTGGCTCACGCCTGTAATCCCAGCACTTTGGGAGGCTGAAGCGGGCAGATCACAAGGTCAGGAGTTTGAGACCAGCCTGAACATGGTGAAACCCCGCCTCTACTAAAATACAAAAAAAATTAGCTGGGCATGGTGGCAGGTACCTGTAATCCCAGCTACTTGGGAGGCTGGGGCAGGAGAATTGCTTGAACCCTGGAGGCGGAGGTTGCGGTGAGCTGAGATCATGCCACTGCACTCCAGCCTAGGTGACAGAGCAAGACTCTGTGTCAAAAAAAATAAATAAAAATAAAAAAATAAATTAGCTGGGCATGGTGGCACATGCCTGTAGTCCCAGCTACTTGGGGCAGGGCTCTGAAGCGGGAGGATCACTTGAGCCTAGGAGTTCACGGCTGTAGTGAGCTATGATCACACCACTTCACTCCAGCCTGGGTGGCAGACTAAGACACTGTCTCCTAAAATAATAATAGTAATAATAATAATAATAAATTAACACCTTCATAAAATTGTTTACCCAGGGGATGAATACCTTTAATCTTCAGGTTCAGGAAAAGAATAACGTGACCAAACTTTGGTGAATGTTCATTGCAGCTTCAAGAGGAAATAACATATAAATGGAGTCTAAAAATACCCCGAAATCCTTTACAAAATTGCAAATTAGAAAGGCCCGTTGGGATTTTGTGTATATGGCAGTGTGTATCTACTCCCTTCAAAGAGGGAGCACCCTGGGTTACCCTGCCCCTCTCTACCTGGTTGTGAGGTTCCATACTATATACTTGTCAGTTCTAACTTTGAATTCTTAAGCATGGGAAATAGCTCTAAATAAGAGTCCTGTTGGTACTCAAGCACCTCATTCTTGTGTGTAGAAATAGCATTCCAGTGGACTGCCAATTTGAACATTTCTTGAATACGAACATTTTCTCTTACAGCAAACATTATTGATAGCTGTGACTCTACTTTTGTTGTGGTGGCACAGGCAAATTCAGGTGTTGGGGTAGTGGAAGTCACAGATGGTGGCTGCCAAAAGTGTGCCAGATCCTGTGACCTACATAACCTGTTAGCACCCTTATTGAGGACTGTTCACTCTTGTTCTAGGCTTTTAATTCACTTTGCTCTTTAAAGGGAGGAAAATGAGGGCTGGGTGCAGTGACTCACGCCTGTAATCCCAGCATTTTGAGAGGCCGAGGTGGCCAGATCATGTGAGGTCAGGAGTTTGAGACCAACCTGGCCAACATGGCAGAAACCTCGTTTCTACCAAAAATACAAAAATTAGCTGGGTGGGAGGCAGCAGTTGCAGTGAGCCAAGACCACACCACTGCACTCTAGCCTGGGTGACAGAGTAAGACTCTATCTCAAAAAAATTGGGGGGAAGAAAAATGATAAAATTGTACATTAGGGGCATAAACAATTCCTTATACTCTTATCTTAAATTGGTGAAAAAATAGGAAACCACCTCACATACTTAGTGGACTAGAGTTTATTTTTCCTTTTTTTTTTTTTTAAGAGACAAATTGTCCCGGCCGGGCAGGGTGGCTCACGCCTGTAATCCCAGCACTTTGGGAGGTCGAGGCAGGTGGATCACGAGGTCAGGAGATCGACACCATCCTGGCTAACACGGTGAAACCCCGTCTCTACTAAAAAAAAAAAATACAAAAAAAAAAAAAATAGCCAGGCATTGTGGCGGGTGCCTATAGTCCCAGCTACTCGGGAGGCTGAGACAAGAGAATGGCGTGAACTTGGGAGGCGGAGCTTGCAGTGAGCTGAGATTGCGCCACCGCACTCCAGCCTGGGAGACAGAGGGAGACTCTGTCTCAGAAAAAAAAAAAAAAAATTGTCACTTTGTTTGTTGGCCAGGCTCTTCTTGAACTCTTGGCTTCAAACAATCTTCCTGCCTTGGCTTCCCCTAGTGTTGGGATAACAGGCATGAGCCATGGCACCTGGCCTGGATTACAGTTTAAATAAATTAGCAAATTCATGCATATATCCATTCAAGATGACTTGAAAAATTAAATTGCAAGCATTAGTATTTTTAACAACTTAAAAATTGTGCTTATCAAGATTGCTAATGACTTACATTTACATTACATCATAGATTTGTTTACCAGTAATAATTTTGACTTGCTTCAGTTGAGACCTACGTTTTGGCCAGTCCCAGCAGGAAGATATCTGAGGAATCTAGAGGTGAGAGCCTGAACCCAGAGCCCCCAGCCCGAGGGAGAAGTGAGGGAGAAGGAAAGCAGAGGACTTGCATGATCAACACTCGGCTCAAGTTATTGCTAAAGGTCTGTGAAAGCACTTTGTTGCAGTTCTGACTCCCTAGCCTAAAATTTATATTCAGTGCTCACCTGTAGCAATTACTTGAGCATGATTTTTGTTGTCATTGTTCCAAGTCCCCAAATTGTTTTAAAGATTCAGTTGGCAAGTAATTTTATTTAGTACTCAATATATGTAAGCACTAGGGATTCAGGGGAAAACAAGATAGAGAAAGTCTGCCCCGTTGGAACTTAAATCTCCTGACTGCTGGTGAATTCATAAATAAGTGAATCCTGTAGTATAATGTATAGTTGAGTATAGTCCGCTTGAGCACTACTTTGTGGAAAATCTTCTGACTTTAACATAGTCTTAAAATCCTAAACTGTCAGGAACTTTCCAGGTTCCTTCAGCTAAGTAAGGTGAGGCACACCAGGCAAAGGAACAGCAGAGCTTTGGCAAGGGGGAGCAGAAATAACACAGCATTGAGCAGGCTTCCATTATAAACAATACCACATATCTACTTTAGAAAATGATGGTTTCATCCTTACATAAGTGTACTTGGTAAGTGGATGGACAGTGCCAGATATGGACCCTCATCATCAGGAAAATATAAGCATTGACTTCTTATAAGATATAGAAGAACAACACCTCGGCTGGGTGCAGTGGGTCACGCCTGTAATCCTAGTACTTTAGGAGGCTGAGGCAGGAGGATCACTTGAGTCCAGGAGTTTGAGACTAGCTTGGGCAACATGGTGAGACCTCATCTCTGCAGAAAGAAAAAAAAAAATCCAAAAATTAGCAAGGCATAGGCGTAGTAGCACATGCCTGTAGGCCCAGCTACTCAGGAGGCTTAGGTGGGAAGATCACCTGAGCCCAGGAATTCAAGGCTGCAGTGAGCCGTGATTGTGCCACCTGCATTCCAGCCTGGGCAACAGAGTGAGACCCCATTGCCAAAAAAAAAAAAAAAAAAAAAAATAGAAAAAAGAAAAAAAAGAGAGAAAACACATCATGTGGTTTTTGATGATAAAACACCATTTAAAATCCGTTTATAGTTTTAAAACTTGAACAGTGAAATACAAATTGTTAAAAGTGTTTTTCATAGCAGCCTGGAACATCTTTGAAATTATTGCCTTTGGAAGTGATAAATGATAAGAAAAGATGATTTGATTGTGAGCCAGGTGCTTGCTTATATATTTGGCTTTTTGCCACTGCTGTAACGCCTGCCTAAAATACACACTGTGAAAATCAAATAACATGCATTAGTCTTAACATACTCTGGTCCCCTTCCTACCTACCACCTAATGAACTTTCACTGTGCTTGTTCTAAATAGCTTCCAAGTGATTGTATTGAATTAGGGTCCATTTATTTAGTCATCAGGAATGGATGTTTCCTCAGTGGCAAGGTTCTTGCCTTTTGGGAGTTCATAGCCTATTTGGGAGACATAATGATGATGCCTGATGATAATCTAATATGAAGAGGAGGAATGTTAGAAGTCACGCACAGAGATTTGTGGGCCATGCTTGTGCTCCCTCTTAGCACAAGACTAGCTCGTAGAACCCCCAGAACCTACACAGAAAACACTGTTCCTTATATTTTTTGTGGCTTGAAATAACAGGTGCCAAGGGCTGCCTTGCGTTCTTATGCCCACTTTATATTCCCTCTCTATGTACTATATAAGAGGTATTTCTCTTCTCCATTGTACTGATGGGGAAACTGAAGAGAAAAATATATTCTTATGCAAAGCATCCTCACAACTTTTCATTTACAAAGAAACTATTCCAGTGAGTTATTTTTAGAAAGTCAGGAGTAAGTTTAGTTTATATTCCATTATTCTTTGCAGCATCCATTATGAATGGTTAATAAATCCTAGCCTGGCAAATTTACTTAAATATCATCTGACAGGTCAGGCACAATGGCTCATGCCTGTAATCCCAGCACTGTGGGAGGATTGCTTGAGGCCAGGAGTTAGAGATCAGCTTTGGCAACATAGCAAGACCCTATCTCTACAAAAAAAATTTTAAAATCAGCCAGGTGTGGTAGTGTGTGCCTGTAGTCCCAGTTATTAGGTTGGTGCAGAAGTAATCACAGTTCTTGCCATTAGAAGTAATGCCAAAAACCACAATTACTTTTATACCAACCAAATACTTCGGAGGCTAGGGTGGGAGAATGGCTTGAGCCCAGGAGTTCAAGTTTGAACCATGATTGCACCACTGCACTCCGGTCTGGGTAACAGAGCGAGACCCTGTCTCTTAAAAAACAAAACACCAGGCGTGGTGGCTCACACCTGTAATCCCAGCACTTTGGGAGGCTGAGGCAGGTGGATCATGAGGTCAGGAGTTCAAGACCAGCCTGGCCAAGATGGTGAAACCCTGTCTCTACTAAAAATACAAAAATTAGCCGGGCACGATGGCGGGCACCTGTAATCCTAGCTACTCGGGAGGCTGAGGCAGGAGAACCACTTGAACCCAGGAGACGGAGGTTGCAGTGAGCCAAGATTGTGCCGCTGCACTCTAGCCTCGGTGACAGAGCAAGACTCCATCTCAAAAAAAAAAAAAAAAAAATCTGACAAAGTACTTTATTAATCTATACCTTAAAAAATTGCTTATCACTGGCCAGGCGCGGGGGCTCATGCCTGTAATCCCAGCACTTCAGGAGGCCGAGGTGGGTGGATCATGAGGACAGGAGATCGAGACCGTCCTGGCTAACATGGTGAAACCCCGTCTCTACTAAAAATACAAAAAATTAGCCGGACACGGTGGCATGCGCCAGTTAAAAAAAAAAAAAAAAAGCTTATCACTTAGTAGTTATTAGCTCACCAGTATTGATTAATCTTCACTGTTTTGCAGAGTCCTTTGGCTTCAAGTCCCTACTTCTTTACTATTCTGTGTTCAGTACTAACCACAGCTAAGCCAAATCTTTTTTTTTTTTTTTTTTTTGAGACAGAGTCTCACTCTGTTGCCCAGGCTGGAGTGCAGTGGCACGATCTTGGCTCACTGCAACCTCCACCCCCCGGGTTCAAGCAATTCTTCTGCCTCAGCCTCCTGAGTAGCTGGGATTACCGTTGCCTGCCACCGTGCCTGGCTAATTTTTGTATTTTTAGTAGAGACAGGGTTTCACCATCTTGGCCAGGCTGGTCTTGAACTCCTGACCTTGTGATCCACCCGCCTTGGCCTCCCAGAGTGCTGGGTTTATAGGCATGAGCCACCGCGCCCGGCTTTTTTTTTTTTTGAGATGGAGTCTTGCTCTGTCTCCCAGGCTGGGCTGCAGTGGCACAATCTCGGCTCACTGCAACCTCCACATTCCAGGTTCAAGCAACTGAATTAGTAAATATTAGTTCCTTCTCCTTATAGCCATATGAGTTTGAGAAATTTTTGTTCCGAACTGTGTAAACTAGAAAAAGATTAGATGTTAATACTTGGAAGATTTTTAAAATGTTAGTGTTTCTTTGCTGTATGATCACATCAAAGTCTAAGTATAGAAAACTTTTTGTTTTGGTCTGTTTTTGTTTATAACAGCTGTAATGAGATATAATTCACATACCATAAAATTTATCCTTAAAAGTATACAACTCAGTGGTTTTTAGTATAGTCAGAGTTTTGCAACTATTACTAGTATCTATTTTTATATTGATTGACTGATTGATTGATTGATTTTTTGAGACAGAGTCTCACTCTTGTTTCCCAGGCTGGAGTGCATGGTGCAATCTCGGCTCACCGCAACCTCCGCCTCCCGGGTTCAAGTGATTCTCCTGCCTCACCCTCCCAAGTAGCTGGGATTACAGGCATGTGCCACCATGCCTGGCTAATTTTGTATTTTTAGTAGAGATGGGGTTTCTCCATATTGGTCAGGCTGGTCTCAAACTCCCGACCTCAGGTGATCCGCCTGCCTCAGCCTCCCAAAATGCTGAGATTACAGGCATGAGCCACTGCGCCTGGCTACTAATATCTAATTTTATAACTCCATTACTCTGAAAAGAAACTCCATACTCATTAGTAATCACTCCCTGTTTCTCCCTCTCTACAACCTGTAATCTATTTTCTGTCTCTATGGATTGGCCTGTTCTGGACATTTCATATAAATGGAATCATATATGACCTTTTATGTCTGGCCTATTTCACTTAGCAGACTGTTTTCAAGGCTCATCCATGTTGTAGCATGTATCAGAACTTCATTACATCTCAAGGCTGTATATTCCATTTTATGGATAGAGACAACTTACCGTTTATCCATTCATCACTTGGTAGACATTTGGATTGTTTCCACTTTTTGGCTATTATTAATAATGCTGCTGTGAACATTTGAAAGTTTTTCATGTGGACATATGTTTTCACTTCTCTTGTAAATATGCCTAGGAGTGGAATTAGCATAGACTCTTTAGTTGATAAGGCAAGGAATGAAATGATGTGAGAACTAAAGGTTCTTATTTGGGGGATTTGGGATGTTCCCTTCTATGTTAGTTCCGTAAGATGGAAATTCTTTGCTCTGGACCTCACAGAGCACTGTACCTCCCTGAGATGCTTAGGACATCAGAGAAATTAACAGAAAAGCTAGAGCCTCCAATCAGAAAAGATCACAAACAACAGAAATGCCCCCACATAATAAAGAGTGCTTGTATTAGGATACAGTAGCAAAATCACCCCCACATCACAGTGGTTTATTCTGACCAAAGCATTTATTTTCATTCCATTTACATAGGAGGTGGCATTGTAGAAAATAAAAACTTTCTCAAAGAGATACGAATTAAAGAAAAGTTAGAGTAAGGTGAATACTTATTTAAACATACCTTTAGAGTGAGGGTAAGCCCCCTTCCCAACCCAAAATGAATTGAATGAGAGAGAGAGAAAAAGAGATCCGGAGCAGTTTGTGGAGTGATGTTTCTTTCCATCTCTAATGCCACTCAGCTCAGGAGCAGGCTTCAGACACTGCCTTTATCTTTACAGAAAGCCATGGGAAGGGAAATGTCTGAGGTAGAGCTCAGCGTTGGGCATCATATGGCTAATCACTCAGAGGTCACTAATCACTCTCCCTTTTCTTGTTTTTCAGTGAACGAGATAATTGGGAGAGACATGTCCCAGATTTCTGTTTCCCAAGGAGCAGGGGTGAGCAGGCAGGCTCCCCTCCCAAGTCCTGAGTCCCTGGATTTAGGAAGATCTGATGGGCTCTAACAGTGCTTACTGCAGCCTTGTGTCCACCACCAACTTCTCACCATGTTTCTCTCCTTGGACCTTGGGTTTCCAACTGTGCAGCCTTCAGGTCTGGGGCCAGGAGTGGGACCCACCATTTGTGGGGAAAGTAGCATTCCTCCACCTCAGGCCTTGGGTAAATTTGGCAAAAGAACAGGAACAGCATAGGCTGTTTGAGTTTTGGGGAAATGAGCTTTGCTTTTTATATTTAACTAGGATACTTTTATATGATGGGTGCTTTGAGTGTGAATGCAGCAGGCTCTCTTGTTTCCGAGGTGCTGCTTTTGCAGGTGACCTGGTTACTTAGCTAGGATTGGTGATTTGTACTGCTTTATGGTCATTTGAAGGGCCCTTTAGTTTTTATGATAATTTTTAAAATAGGAACTTTTGATAAGACCTTCTAGAAGCAAAAAAAAAGAAAAAAGAAAAAGAAAAAAAAAAGAAAAGAAAAAAAGAAAAAGAAAAAAAATCCCAAGCCCACACCTATGCCTCAGAAAGTCAGCATGTGTCCTGAAGACGTTCATAGATTTATAGGAAATAAAGCCAAATGTAGCTCATACCTCTTTATAAAACTAAACTGTTGTTAGATAAAATGAGAAGAGACCATTCCATCATTGAAGTGTTGGAATATAAAAAGACATTCCAGAGCATAGCCTTTTGGTAACTTTCTAGGTAATCTTGCAATCTCTCCATACTGGCTCCATATTGAAATTGCTTTTTCCCTCAGGACCCTGGGTAAGATGGCTACATTTAAGGTGACTCTGAATGGTGGGGTTCTAGCTTGGTCACTTTCATTTCTTGCCATCATAAAAACTAGTAGGCTGTGGAGTGCGCTTCCTGTTTGTGTCATCTGGTCCTAGAACCTTTTCCAAACAGAAGCATCTGCCTTTGGCTGTTCTGTGACCTTTGGAGCCAGTCTCAGTGGTTTAGGCAGCTTTGCAGTTCTAACTCTTCTCTAGAGGCCAGGCTGTGTGCAGAGCTAAAGCACAAATGAGCAGTACATCAGCATGGGCAGAGAAAATACAGGACTCCAGATGGGAAGGTTTTAAGAGTCACACTGGCATGGAAGGCTTATCTGCCATTCTGTTTATAGCCTGAAATGATTCTGGCCTACCCTGTCCTGTCTGTATGATCTAAAAACCAGCCTTTTCCCCAGAAGGCTCTGAGCACATCCAGAAGTGATAACCTGACCTTCCACACCAAAGACACCCTGGTGCTGCTGCTGGTGAGACTGGTGTCCAAGGCAGGGCCCAGCAGAAACTGCAGCCTGCTGTCTACCAAAGGAGGTACCCGAGTTGGGTACTTTAAAAAAAAAAAAACCTGCCCTTACCCCTCTCCCTAATGGGATTTTTTTTACCTGTTCCTGGGCCCATTACAGAGCCTCTGAAGTTTGCAGTATGCTTTCAAATGAAATAATATACTTCCATTGATTCAGGAAGCAGATTTTTTGAGTGCCTATATGTGAGACAGTGTGCTGGTTGAAGGCCTGATGCTGTTATTCCAGGAGACTGCAGGCCCTTGATGCCAGGACTCTCTCTACTGAGGCCAGTTCAGGTCTGGGAAAGGGAGCTGGCCTATTGCCCACCACCTGTTGTCAGTAGGTTAGGAGCTGTTGACTCAGGATGAGGAAGTATGGTCTTTAAAAAAAACAAAATATATTTTAGATTTCTCCCCTAAAGTTAGAGAAAAAGGTCTATTCTTCAGCAGATCACTGTGGCCCCTCTTGGAGCTGGGTGTTTTCAAATTTTCTTGAAAAGTGAGTTGTGTCACAGAATGTGGATAGTGAGATTTGCTTCTGGGCCTGTGGTTGGAAGCCCACAGCTTCCTTTGGAGGGGCAAGAAGTTGGCCTCTCGGTTGACATTCCAGAGAAATGGCCAGACTTGCCTCTACCCTTTTGCCCCTGGTGTAGCTGCCTCACATGAGGTTATTGCAAGAGTTCCCCTTGCAATACCCTTTGTGCCCTCAAGAATTAAAAGCCTCTATGATCCAGAGTTGCTATGCACCAAATTTTGATGCCTTCTAAATACCTTGATGCCTGTAGCACTAGAAATGCTTTCCTATTGAAAATAAACATTAAATTTTAAAATAGAGCTTTGTATACTATGTAAGCAGTTTTATATCAGCTTTGTAAAAGCTTTGGTGTTAAGAGTCAATATTTTTTGGCTTTGTAGATAAAGACTTAAATTTTTGTGCAACATAGTGGTGTTAAAGCACACATCCATTGGACTGTGCAAATCAATTTCTACTAGCAGCACTGAGCAACTGGGCACGTGCTAGTACGCACCCCCTCCTACTCTAACTGTGCTAGCTTTTGGGTTGAGGAATGGAATGGGTAGCCTTCTGCTTACTGGAGATGCACAGAGAAACATGGCTGAAAACAGCTTTAAAAAGAACATGTCTTTGGGTTCATGTGTGGTGCTGCTGCCCGGGTGTAAACTATCCCCACCCAGGGCCAGCCATTATCACCAGACCTCTTCTGGGCCTGGCTGTGAAGCCCTGTTTTTGGTATTCAGAATGGATCTTTAAGGCTCAGATGGGCTCAAATTGAAACCTTGTATTTTATAAAATGGATGTTTAGTAAAGGAACTGGTTCTCAGTTATGTTTACAGCACTTGGAATTGTGTGTTCTTGTACATTTTGTATTTTAAAACCTTTTATGGGAGTGCAGTGCTCCTTACACAAATACAAAGGGAAGAAGAGCCAGCAGTTGAGGCTCCTCAGTTTTAGTGCTGAAATAATAAACAGTGACAGGTCAACAGTATCCTTAATCTGTCTGAGTGTTCCTCCGCCTGGGGTTGGTGTGGAGCCCCTCACTTTGGGGCAAAGTTAAGGGTCCTGTGTCTTTTAAAAAGTCCATTTGGTCAATAACTTTTCATTTAAGGAAGAGAAGATCGAGTTCCAAATTGCTTCCGAGGCTTCAGTTCTGTACCATTTAATGCGTGCAAAGGACATTCCATGGTGTCTGCTGGGTTCAGGGCAACTGGCTTTCCCAAGGCATACAAGAAAAGTTGGCAGAAAGTCCTCCCCTTTAAAATTCAAGCCTGAAGGTTTTGTGTGGGGGCCTACTGCCCCCTAATGTCTTCTGGTGATACTGCAGCACAGTCCATCAAAATAGTTTGTGGTTTTGCCATCTGTTACTCCTTATGCCCACCTGGAGAGGGGCTAGCATCTTTAGGTGGGACCACCCCTGGCACAACATGGTCTCTGAGGTCCAGATACTCTGAGAGTAGGGGCTGGCTCTCTCTGCCTCCCTATCCCCTACAAGAGGGACAGGGAGAGGTAGAACATTGGGATCTTTACTCAGAGGCTCAGATGGACCCTTGATTCTCCCAGGAGTCATACATTGAAGGTACCAGAGCTTTCATTTTATAAAAGAAAGCAAGCCTGCCGTGGACCTGTCAGCCCCACGATATCTGTCGGCATGGGCCACAGCCAGGACAGACTTAAGGGCTCTTCAGGTGCCAGTCAAGATGCCTGGCTCAGGCCATCAGGAGCTGGTTAGCCCCATTCCACCCCCAGCCCTGCATGCAGGGTCCAGCCATTGTCTTTGGGGGAAACAGGCAGAATAAGTGGAGGATGGAGCTGGGGCTTGGGCTCCTCTAGGTACCTTCTGAGAGCTTTGACAAGCCAGAAAGAAGCTACCAGGTTGAGGGTGCTGGTCTTCTGGACTCAGGAGAGACATGTTCGCCGAGGATATCAGCTGGCTCTTACCTCCTGGCTTTCTCTCCTACAAACACACCCATTCCTTGGGGGCTTGTAACACAGTGCGAGGTGGGTCACCAACAGGCATCAGACTGGTGTAGTCATCAGCGGGTAGCTACAGAAGGGACACAGATTTAGGGCAGAGAGCTCAGCCAGACCTGCCAGGCCCTCCGGCCACACAATCTCACCTGGTAGGCCTGGAAGACGCTGAGCAGATCCTTCATACCAGCCGTGTATGGGACACCCTGCATGCGGACCAAGGCTCCTGACTGGGACAACACTGAGGTGGGAGCAGAGGCCAGGGCAGCAGTGGGTGTAGTGAGGTAGCCCACAGTGGTGGGGGAGACTGGGGGGCTAGGGTGGGAGAGACAAGGTTTAGTCATGCATGCCACCTGTGGCCTAGACCGAGACCTGTTTCCCTCCTCCCTTGTTTCTGCCTTGTGCTTAATTCAGTTCCTCCCTGAAGCCCCAGCCTCTACAGAGTCATTTTCGATCTGTTTTGTAGATGGCATTAGCCAGCTGCCACCTTACTCCCTTGTCATCTCAAGGGAGGAGTTATCTGGTCCAGAAAGGGGATCGTGACCTTTCCCCAGATTGGGACAGGGAGTGGGACTGTGATATTCTCTTAGCTGCAGGGTACCTTGGGTAGTAGGCTGTGTAGTTCAGGTAGAGTTGAGTGGCTGGCCCTGGATAGTAGGCAACAGGGGTGGGGGCAGCAGGCACCCTGGCAGCTGGGAGCAGTGCTGAAGAGGGGTATAGAGCTGCCGTCTCCGTGGGAATGAGCGTTGGGGTGGCTTGGAAGGTGGTGTAGGTAGGTGGTGAGAGGCCTAGAGACAGAAGTAGAAAGTGCATGTGCATGGAGCCCAGCACTGCCCTGGGTGGGGTAGCCAGAAAGGAGTCCCCGCTATAGAAGGTAGGGGCTTACAACAGCCTGGCTACCACAGGCCTCCTCCTCCCCTAGCCCCTAGGGCACTCACAGGGCAGCTTGCAGGGTGGAGGGGACATGCCACTGCGGCCCAAGGTGCCCCCCATCAGCACACGGCTCATCTCCTCTGTGGAACAGGGGACCACCTCCACGTAGCGCTCCTTCATCACCTTCTTATGGCAACGCTGAGCAGCAGCTAGGGCTCGCTCTGCTGATGTCATCTGAATGAAGGCATCGCCCGATGGCCGGCCCTGTGCACACCATCTTGTGAGCAGTTTGTCATGTGTAAGAGGGCCTTACCCCTAACACACACCCCTTCCTATTTATGTGTTCCCCCTACCAAGCAGTGGCTTCACCTGCTGGTTGAGCACCATGTGTACACCGTGGGGCCGAATGTCAGCTGCTGCCTCCCCCAGAAAGCTCAGGATGTCTTCAATGGTGGCCGTGTAGGGCAGGCCTCGGAGGCGTACACAGTCCCTCCCAGTCCCAGGTGCCAGTGGGAAGGGGATGGGCAGCAGTGGGGCAGTCAGTGTAGGAAGGAGTGGGCCGGATGCATAGCGGTTCAAGACCTAGTAAGGAAGGCAGCAACAGGCTGGTCATGCCAAGTAGGGCAGGGACACAAAGGGCCGCCCTGGAGTAACAGTACATCTGGGGGTGGGGAGCCCTGGGCACTCACCTGCTGCACTTCTGCTGCAGTGCTCCGGAAGAGTTCAATGTATCGCTTACCCAGCATGCCCTTGTGCCTGCGCAGTGCAGCCTGTGCCAGCTCCTCACAAGCAAAGAGGGCGAAGGCATCACCAGTCGGCCGGCCATCAGGATGGCGCACAAAGAGCAGCCCCTCGGCACCCCCAGTCACTGGGCACTCTGGCCCCAGGAAGCCAAGCACGTCCGTTGGCCCAGCCGAGAAGGGCAGTCCCCGCAGCCGCAGGATCACTTGGTCTTCCCGTGACAAGAAACGAGCCACCTCTAGTGATGTGCCTGTGTATGAGAGTCGCCTGCTGACTTCACTCATGCTCCTCCAGACACTCACCCATGCAGGGGAGCAGGCAGGCAAGGGGTGGTGGGGAAGTGAGATGGATCAAGAACCAGGGGAGCCAGGCCCTGTTTGCAGTATACTCACCCCCTGCAATCTTTACAAACTCCTCCCCTGTTGCTTTATACACCTGTGGGTACAGAGAGCAGCAGCCCATGGGTCTCAGGCCTGACTCAGATTGGCCCTGCTCCGCTCCCAGCCCAAAGCCCCACCTCAATATAGCGGACGCCCATGTGGTGCTTGTGTCTCTGCAGCGCTAGGTCCCGCTGCTCGCTGTCCACAAAGCGGATGAGGGCCTCGCCATTTCTGCGGCCCTGGGCGTTGAGGCAGAGTGCTACACCACCCCTGTGGAGCCAGTGCTGTTAGTGCCTCCTGGGTAGGCCTGTCCAATTGGGCCCACCCACCCTGCCACACCCACCTGGCCACGTTGAGCCCTTTGAAGAAGCGAGCCACGTCCTGGTCTGATGACTGCCACGGCAACCCACGAGCCCGTACCACAGTCTCACTGTCCACCACATCAGCCTTGCTGCTGTAGGGGCAGGGCACAGTGCTGTCAGAGCTATTCAGCTGTTGTCACCCCCAGCCCCTGCTCCCACACTCACCAAGGCCCCGTCTCGTATTTCTGCTTTATCACCTCGGGCTTCGAAAACAATTGACCTGAGAAAAGATGGCCTGGGGGTCAGCAGGGTCTGGTGGAGAGGGGTGTCCCCACCAAGTTCTGCAAAAAGTGGACAATTGAGAGAGATGAAGAAATGACAGGCCGAGCTCACGCCTATAATCCCAGCACTTTGGGAGGCCAAGGTGGGTGGATCATTTGAGGTCAGGAGTTCCAGACCAGCCTGGCCAACATGGTGAAACCCCATCTCTACTAAAAATACAAAAATTAGCCGGGCATGGTGGCAGGCGCCTATAATCCCAGCTACTCTGGAGGCTTAGGCAGGAGAATCGCTTGAACCCGGAAAGTGGAGGTTGCAGTGAGCTGAGATTGTGCCACTGCACTCTAGCCTAGGCTACAGAGGGAGACTGTCTCAAAAAAAAAAAAAAAAAAACAAAGAAAGAAATGACAAAGAGGATTCCCCCGTGGTCTCTTAGAGAAGGTCACAGTGGGGAGGAGCAATAGACAGGCATTTTTCATCCCTGAGAACAGGTGACAGGCAGTGAGGGAAACCTTACTGCTGGGCTCTTTGAGTAGATGGAGGATAACAGCTACCATTGTCTTGACTTCCCAGACCCCAAAGTCATCCTCTGTGGCATCTGTCTCCAGTCCTAAATCTATGGGCAGAGAAGTGACAGTGAAGACATCTTAGCATAAGCACTAATCCTGTTTACTCCTGGGCCCAACTCCCCTCCATAGACACATGCTGGAGACCAGCATACACATTTGTTTTGGCCCAGTTCATGTGTGCACATACAGATTCCCAGTCCAGACATAGACAGACACATACCCACATTCCAAACTCATCCTAGCACAGACACGAAGACACAGTACACTCAGGGACTTAGCAGATAACGCAGTCTTGTATGTGTCCATATTACCCACCCACAGCATGCACATACTCAGACACATGTACCCACAGTGGCTTCTCCACCCTAACCCTGCTGGGTCACAGATACCCTGTGCCATGGTGGCCACAGTGAGGTCCCTGGCAGGGCAGGTGCTTGGATGCTGCATATGGAATTCTCTTCGGAGGTCATAGAAGGAGAAGAACATGTCGGGGAGCACCAGGTTCTGGGGGCACATAGGATTGGGGATGAGCGCCCTGCCCACCCTCAGGACAACAGGGGTTCTGGGAACCTTACTGACCACCCCACCCCACCCGGTTTTCCTTCAGGAGCATACCTTCCTGGAGGCCTCGGGGTGCAGGACCTGTCGCAATAGCTGCTGCCCATCAGTGCAGAGCATGTAGGGGCCCCCGCCCAGCAAAGCCACATCCCCGTTCACCAGCTGTGAGAACTGGGGATAGGGAATGGGGAGAGAGAAACACACAGATTCACAGCTGGGCAGGCAGGAAGTGAGGGTAGGAGGAGGAAGGAGGCAGGCTGCAAAGCTGGTTCAGCCAGATGTTCAGCCCTATCCTGCCTGGGAATAAGAGGCCACGCCTGTTGAGCCTAGCCCTATGTCCCTTCCCCCTCACCCCCCAACCCTGTTCCAGTCCACTGTCACCTCCTCCAGGCCAAATGAGGGCAATCACATATAACCGAAGCCCTCAACACACACACTCCAGGAGTTTGGAGTGGGGCCAGAGCAAACACCTGGAGTGGGACAAGCAGGTGGGAAGGGGCGGGGCAAAGCAGGTTAAACCTGTCTTTGACCGGGCACCACCCTCAGACAGGTGGGGGAGGCCCAGGCCTGCCTGAGGCCCAGAAGGCTCATGGTCAATGGCAGCCCCGCCTCCAGGTCTGACCAACCGAGGGGCAGAGAAACTCCAAGGACAGAGCTCCACACTTGGACATCAGGGGCAGCATGAGCTTTGACCCACATCCTATTGACCGGCTGGCACTGAGCTGTTTGCTCATAGAGGGGGTGGCACTCCTGAGGCTGCCCAGCCCTCCCCCAGCCTCCATCCTTGCTGGAGAAATATAAACACTAATCAGTGACCCACGAACCCTCCCTGCCAATTCTGTGACACTTTACAACTTGGGGCTGACAGAGCAAGGCAACCCAGCTCTCCTCCAGCAAACTCCCCAAGTGAAGGGCCGGGAGCCCTTCTGGAACAGACAAGGAATCATCATCGTGGTGCCTCCTCATCAGGAACCACAAGAGTTGTTGGAAGATGAAAGAATGTGAGCGTATAAAAAGGACTTACACTAATTACACTCAAGAGTCACACATAGAATGAGCGCCGTAGTGAAGATAAGGAAAAGAAAACAGCAATGGAAACCACCTCCCACTTCAGCTAGGGCAGGAGGCACCCCAGGCCTTTGCACTCAGCAGGCAGATAGTCCCCCAGGCGAGGCCGGGACAGCGCCCACGCCTGGCCAGCCGGCCGGGACAGGCCTAGACGAGCAGTTTACACCTGGCGGCGTCTACCTCTAGGGCCGACACCGCCCTACGCCTCCGCTCCAGCAGCTCCCAAGCAGGCCGAAGACGCGGGCGGCAAGGACAGGTGACCTATATGGGCCCCTCGACCCCTTTCGCTTCCGGCTGCAGCTCAGGGAGACCTGACCCAGCAGGTCTCCCAAAGGCGTCTCGGCCTCGCTCCCCGGGCGGGAACTGGGGATGGATCCCAAAGCCTGCGTCCCGATCCCTTCGGTAGGAGTAGGTTCCTGCAATGGTTGAAAAGTAAGGCGCCCAGGGGAATGGCTGGCACGCGCGGATGAAAGGGACACGCACACGTGAGAGTCGCTCAAAGTTTCAAACAAGACCCCAGTCCTGCCGCCTGGGCCGGTTGGTTGCGGCACGCCAGGCCTAGCCTCCGGCCGCCACTCCCGCCCAGAAATGTCCTCACGTCCAGGCCATGCCGCCACCCACCCCGGCGCTCACCTGCTGCAGCACCTTGTCCAGCGGCTCTGCCCGCGCCAGGCTGTCGGCGCTCAGGCCGCTCGCCTCGCGGCACTGCGTACTCAGTGCGGCCGCCTCGGCACGAACCAGCGATTTGTGCAGCGTCCCCACCTGTGAGCGGCGGGGGAAACCGATCAGCCGCGCCCCTCGACCCCGGAAGCTCCCTGGGGACCTCACCGCCTCCTTTCCACCCTACCTGGCGGCTCCGCGGCTCAACCACTTGCCAAACTAGGAGGATTAAGTCGGTCTCGTCCGAGCCCAGGTCCCGTCCCAGCGCACCCGCCGTAGCCCCGAAGAGGACGACCAGTGATCCGGGCCAGGGGCAGGGGTCCGCGGCGGGGTCGGCCGCGGGGTCAGGGCCCGGGGGAGGGGGCGGCGGCGGCGGCGGAGTCATGGCCGCAGAGGAAGGGGGCTCTCGGCCAGACACACGCGGACCGACGAGGCGCACGCACGCACCGACCGACCGCAGACGCGGATCAGCTTGGGCGGGACACCGTGTATCGGGGGCGGCACCTGCGGCCCGGCTGGCTCAGTGGGCGCTGCCGAGACCCGCCCGTGGCGCCCCGCGGGGCGGGGCGGCTACCGGCCCACGCCCTCTCCAGGCGAGTTACCTGCCGGCCCCGCCGGCCACGTGACCGGGGCGGCTCCGGGAACCTTGGGGGAGGGCCGCCAGAACCCAACCCAGGACGCAAGAGCTCACGCTCCCGGCCTGGGCGCACGCTTAGGATCCGGATTCCTACTTCCAGGGCTGGTCCTGCCTGATTTTGGGGGCTATCCCATTCTTCCGCTCTCCCCCCACTCTTCCCCAGGGGCCGTCAGGCCTCTGCAAAGGAGCGTGCAAGACAGAGGCCTTCTCCAGTATGGAAGTCACCAGGAGGCAGTCTAGGGGCTGTGGGGGTCAACACGGCAGGTCTGGGGTTGATGGAAGTCAAAGGGTCAAGGGGGCGGTGAGAGTTGCCGGGTATCACCCTGTAGGGGGATCACCAGAAGTCACCTGGGAAAGGGGAGGGCGGCGGGAACATCAGCGTTGTTAGAGCTGTGGGGTGGTCACCAGGGATCACAGGGAAGGGCTTGTCCACGCAGATGCTAGGGCCGAGCGCTAGCCTGGCACTGAGAAGTGCCAGAGCGCGGTCGTTGTGGGTTGGGAGTGGGCAGGCCTCAATGCTGGGGAAAGGAACCCCCCAAATCCCAGAGAGCTGCACCCTAGACGAGGCTGAGAGGGGTAGAACGGGCCTGGAGCCTCACTCCTACCCCACGTGTGGGGGCCTGCCTGCTTTCGTCCCTTTCTGGACGGTGGAGAAGCTGCCTGGAGATTGCGAGCGCTCTGGCCGATGGGGGGCTAGCGTTGAGCGTGTGTGCGCGCATGCGGGCTGCAGATCCTCCCTTTTCCATCCCGCACCTACAACCCAATTGACAGCCCCACATTTGGGGCTCCCATTCCTCCCTTTGCCCAGTGGAGCTTGGTGAGGCTCCTTTATGGCGCGTTTCCCGGCCGTTCCTTACTTTCCCAAACTCTCCCAGGGAGGTGACTGAGAAACTGAATAAGTGACTGAGAAACTGAATAATCCAGCAGGAAGGAGGGGGCTCCAGCGTGGCGGGAACTGAGTCACGCGGTTGCCTAGCCCGACTCGAGACTGAGACGGGAGCCGCACCACGCGCTTTCGGACAAGGAGGGTGCTGCGGCCCGGCCCCTGGACAATGGAGAGAGCAGGGCACCCGGGCGCATCAGCAGAACTCATGCCCGGGAAAGGGGCGAGGCCCGGGGGGAGAGAGCTCAGCGTAGCTCCACTTGGCAGCTAAAGAAACAGGCGCCCGGGACGGAAATGACTCGCGCCCGGACACGGCGACAGGGAGAGCATGGGAAGTGCTTCCTTCGCCCGGCGGGTTCGAGCGAGTAGCACTTTACTTTCCCTACAGGCGGAGGCGGGCCTTGGTGCGCGGCTGTCCATCTCCGGACCGCCCACCCGGGCACTGGCCCATGCGTCTCCTCCCCCGGAAGCGGTAAGCGAATCAGGCGCGGGGGAAGGGAGAACGTTGCTCCTCGGGCCCCTCCTCCCGATAAGCCTGGAATGTCAAATATTTGTTCGCGGGGCGGGGCGCAACCGCGAGTAACGCTCCTCCCCCTCCCGCCCGGTAGCGCGCCTGCGCCTGGTGGAGGCGGCCCTTCCTCCGGCCACGCCCTTCCAGCCAACTCCCCTAAACCAGTGGCCCTAACCGCCGCATTCCTGAAGCTCCACAGAAGCACGTCGCTTCCTCCTTGGCTCCTGTCTGGGTTCCACTCTTACAGCACAGGGTCACAGCGTCCCCGCCCGGAGGTCTGGGCGCTACTCGGTCTCCTTCTCGCCCCTCCTGGCGACCTCATCTGTGCAGCCTCTAGGCCCTTTTTCCTCTTCAGCCTGAGTCTCGACGCCCGCTCTTCCCGGAAGCCACCTTCGCGAGGTGACTGCTCCATTGTGGCGTCTCTGGCAGTCCTGAGCGCTTTCCCACGGAAGACGCGCTTATGCGTGTCCAAGTCGCCGCTGGGTCGTGAACCTGAGGCACGGGCTGGTAGCACAGTGCGGCTCCCCTAAACTACCCCGGATGCCCATCCGGCTGCCCCCATAGCAAGACAACTCCTGCAACTTAGATTCTTTTTATTTTATTTTATTTTTTTAATTTTTATTATTCTTTTCTTTGAGACGGAGTCTTGCTCTTGTTGCCCAGACTGGAGTGCAATGGCGCGATCTCGGCTTACTGCAACCTCCGCCTCCTGGGTTCAAGCGATTCTCCTGCCTCAGCCTCCCAAGTAGCTGGGATTACAGGCGTGCACCACCACGCCTGTATTTTTTTAGTAGAGACGGGGTTTCACCATGTTGATCAGGCTGGATGGTCTCGAACTCCTGACCTCAGGTGATCCACCCGCCTCGGCCTCCCAGTGCTGGGATTACGGGCGTGAGCCACCACGCCTGGCTAATTTTTGTATTTTTTGCAGAGACGGGGTCTCGCCATGTTGACCAGGCTGGTCTCGAACTCCGCCCACCTCGGCCTCCCGAAGGGCTAGAATTATAGGCATGAGCTACCGTGCACTCAGCTCCAACCCTTGGATTCTTCTTTAAAAACCAAATTCGTTTAAATACTGGGCAGGAGGATGGGGTCCTGTTTTGCTGAGATCCCTTACTCATCTTCAGATGAGTCCTTCCAGATCACCCCATTATTACTAAACAACCCACACTCCTGACCCCAACCGACCCTCATTGCTTTCTGCCCCCCAACCCCCCAACTTAACCAACTTATAACACGATTTATTAATCGTGTATTGTCTCCCCGCTCCATCATCCTATCCTCGAAGATAGAGGCTTACCCCCAACGCCTGTCACTGAATGAATGAACTGTTGTCTAAGGCTAGCTTCTTCTGCCACAGGGTATTTCAGCAATGGTAAGACACAGGCCTTTGCAGTAGGGTCTCATCTGTGCCCTTTCCTCCTCTCCAGCCCTGCCCCTTCTCTATCTAGGGCTCCAGCTCTTCCTCCAGAATTTTTTTTTTTTTTTTTTTGAGACAGAGTCTCGCTCTGTCCCCCAGGCTGGAGTGCAATGGCATGATCCCGGCTCACTGCAACCTCCGCCTCCTGGGTTGACGCGATTCCTCTGCCTCTGCCTCTGCCTCAGCCTCCCGAGTAGCTGGGACTACAGGCGCGCGCCACCATGCCGGGTTAATTTTTGTATTTTTAATAAAGATGGGATTTCCCCATATTGAACAGGCTGGTCTCGAACTCCTGACCTCGTGATCCGCCCGCCTCGGCCTCCCAAAGTGTTGGGATTACAGGCATGAGCCACCGCTCCCGGCCTTCCTCCAGATTTTCTACCTTCCGCAGGGGTACCTTCTGTAGTTTGAGATTTCTGTACTTCTCTAAAAATTGTCCCCCACCCCCACCCGACTCCTCGCTCCCCTGGGGTTCATGAATTAATGAATAGGAGATTGGTACGGCAGAGAGGTAAGCAAGGCCCCGGCGGCCCAGGCCGCCTGAGGTCAGCCGCCTTTCTCAAAACCGCGTGCCAGATATTTGGAAGAAAGAACTGGGTTCCGTGGGCCTCATACTCGCGAAATTTTACCCTCACCTTGGCCCTCAGGCCTGCCTGGGCTGCACTCCTAAAGGCAGCCGGCGCTGTTGCTTCGGGGACATGAAAGCCCGGGCAGATACAGGGTGGGAGGCGGGAAGCGTGGCGGGTCTCCTGGAACCTCCAGGGCGTCTAGGAGTGGTGCGAAAACGCCCTCCCTCCTTCCCTTCGCTACCAAGAAAGATCTCGCAGTGGAAGAGGATTCGACGCTGGGGATCACCGCGGAGATCCACACTCGCCTGCCCAGACCCGTCCCCGCTCTCAGCGACCCTCCTTATGTCCCGGGCCACCCCACTAGCCAGCGCGTTGGGCCCCACCTCCCGGGTTGGGATCCCCGCACCTGTGCGGAGTGGCTGCCGAGCACCCGCCAGAGGGCGCGCTGACTCCGTTGCCAGAACCAGGGGGGCAGGGGCGTGCGCCCGAGGTCGAGCAAAGCACCAGTACAGTGGTGAAAAGGGGGTCCCCTAGATGCCCCCATCAGGCCAATACCCTTTGGCTTTATTTTTATTTTATTTTATTTTAATTTTATTTTGAGACGGAGTTTTGGTCTCGTCTCCCAGGCTGGAGTGCAATGGCGCGATTTCGGCCCACTGCAACTTCCGCCTCCCGGGTTCAAGCCGTTCTCCTGCCTCAGCCTCCTGAGTAGCTGGGATTACAAGTGCTCGCCACCACGCCCGGCTAATTTTTGTATTTTTAGTAGAGACGGGGTTTCACCATGTTAGCCAGGCAGATCTCAAACTCCTGACCTCAAGTGATCTGCCTGCCTCGGCCTCCCAAAGTGCAGGGATTAGAGGCGTGAGCCACTGCGCCTGGCCTATTTTATTTTGTTTTATTTTATTTTAATTTTTTTGAGACAGAGTCTTGCTCTGTCGCCCAGGCTGGAGTGCAGTGGCACGATTTTGGCTCTCTGCAACCTCCGCCTCCCGGGTTCAAGCGATTCTCCTGCCTCAGCCTCCTGAGTAGTGGGATTACAGGCACGCAACACCACGCCTAGCTAATTTTTGTATTTCTAGTACAGATAGGGTTTCACCATGTTGGTCAGCCTGGTCTCGAACTCCTGACCTCGTGATCCGCCCGCCTCTGCCTCCCAAAGTGCTGGGATTACAGGCGTGAGCCACCACGCCCGGCTTATTTTATTTTTATTTATTTTTGAGACAGAGTCTCATTCTGTCACCCAGGCTGGAGTGCAATGGCACAATCTCGGCTCACTGCAACCTCCACCTCCCAGGTTCAAGTGATTCTTGTGCCTCAGCCTCCTAAGTAGCTGAGATTACAGGCCCACACCACCACGCCTGGCTAATTTTTTGTATTTTTAGTAGAGACAGGGTTTCGCCACATTGCGCAGGCAATATGCCCACCTCGGCCTCCCAAAGTGCTAGGATTACAGGTGTGAGCCACCATGCCCGGCCTTTTATTTTATATTTTATTTTTTAAAATTTTATTGAAACGGAGTTTCCCTCTGTCACCCAGGCTGGAGTGCAGTGGCATGATCTCTGTTCTGGGCCCTTTGCCTCCAGGGTTCTGTTGTGGCTGGATCAGTGTTAGGCATCTCGGGGCTGCAGGGAGACTGGCTGCAGAGGAATGGGGGACTGCTGAGCCATGAGCTTTAGGGAGATTCCACCGGCCTCTAAATGGACTCAGCTCTGGCCACCAAATCAGCCCGAAAGCCCTGGGCTTAGTTTGGTTGCCTCAAGCCCGGGATCCACCTAGTTCAGGTAGGGGAGCTTGGAGCTTAGGCCAGTGAGAGGGAGTGCAAAGGGCCAGGTAGCAGGAGGGGCGAAGGGTGTTGGCTGTGTGCTCACCCAAGGAAGATAGCACAACTAGACTGGCTCCTCAGTCTCTGGATTTATTCTGTTGATGAAAAGAGTCAAACTCTGTAAAATAGTTGGACACTTTTTTTTTTTTTTTGAGACAAGAGTCTCGTTCTGTCACCCAGGCTAGCATGCAGTGGCGCGATCTCGGCTCGCTGCAAGCTCCGCCTCCCAGGTTCACGCCATTCTCCTGCCTCAGCCTCCCGAGTAGCTGGGACTACAGGCACCTGCCACCATGCCTGGCTAATTTTTCGTATTTTTAGTGGAGACAGGGTTTCATTGTGTTAGCCAGGATGGTCTCGATCTCCTGACCTCATGATCCGCCCGCCTCGGCCTCCCAAAGTGCTGGGATTACAGGTGTGAGCCACCATGCCCGGCCTGGACGCTTTTTTTGGATGGAGTCTTGCTCTGTCTCCCAGGCTGGAGTGCAGTGACATGATCTTGGCTCACTGCAACCTCCGCCTCCCAGGTTCAAGTGATTCTCCTGCCTCAGCCTCCCGAGTAGCTGGGACTACATGTGCCCGCCACCACGGCCAGCTAATTTTTCTATTTTTATAGAGATGGGTTTCGCCTTATTGGCTAGGCTAGTCTCAATCTCCTGACCTCAGGGGATCCACCCACCTCGGCCTCCCAAAGTGTTGGGATTACAGGCGTGAACCACTGCGCCCGGCCCTATTCAGACCTGTGAAAGGTGCTAAACTCTTAATCTCTTCAGGTTTGGGAGGGCCTGGAAGAAAATCTAGCTATGTTAATAGAGATTCTTTACAGATGCAAAATTTCCTCCACAAAGGACAGTTTTGCAGGACCATTTCAAAGTATGGCAAAGAAACATTGTTTTGGAATATTTTGACTTTCTTGTCACCTAATGTTATGCCAGAGTCAGATTGCAAAGTAAGTTCCGATATATAGGATTAAATAAAACCCATCTAATGAGAATTTATGGTTTGTAGGGCAAACCATACAATTTGAGCAAGATAAAAAAAAAAAAATCGGGGCCGGGTGTGATGGCTCATACCTGTAATCCCAGCACTTTGGGAGACCTAGGTGGGCGGATCACCTGAGGTCAGGAGTTCAAGACCAGCCTGGCCAACATGGCGAAATCCCGTCTCTACTAAAAAATACAAAAATTAGCTGGGCGTGGTGGCGGGTGCCTGTAATCCCAGCTATTCAGGAGGCTGAGGCAGGAGAATCGCTTGAACCCAGGAGGCAGAGGTTGCAGTGAGCCGGGATCACGCCACTGCTCTCCAGCCTGGGTGACAGAGCAAAACTCCGTCTCAAAAAAAAAAAAAAAATGGTGTCAGCCTGGCATGTGGAGAACGACCCACAGGAACGAGGGCGTGCATTGGGACATCAGTGACGAGGCTGTTGTGGGAATAGGGTAGTGTGGTTTGGGGAGTGGCAAGCCCTTATGACCACCTGAGTTGTGGTTCTGAGAAGCATGGAAGCATCCAGAGCTCAGGATGATGCCAAGTCTGCAGCCTGGGGGATCAGGTGGATGGCAGAGTCATTGTGAAAAGGGAGGACCCTCACTTTCTGACCCTTCTCCACAGTGCCAGCATGGGTCATTGCTGACCAGGCCTTGCCATCCTGCCCCTAATGGCTGTGGTTCCTAACACATGCAGGGCCTGTGGGGTTGAAGCACCAAGGAACCCCTCTTGAGGACAGGGCTACCCTTCCAGGGGCCCATGGTCACCGGATGCTGCTGGGCTGGCAAGACATTTAGACTGTGGCCAGAGTCCAAGGTGGCCCAGCACCTCTTGATCCTTCCCTTCCTCCACATAACCTTTGACTGGACTTCTGCCCGTCCCTAGGCCTGCAGAAGAGTCTCTATGGTCTCCCACGCTGGGTTTTCACCAGATGGGTCTTCACTGATCTTCTGTTGGGTCACGGGTGAAGGTGAGGGAGGCAGGGGCTTTGGGAGTGGGAGTTCTGAGCCAGGGCCTTAGCAGGAGATGGCTGGACCTTAAGAGAGGGTGGGGCTGGTCACAGTGGCACACATCTGTAATCTCAGCACTTTGGGAGGCTGAGGCAGGTGGATCACTTAAGGCCAGGAGTTCAAGACTGGCCTGGGCAACATAGTGAGACCCCAACTCTACAAAAAATAAAAAACTAGCTCAGCTTGGGGGTGTACACTTGTAGTCCCAGCTACTCAGGAGGCTGAGGTGGGAAGGATTGCTTGAGCCTGAGAGGTCAAGGATGCAGTGAGCCGTGATTGCGCCACTGCACTTGGGTGACAGAGAGACCCTTTCTCAAAAAAAAAAAAAAAAAAAAAAGGAAAGAAAAGAAAAAGGGGCCGGGCGCAGTAGCTCACGCCTGTAATCCCAGCACTTTGGGAGGCCGAGGCAGGTGGATCACCTGAGGTTGGGAGTTCAAGACCAGCCTGACTAACATGGAGAAACCCAGTCTCTACTAAAAATACAAAATTAGCCAGGGTGGTGGCGCATGCCTGCAATCCCAGCTACTCGGGAGGCTGAGGCAGGAGAATTGCTTGAACCCGGGAGACGGAGGTTACGGTGAGCCAAGATTGCACCATTGCACTCCAGCCTGGGCAACAAGAGCGAAACTCTGTCTCAAAAAAAAAAAAAAAAAAAAAGAAAGAAAAAGAAAAAAGAAAGAGGGAGGGTGGTGGTAGCCCAGTCACCAACATGTTTCACTATAAGAACTCAAGAAGGGCAGGGCAAGATAGTGGCTTCATAGCCAGGTCAGCTGCTTACCAAGAAGAAGGAAGGAAGGGGCAGGACAAATTTCTTGGGACCAGGTGGGATGACCAGGGTGCAGCTGCCCCTTCGAAGGGGTGGGTGTGTGGAGGATCAAGACCTCTATTTCCCAAATACTCTCGTCCCTCTGTCCCACAGTGACCTATGGTGCTGGCATATAACCAGCTGTCAGGTCTTTGCCCACTCTGTTCGCCCCTGCTTCCTGGCGCAGGGAGTCCATGTCCTCTCTGGTTCCCCAGGTTTGCGAGAGTGGAGGGGGATCACGAGCCCCCGATGCCTCTCCTGCTCTGCAGGGGAACTTGCAGATGGCCCATGGCGCAGGGTCGAGACTCAAGCCCACTCCCAACGCCGCGCCCGAACTGCCCGGACTGGCGGGGTGACGCTGCACTCTGCGCCCCTAAAACGAACAGATT
The DNA here is from genome assembly GCF_028858775.2 of Pan troglodytes. Lineage (NCBI taxonomy): Eukaryota > Metazoa > Chordata > Mammalia > Primates > Hominidae > Pan > Pan troglodytes. Next base: position 66,290,307 of record NC_072416.2, read on the forward strand.
AACCCCTCTCTTGGGAACTGAACGTGCTGACCTGGCCTCTCCCGGTTCCCCCCGCATCTGTAACCCCGGGGCAGAGTTACAGGGGCTGACTGGCCGAACCCAGGTGCCCTCGGGGCAGGGTGTGCTAAGAATTGGTGTGGGGGCTGCACAAAGGTCCTGGTCAGCTCCTGGTCACCTGAGGCCCAAGAACTGTCCGGGACTCACTTCCTCTCTTCTTGCTTTAACCGGGGTCGCTCAGCAGCGGCGAGCGCTGCACCCCTTATCCTCTCCCGGTCTTGTCCGTTCCAGATCCTCCAGGTCAGGGGGTCGCCAAGTGAGAGCTGCGCAGCGTGGATTTCGGGTACCCAGGGCTGGGCGGGGTACAGCAGCAGCGAGCTGGGTTCCCGGGTGGGCGACTGACAGCCCGGAGCCAGGCGATACCTCGATCCATCGATGCGCTCGGCGCTCAGCGTGGTCCAGGAAGCAGGGGGTTGGGCAAGGGCGGGGCGGCGACCTCCGACTGGGAGGGGCGTATATGGCGGCGAGTCCCTATTGGCCAGCCATTTGCGGGAGGCGGGCCCTGATTGGCCGGGGGGATGCGGGGGATGCGGGCGGCGGGGTTAAGCGCGTCGCCACCGCCCCTGCCTAGGCGAGAGCCCAGAGAGCTGAACCTGCATCCCGGACCTGCGGCGACCGTCGTACACCATGGGCCTCCACCTCCGCCCCTACCGTGTGGGGCTGCTCCCGGATGGCCTCCTGTTCCTCTTGCTGCTGCTAATGCTGCTCGCGGACCCAGCGCTCCTGGCCGGACGTCACCCCCCAGTGGTGCTGGGTGAGGCACGGGTCTCGTGGTGGATCTGTCGGTCGGGCGGGACGGGCCGCGGGCGGGGCTGCCTTCCTGGTCTGCTTCTGTTCCAGTCACGAAATGGGGGAGCGTATTGGTATCTGTCTTGTCACTTAGGTGATCTAGATCTGCCGGCTCACCTCCCGCCATGCTGGGCGCGGGTGTGGTCAGCTCCCCACCTCCTGTCCTGGTAGAAAATGGGGGTGAGTGGGAGAGTTACCATCTGGTTATTCATAGTTCCACCTGTCCGCATCATTCCCAAGCCTTGCCTCCCCTTATCCCATTTTTAAGCTGGAAAGACAGGTACTTCAGCCCCACTCCTGAGGGATGGTGGGGGTGTGTAGAGTGGCTCCTGAGTTGACTTCTGCATCGACCTGGGCCTGGCTAGGAGGCTGTCACCCTCGACCCCTCCAATGCCACATATGCCAGAAGGCATTGCTGAAAGGAACCTCCTTAGGGAAAGGATTGCTGTCCTAGCTGGCCACCAACTCCCACAACTTATCAGATGTGTGGCATTGCCTGAGGGAAAAGGCCTAAGGGAAACTGAAGACAACTGAAGTCAGGGGAAAGGGTTGGGACAATGGCCATGAACCTGTGTCAGGCAACATGCTTGTACTCTTACCCTGCCACACATGCTTGGACTAGACTATGTGGAGGCTCGGTGACCTCCCCTGCCCACCCCGCTCCTTGATCACAACCCTGGCAACTCTACAACGGCCACTGTATTTCCTTGCAGGGATGGGCAGGCATGAGACCTCTGTCTGGGGGGCCTTGGGTGCCTCATTGAGGCCGTCACTCCCATCCAGAGTTGGTGTGTCCGTGGCCAGCCAGGATTCCTGAAAGCAGAGGCATCTGAGGCATGAATTACACGTGGAGTCTAGTGCAGCATGATCTCCATGCTCTTTCTGCTGAGAGTACTTTAAATGGGGACGATGCAAATCACAGAAGGGTAGAGTTGGCAGGTAGGGTGGTGCCAGGCAGGCCCCACCAGGAGTTCCTAGCCAGGAAAAGCTCCAGGGGGATACTAGGCCCAGGTTCACCATGGGATTTGGGCAGACTTGGCCCTGCCTCCCCAAAGCTTGCAGGATAGGAATAACAGTGATCCCCAGAGAGGAAGTCTGTGTGGGGCAAGCACAGAGAATCCACCAACCCAGCCTGGATGGGTGGGTGTCAAGTAAGGCTTCCTGGAGTATATAGCTGGAGCTAAGGCCAGGAGAGAGTAATGGGTCGGGGAGAGACGTGAGCATCTCAGGCTGCCTGGGATCGAGTCACAGGAGGAGTGGACTGCACAGGACTTGTGACTGGTTGGGTCATCTGAACTTTATCTTGAGGGCCTCAGGGAGTCCTGGGTTGGCCTGCAGAGTTCTAAGTCTGAGGGGCGTGGCATTAGGAAGCATGTGGTCTGTGGCACACAAAATGGCACACAGCCATTTTGCCTGGATTGATGCTAACCGCACTCATCAATTCAGTCAGTCTGTTTATCCTTGGTCACAGCAGAAGAGCCTCAGACCCCACCCAGAATCACAGAGCAGCAGGAGTCCTAACATGCCCAGCTTCTCAGGGAGTGAGGCTGCTGGCCTTAGCCCTGGGAGACCTCACGGTGGGCAGTTGGATAAGCAGCTCCTGGGCACAGAGCAGGGATCTGACCTTGACTGTCAGAAGATCAGAATCCTCTACTGGTGGATCCTGAAATGGTGGTGGAGGAAAGAGAGACCAGCGATGTGATACAGAAGACCCTGGGCAAGGGGAAGGGACCATAGGCAAGGCCATTTCCACCTCTTGCAGCCTCAGTCTCCCCATCTGTTAAGTGGAAATAGTAAGGCTGTCCCCTCCCAGTGTTACTTGAGGTGAAAGGCATGTGGATGGCTCTTTTCCTAGTTCCAGGCGCAGATGGGCTCAGGAAGTGGCCACTGCTATTTTTAGGGGCCACACAGCCTGACCAGGGTAAGGAGCATCTGAGCAAAGCAGATCTGGTGACTTCCTCTTTTACCATTTCCCCTTTGGTAGAGACAGTGACCAGGGTCTCTGCCCTGCCCTGCCCAGTCCACAGGCATGTCATCCAGAGGCTGTCATGACAGGGACTCCTTCCCTCTGCACCCATACCATGAAGGGAGGTGAAGGCATGTGCCACCCCTGCCTCTCATGGCACCCTGAAGACACTGGGATGGTGCCCAGGGAGGGCACGCCCTGTTCAGGGTGGATTTACGGTCAGTTCCCAGTGAATGTCCAGGAGAGCCAAGTGCTGGTTTTTCACTCAATGATCATGGACCCTAAACGGGGATGTGTTTGGGAAGTGGCGAGAGCATGGCATGTGGGGGCAGGTGAGGCCCGAAAGGTCAATGGGAGTAACGAGACTGTGAAGGGCTTTGACGCAGTGGGGAGGGATTTGGGTGTCACCAGGGCCCCAGAGTTCTGAGTACACTGAATAGGATGGCTGGGATGGAGAGAAGTCACCCTAGGGCCTGGACTGTGGTGATAATGGTGCTGGTTCAGGGTGGCTGTTTCCAATACGGGCTCCCAGCCATGCTAGGGCCCTCCAGATGATCTGCTCTCTGGCACCTTACTGGACTCTGGCCTTTAGTAAGGCCTGGGCCCTTGGTAGGCTGGCGGGTGCCAATGTAAGCTTCTCTCAGCTGTGTTTCTGTTCATTTCCCTCCCACCAGCCTGTCCTGCATACTTTGTCTGGTTGAATTTTAGCTGAGTGGCCCAGGGCTCTGTTCTGTTTCCTTCTTCCTCTCTCAGGGCGAACAGGGCCCTGTCTTCTATGTAGCCTGGGATAGCTATGGGTGGAAGACTTTTGGGTTCAAGCCTCCAGGGTATATATCTTTTTTTTTTTTTTGAGACCGGGTCTTGCTCTGTCACCCAGGCTGGAGGGCAATGGCACGATTTTGGCTCACTGCAACCTCTGCCTCCCGAGTTCAAGCAATTCTCCTGTCTTAGCCTCCTGAGTAGCTGGGATTACAGGTGTGTGCCACCACACCAAGGTAATTTTTTGTATTTTTAGTAGAGATGGGCTTTCACCACATTGGCCAAGCTGGTCTTGAACTCCTGACCGCAAGTGATCCACTCACCTCGGCCTCCCAAAGTGCTGGGATTACAGGCATGAGCCCCTGCGCCCTGCCTCGAAGGTATATATCTAATGACAGGGCCTTGGCCAAACTTTGGAGGTTCTGGAATGCAAAGGGGTCTCCAAGCCCCTCCTCCCAGGCAGAGCTCCCATCGGGGTCCATTAACCATAGAAACCATGTGTAGAGGTGTGTCTGTGTTTGCTGGGGGTGATTCAGATCAAGATCTCATTTAACAGATACGGAAACTGAGGCCTAGTGTGGGGAGTGACTTCACCCTGAACCCCCTTCCAATAATCTGAATGGCCCAGGAGGATGTTCCAGTGAAAATCCAGGAGACTTACTTTATCTGGAGTTGGAGACAATGTTAGGGCCCTTCCCCAAACATGTCAGGCCTCTCCCAAGCCCCCAACAGGCATCTCTGCACCACACAGCAGTAGCAGCTTTTCTGCACAAAGATGGTTCCCTGGCCTTTGGGTCAAGGTCCCTGCTCTCTGAATTTCCTGCCACCAGCACTGTGCTTTAATTTGAGATGTGGAACTGCACAGGTCTGCCATATTATCTGTGGCTCTTCAGGGGGTCTGCTGCAGACATCAAAGTTCTTGGGAGTCTTGAACCTGCCGGGCTGAGGGCTCACACATGTCCTGTGCCCCCTGCAGTCCCTGGTGATTTGGGTAACCAACTGGAAGCCAAGCTGGACAAGCCGACAGTGGTGCACTACCTCTGCTCCAAGAAGACCGAAAGCTACTTCACAATCTGGCTGAACCTGGAACTGCTGCTGCCTGTCATCATTGACTGCTGGATTGACAATATCAGGTGGGGGCTGGGGCACACAGAGGGGGGTGCTGCTCACCAACAGTGCCTGAGAGGCCTCCAGAGTCTGTTCCTTCTATCCTCATCTCGAGGTCACTGACCTCTCTCCTTCCCCAGGTCCTCGGTCTGGTCTGGTCTGGTTGGTACCACCTCTGCACTCCCAGGCAGAACTAACTTTCCCTTCCTGCTGCCCTTGTTCCTCTACTCTCCAGCCCTGGCCTCTCATGCCTACACACAATTTTTTTTTTCTTTTATTTTGGGATGGAGTCTTGCTGTGTCACTCAGGCTGGCGCCATCTCAGCTCACTGCAACCTCCGTCTCCCAGGTTCAAGCGATTCTTGTGCCTCAGCCTCCCAAGTAGCTGGGATTACAGGTGCCCGCCACCATGCCTGGCTAATTTTTTGTATTTTTAGTGGAGATGGTGTTTCACCATGTTGGCCATGCTGGTCTTGAACTCCTGAGCTCAAGTGTTCTGCCCACCTTGGACTCCCAAAGTGCTGGGATTACAGGCATGAGCCACCACGCCTGCCTACACAAAATTTCTGTGTCCCAGCCCCTATTCAGAGCCTTGGCATGGCCCCCACCCCTTTCCTTGTCTGTGCCTCGGCCTCCCCTACCTCTCCAGCTGCTTATTCTTCTTGGGACATGCCATGTCTTTGTACCTGCTGTTCTTTTGGCCTGGAATCTATTTCTATACCCTTTGCCTGATAAATGGCTTCCATTCATTTTTTTTTTTTTTTTTTTTTTGGAGACGGAGTTTTGCTCTTATTGCCCAGGCTGGAGTGCAATGGCGCGATCTCGGCTCACAATTCTTTTTTTTTTTTTAACTTGTATTTTTTGAGACAGCCTAGTCTTGCTCTGTCGCCCAGGCTGGGTGCAGTGGCGCTATCTCGGCTCACTGCAAGCTCTGCCTCCCGGGTTCACGCCATTCTTCTGCCTCAGCCTCCCGAGTAGCTGGGACCACAGGCGCCCACCACAGTGCCCGGCTAATTTTTTGTATTTTTTAGTAGAGACAGGCTTTCACCGTGTTAGCCAGGATGGTCTCCATCTACTGACCTTGTGATCCGCCTGCCTCAGCCTCCCAAAGTGCTGAGATTACAGGCGTAAGCCACCACGCCCAGCCCCATTCACTCTTTAAAACATGACCCTAGGCCAGGCATGGTGGCTCTGCTATAATCCCATCACTTTGGGAGGCTGAGGCAGTCAGATCACCTGAGCTCAGGAGTTGAAGACCAGCCTGGGCAACTTGGTGAAACCCCATCTCTACCAAAAATACAAAAAAATTAGCTGGGCATGGTGGCATGCACCTGTAGTCCCAGCTACTTAGGGGGCTGAGGCAGGAGAATTGCTTGAGCCAGGGAAGCAGAGGTTGCTGTGAGCAGACCACTGTACCCAGCCTGGGTGGCAGAGCAAGACCCTGTCTCAAAACAACAAAAACCTGACCCTGGTCCCTTTGTGACATGTCCCTTTTGACTCCCCAGAGCAGTTTGCCTCTCCTCCCAGGCCCCATGCTTGCTTCCTCTAAACATCATCACGTGCCCGAATTTGTCTGCAGGCATGTTTCCCCAAATTGCACAGGCACTGTACATTTTATATACTTTCTTTCAGTTAGTCTTACAGCAACCCCATTTTGAAATAGGTGCTGTTTTCTTTTTCACCAGTGTTACTTGCCAACAGGTGGTTTTTAAACCTGCTTTACAACTGCAAAATCTGGAGGCTCAATGAGGTTACAAAATCGACTGTGCTCACTCAGCTAATAAGTGGTAGAATCAGAATTCAAACCCAGAATGTGTGGCGTTGAGCTGAGGTTCCCTCCCAGGCTGAGTTCCGTGAAGGGAGGGAGTGTGTGTCTGTTTTATCCTTATAGCAGTAGAACCAGAAACACAGTTGGCGCCCGATAAATGTTTGAGCTGAATGGAGTCTCCCAAATTAAAAGTTTTTCCTGGTCGGGTGCGGTGGCTCATGCCTGTAATCCCAGCACTTTGGGAGGCTGAGGTGGGCAGATCATGAGGTCAGGAGTTCGAGACTAGCCCGGCCAACACAGTGAAACCCTGTCTCTACTAAAAATGCAAAAATTAAGGCCGGGCATGGTGGCTCACGCCTGTAATCCCAGCTAGTCAGGAGGCTGAGGCAGGAGAAACGCTTGAACCTGGGTGGTGGAAGTTGCAGTGAGCTGAGATCGTGCCATTGTACTCCAGCCCAGGTGACAGTACAAGACTCCATCTCAAAAAAAAAAAAAAAAAAAAAAGAAAATACAAAAATACAAAAATTAGCTGGGCGTGGTGGCACACGCCCGTGATCCCAGCTACTCGGGAGGCTGAGACAGGAGAATCACTTGAACCTGGGAGGCAGAGGTTGCAGTGAGCAGAGATCGGGGCACTACACTCTAGCCTGGGTGACAGAGCGAGACTGTCTCAAAAAAAAAAAAAAAAAAAAAAAAGGTTTTTTCCCAGAGACCCGCTAGCTGCTCCTCCAGGTGCCCTGGCCTGCCGGCTGTTTGTGATGCCCGTTTTGATGACTCCTTCCTCCTCTGTGTGTTGTGTGACCGGGGTTATTTCTGGGCTGTTGATGTGCATTTCTATTTTTATACTGGGGACACAGCCTCAGGTGCTGCCAGTTGGAGGTGCCAGCTGATACCAAGAGGGGCCTGTCTGCCTTCACTGCTTCTCTGACCCGTTTAGATTTTCACCCAGCGCAGAACTGCTTTGGCTTTCCAGAACAGTTTTCTGCATTTTGCTGTTTGATAATTTATTTTTAGTAGCAACAAGCTACTTTGCTGTGTGGTCATTGGGATAATCTACAAATTGCCCTGGAGAGAATGGGCCTCCAGGACCTGTTATCTGGGTCAGTTGTGGGGATCCTGTCAGCTTCAGTGGCTGATATCTAAGTGGGCAAGTGGGACTCAGGACCACCAGAAACTCCAGATTCCTGTGTTTTGGGGGCACATTTGCTTCTTCAGTGTGTGGCGAGGCCAGAGCAAGGTTCCCGGCCTCGCACAGAGGCACAAGGCTTTTCTCCTGGTATAAGGTGTCTCCCCTGGCCCATCACCCTGTTCCTGTCATTTCTTCAGGCCTTGACAACCCTCTTCCCACAGGAGATGGTGCAGCAGCTGTGTACTGAGCCCTGAGGCGGGGTCTGTCCTGTCTGGTTCTGTTTGGCACTGCAGCTACAGAAACTATGAGATGACGTGTGTGGTGTTAGAAGCTGCTGAGTCTGTGGTAATTTATTACACAGTTCTAGAAAACTAATAGGCTGGGTGCGGTGGCTCACACCTATAATCCCAGCACTTTGGGAGGCTAAGGCAGGAGGATCGCTTGAGCCCAGGAGTTTGAGACCAGCATGAGCACATAGCGTGGCCCTGTCCCTACAAAATAAATAAACAAATAAATAAATAAATTAGCCAGACCTGGTGGTGCCTGCCTAGCTGTTCAGGAGGGTGAGGTAAGAGGATCACTTGAGCCCAAGAGGTTATGGCTACAGTGAGCTATGATCTCCTCACTGTGCTGCAGCCTGGGCAACAGAGTGAGACCCTGTCTCAAAAAAGAAGAAGAAAGAAAAGTAAGAAAGGGCTGTTAGGGATCTTAAGTCAGTAGCTGGTGGTCCATGTCCTATGTCATGGCGCTTAGGAATTTGCTGGGCAAGCCCTGAGCCTTGTGGCTGCAGTCTGACAGTTGATACAGCCCTGGGGTACTGGGAGGTCATAGGAGCATGGTTCATTCCCTTCCTCCATGGAGGATGTGTTTGGAGGTTGGCTGGCTGCTGTGTCCAATGCGCAGAGGAAGTGGGACCCAATTATACCTACCTGGGGCCACACAAGGCCTTCCTCCTGTCTCTCCCCACCAGCTCCCATCATTTCTCTGGGCCTTGCTCCTTCTCCTACCTGCCTACCCACCCATACAGCAGCCCTGAGGCATGGTGCCTTTCTAGGGTTTGTTTTTGTTTGTTTGTTTGTTTTTTTGAGACAGAGTTTCGCTCTTATTGCCCAGGCTGGAGTGCAGTGGCGCAATCTCGGCTCACTACACCTCTGCCTCCCAGGCTCAAGCACTTCTCCTGCCTCAGACTCCCGATAACTGGGATTACAGGTACACGTCACCATGCCTGGTTAATTTTTGTGTTTTTAGTAGAGATGGGGTTTCACCCTGTTGGCCAGGCTGGTCTCGAACTCCTAACCTCAAGTGATCCACGTGCCTCAGCCTTCCAAAGTGCTGAGATTATAGGCGTGAGCCCCTGTGCCTGGCCTAGTGTGGTTTTTTTTTGTTTTTTTTTTTTGAGACAGGGTCTTACTTTGCTGCCCAGGCTGGTGTGCAGTGGCATGATCACGGCTCACTGCAGCCTCAATATCCCAGGTGCAAGTCATCCTCCTGCCTCAGCCTTCCAAGTAGCTGGGACCACAGGCCTGCACCACCATGCCTGGCTAATTTTTTATTTTTAGTAGCAACAAGGCCTCACTGTATTGCCCAGGCTGGCCTTGAACTCCTGGCCTCAAGCATTCCTCCCACCTTGGCCTTGCAAATTGTTGGAACTACAGGTGTCAGCCACTGCACCCGGCCCCTGTCTGGTTCTGTTGTGTACTGCACTCACCACCTCCTTCACCTGGGATACGTTGGGCTGGCAGGAGCTGGATGCAAGGAGATGGAGCGATGGAAAGCTGAAAGAGGGTAGACTGCCTCTTGGGGTCCAGTGTGAAGTTCACGGCAGAATCAGGACTGGTACTTCCTTCTCCCAACCAGGTCCAAGACCCTCATTCTAGAGTAGGGTCACGGGGGAGAGGGGAATGTTGCTTTGACAGGGGTTCTGGGGTCAGTGTTTGGAGTAAGTATGCCTTGGTGGGGTCCTCATTTGGATGTAATTACTCTGATCTGTGCTTTTTATTTTTATTTATTTATTTATTTATTTTTATTTTTTTTTTGAGACAGAGTCTTGCTCTGTCGCCCAGGCTGGAGTGCAATGGTGTGATCTCAGCTCACTACAACCTCCACGTCACAGGTTCAAGCGATTCTCCTGCCTCAGCCTCCTGAGTAGCTGGGATTACAGTCGCCTGCCACGACACCCGGCTGATTTTGTATCTTTAGTAGAGGTGGGGTTTCGCCATGTTTGTCAGGCTGGTCTCAAACTCCTCACCCAGGTGACCTGCCAGCCTCAGCCTCCCAAAGTGCTGGGATTAACAGGCGTGAGCCACTGCACCTGGGCAATTTTTGTATTTTTAGTAGAGACGGGGTTTCACCACATTGGCCAGGCTGGTTTCAAACTCCTGACCTCAAGTGATCCTCCCACCTCAGCCTCCCTAAGTGCTGGGATTACAGGTGATCTGTGCTTTATCAACCTGCTTGGTTACTTTTCGGTCTCTCCTATCCATCTGACCAAACCTGGGCATGAGAAGGGAGTATGACTCAGGACATGATGCACTGTTGGGACACACCAAGCTCAGTGTCCCCTCCGGGTCACTGGCTCAATATCCTCTCACAACAGGCTGGTTTACAACAAAACATCCAGGGCCACCCAGTTTCCTGATGGTGTGGATGTACGTGTCCCTGGCTTTGGGAAGACCTTCTCACTGGAGTTCCTGGACCCCAGCAAAAGCAGCGTGGGTATGTAGCCCTTACTCAAGGCCTCCGGGAGCTGGGATGGGGGTTCTGCCGGACTGGAGCTGGAGCTGGAGGAACTCTGCTGGTTTGTAGGGACAGCCTGTGAGCTGTCTCTGATCAGCGTGGGCACAGAGCCCTGTAGCATTCTTCCAGGGACCTGCTAGCTGTCACAGTCTCCATGCTGGGCATAGTGTAGGTGGCCGGCACTAGCTGTATCTTTTCTTATCCTCTGTATTTCTGTCTACAGGTTCCTATTTCCACACCATGGTGGAGAGCCTTGTGGGCTGGGGCTACACACGGGGTGAGGATGTCCGAGGGGCTCCCTATGACTGGCGCCGAGCCCCAAGTAAGCAGGCACTCTCATTCCCTCCCTGAAGTCTCGGGAGGTAGGGGTGAGGTGATCATGGGCACCACAGGCCTTGGGCTCTCCCCTTGTCCTTGGCTGTCTCCTGTCCCTGGGCCTCTGGCATCCAGTCTAGTGGTCACAGCCACCACCTTTGGTCAGTCTTATCCTGTCCTCCATTTCCCACCCTGGGACCTCTGGGCCTGTGAGCCCTGGGGAGAAATATAAGGCTTCCTCCCTTCATGGAAGGCGGGGGGACCCAGACCACTCTGTTTGAATGTGAGCACCCTCCCCTCCCCCTCTCGTCTTGTGTCTGGCCTAAGAAAAGCTCAGTGGTTCCGGCTCCAGGACCCTTCCCACCTGACCCCTGCCTGGCTCTGGCCTGCAGATGAAAACGGGCCCTACTTCCTGGCCCTCCGCGAGATGATCGAGGAGATGTACCAGCTGTATGGGGGCCCCGTGGTGCTGGTTGCCCACAGTATGGGCAACATGTACACGCTCTACTTTCTGCAGCGGCAGCCGCAGGCCTGGAAGGACAAGTATATCCGGGCCTTCGTGTCACTGGGTGCGCCCTGGGGGGGCGTGGCCAAGACCCTGCGCGTCCTGGCTTCAGGTAAGACCCTACCTGGCCCAGCGTGGGGGGCTGTTGCCAGGAATTCTGCCCTCTCTTCCCTTCTGAAGTGTCCTCCTGGGCCAGCATGCCTCGTGTCTGTCCCACGGTGTGTGGGGTCTATGCAAATCTACCCCTAAAAGTCCAAAGAAGAAAGAGGCTGACAAATCTAGTTTCTCAGAGAAAAACATTTAATAGGGACATACGAATAGAAGCCACATCTGTGTCTCAGGTGGTGGCAAGACAAGATGGTGGATCCCCACACTATTAGCCCCCAGACCCAGAGCTTATATTCTGTAGGGAAAGGGCGACTCCGATGCGATGTGTTGAACATTGAAGGATGATAACACAGAGGCTGTTTTGGTTTATGGTAAGTACGTGCACAAGAAACAGTAGATAAAGTGGAAATCTCAGTGGCCTTCCTGGATCTGGGGTTAATCAGAAGCCAACATGGTGGATTAGTATCCAAAATGGAGTTGCTTTGGTCTCCACAATGACTATTCTCTTGGGTCAGCCCTCTTTTTTTTTTAATTTTTATTTTTTGAGACAGAGTCTGGTTCTGTCACCCAGACTGGAATGCAGTGGTGCAATCTTGTCTCACTGCAACCTCTGCCTCCCGGGTTCAAGCGATTCTGCCTCAGCCTCCTGAGTAGCTGGGATTACAGGTGCCCGCCACCATGCCTGGCTAAGTTTTGTGTTTTAGTACAGATGAGGTTTCATCATGTTGGCCAGGCTGGTCTTGAACTCCTGACCTCAGATGATCCACTCGCTTCGGCCTCCCAAAGTGCTGGGATTACAAGTGTGAGCCACTGTGCCTGGCCATCCCTCCCTCTTACCCCCATCCTTACTTCTTCATCCCCACCTTCACCGCAGAGGAGGAAGGCTAGAGCATTTTTTTTTTTTTTTTTTTTTTGGAGGCAGGGTCTTTCTCACTCTGCCATCCAGGTTGGAGGGCAGTAGCGTGATTTTGGTTCATGCAACCTCCACTTTCCAGGTTCAAGTGATTCTCCTGCCTCAGCCTCCTGGGTAACTGGGACTACAGGCGCGTACCACCACACCCGGCTAATTTTTGTATTTTTAGTAGAGACTGGGTTTCACTATGTTGGCCGGGCTAGTCTCTAACTCCTGACCTCAAGTCAGGAGGATCTGCCTGCCTCAGCCTCCCAAAGTGCTGGGATTACAAGCATGAACCACCGCACCCGGCCAGATTTTTTTGTATTTTTAGTAGAGATGGGGTTTCACCATTTTGGTCAGGCTGGTCTTGAACTCCTGACCTCAAATGATCTGCCCACCTTGACCTCCCAAAGTTCTGGGATTACAAGGATGAGCCACTGCACCTGGCCTCTAGACTACAGTTTTTTATTTATGAGTTGCGCCTCCATCTGTGGGCAGCATGGAGCCTCTGTAGGCAACACAGGGAGGAAGCAGGTGCAGATCTGGCTGGGCCTGCTTGCCTGGCAATTGGGAAAGCCACCCCTTTTGTGGCTCCTCCCCCGTCTTTTCATGACTGTTGCAGCTCACCAGCTGCAGCTGTAGAGTAGAGCTTCCTCCTCTAGAAGGGAGCTTTCCTCCCTCTGCTAGGACTTGGGGGAGGCTTATGGACCCTCACTTTGGGAGCTATGAGCCAGGGCTGTGCCAAGCATCTCATGAGCTCAAGTGCCTGCCACTGCTTGACCTGCTTGGTCTACTGGCATTGTGATTGGGTCAGGCCCAGTGACTCTGAATTGGCTGGAAGACACTCAGATTTAGTGAGGACTCATTATAGCCACCACTTCGGTCTAGCCTGGGCCTGGAGGGACGGATGTGGGCATACCCTGAGTTTAGACAGGTAGCCCCAGCCCCTTTCAGAGTTTCTCTGTGAGTCCCCTTAGAGCTTTGTTTCAAAGGCTGGGAAGCTGTTCTGTCCTGCCTTGGCAGTCCAGGACTGGGGGTATGGTGCGGGGAGGTAGAAGTCTGTGCACCCCTAGGGGCTTTCCTTGCCTCAGGGGTCCCCCAGCCAGGCCACAGCAGGCAGAGCTGAGGCCCTACAGTCAGTCTGAGAGGCTCCCTGCTTTCAGATACAGGGTGGGGTGATGGGTGACCATGGATCCTGAACAGGTCAGAGGCCCCTGTTCCCAAGTTGCAGCTTTTACTTCCTGGAGGCCTCCCTGACTGCCGGGTGTTTGTGTTGTTCACATTCCTGTGTACAGGGACTCCACCTCCATCTGCAGCCTCCCCTCGTGCCCTGTCTCCAGCACGCCTGGCTGCCCAGGTCAGCGCACATGCAAGTGGGTGGAATGAGGCCACGGCTGGCTGAACGCTGGCCTGAGCTTAGGAAAAGAAAAACTGGTACACAGTTCAGTGTCATAAAAGGGAAAGCAGAACATGTCATCTCCAAGTTGCCAACCTGCTGACTCACTTTAGACTAGGTCAGTGCCCACAGGCCTGATCAGCACTTGGAGGATGGTAGAGTTTACAGGCAAGGAAGCATCATAAATCACCCTGTGGGTATGTGCCGCCTTACTCCCTGGTGAGGAAAGCAAAAGAAACAAAACATAGCTTGGATGTGTGGTTCCCAGATGTAGCAAAAATAAAGAGAAACAATAAAAGCCCAGGCAAGCAAACTGGGCAACATAGCAAGACCCCATCTGTATAAAAAGTGGAAACATTTTTAGCCCAGGCGTGGTGGGACGTGCTTGTAGTTCCAGCTATGCAGGAGGCTGACATAGGAGGATCACTTGAACCCAGGAGGTGGAGGTTGTAGTGAGCCAAGACTGTACCACTGCACTCCAGCCTGGGTGACAGAATGAGACCCTACTTCAAAAAAAAAAAAAAGAAAAATTTGCCAGGCATGAGGCATGGTGGCGCATACCTGTAGTCCCAGCTACTCCGAAGGCTGAGGCGGGAGGATTGGTTGAGCCTGAGAGGTTGAGGCTGCTGTGAGCCGTGATCATGCCATTATACTCCAGCCTGGACAACAGAGTGAGACCCTGTCTCAAAAAGAAAAAAAAAGAGCCAAGGCAGGGATGGGAGTCACAGTGATTACAATGATGATAACCGGGTAGAGATGCGGGACTGTGGACTGGGCCCCTGGCTGGGGTCTGGCAGGGGCCTGGTGGTGAACATGCTGCCCAACCAGCTGGCATTCCTAAGCACAGACTGACCAGAGCCTTCTCCCTGCAGGAGACAACAACCGGATCCCAGTCATCGGGCCCCTGAAGATCCGGGAGCAGCAGCGGTCAGCTGTCTCCACCAGCTGGCTGCTGCCCTACAACTACACATGGTCACCTGAGAAGGTGTTCGTGCAGACACCCACAATCAACTACACACTGCGGGACTACCGCAAGTTCTTCCAGGACATCGGCTTTGAAGATGGCTGGCTCATGCGGCAGGACACAGAAGGGCTGGTGGAAGCCACGATGCCACCTGGTGTGCAGCTGCACTGCCTCTATGGCACTGGCGTCCCCACACCAGACTCCTTCTACTATGAGAGCTTCCCTGACCGTGACCCTAAAATCTGCTTTGGTGACGGCGATGGTACTGTGAACTTGAAGAGTGCCCTGCAGTGCCAGGCCTGGCAGAGCCACCAGGAGCACCAAGTGTTGCTGCAGGAGCTGCCAGGCAGCGAGCACATCGAGATGCTGGCCAACGCCACCACCCTGGCCTATCTGAAACGTGTGCTCCTTGGGCCCTGACTCCTGTGCCACAGGACTCCTGTGGCTCGGCCGTGGACCTGCTGTTGGCCTCTGGGGCTGTCATGGCCCACGCGTTTTGCAAAGTTTGTGACTGACCATTCAAGGCCCCGAGTCTTGGACTGTGAAGCATCTGCCACGGGGAAGTGCTGTTTGTTATCCTTTCTCTGTGGCAGTGAAGAAGGAAGAAATGAGAGTCTAGACTCAAGGGACACTGGATGGCAAGAATGCTGCTGATGGTGGAACTGCTGTGACCTCAGGACTGGCTCCACAGGGTGGACTGGCTGGGCCCTGGTCCCAGTCCCTGCCTGGGGCCATGTGTCCCCCCTACTCCTGTGGGCTTTTCATACTTGCCTACTGGGCCCTGGCCCCGCAGCCTTCCTATGAGGGATGTTACTGGGCTGTGGTCCTATACTCAGAGGTCCCAGGGATCGGCTCCTGGCCCCTCGGGTGACCCTTCCCACACACCAGCCACAGATAGGCCTGCCACTGGTCATGGGTAGCTAGAGCTGCTGGCTTCCCTGTGGCTTAGCTGGTGGCCAGCCTGACTGGCTTCCTGGGTGAGCCTAGTAGCTCCTGCAGGCAGGGGCAGTTTGTTGCATTCTTCATGGTTCCCAGGCCCTGGGACATTTCACTCCACTCCTACCTCCCTTACCACCAGGAGCATTCAAGCTCTGGATTGGGCAGCAGATGTGCCCCAAGTCCCGCAGGCTGTGTTCCAGGGGCCCTGATTTCCTCAGATGTGCTGTTGGCCCCAGGACTGAAGCTGCCTCCCTTCACCCTGGGACTGTGGTTCCAAGGATGAGAGCAGGGGTTGGAGCCATGGCCTTCTGGGAACCTATGGAGAAAGGGAATCCAAGGAAGCAGCCAAGGCTGCTCGCAGCTTCCCTGAGCCGCACCTCTTGCTAACCCCACCATCACACTGCCACCCTGCCCTAGGGTCTCACTAGTACCAAGTGGGTCAGCACAGGACTGAGGATGGGGCTCCTATCCACCCTGGCCAGCACCCAGCTTAGTGCTGGGACTAGCCCAGAAACTTGAATGGGACCCTGAGAGAGCCAGGGGTCCCCTGAGGCCCCCCTAGGGGCTTTCTGTCTGCCCCAGGGTGCTCCATGGATCTCCCTGTGGCAGCAGGCATGGAGAGTCAGGGCTGCCTTCATGGCAGTAGGCTCTAAGTGGGTGACTGGCCACAGGCCGAGAAAAGGGTACAGCCTCTAGGTGGGGTTCCCAAAGACGCCTTCAGGCCGGACTGAGCTGCTCTCCCACAGGGTTTCTGTGCAGCTGGATTTTCTCTGTTGCATACATGCCTGGCATCTGTCTCCCCTTGTTCTTGAGTGGCCCCACATGGGGCTCTGAGCAGGCTGTATCTGGATTCTGGCAATAAAAGTACTCTGGATGCTGTAAGGTGCCCTGGCCTACATTCTGCTCTGAGCATGAGGGGAGGGAGGTGGTGGAGGTACAAGGTGGCTAGAGAGGCAGGAAATTAGGGGCTGGGCCTTTACAGGAGCCTTGACAGGTTGTCTCAGCATCAAAGCATGGTTCCTGTGCCCTTCTGTGGACCTCATCCTCCTGTCCTCTCTCCTGGAATCCAGTTCCCTTCCTGGGACTAAGAACCAGAACCTGAAACATTCCTGTGGAAATGGGGTCCTGTCCTCCCCCTGCTCCTGCCTGGTCAGCAGGCCCCACATGCCACCCAGGAGCTGGGAGCAAGGACAGTCCTGCAGGTCACCCTGGCTACACCCTCCTTCCCAGCCTCTGTCCTCCCTCAGCTTGCAAGTGTCAGCATCCTTTGAACCTAGAGTTCTTTTTAGGATGCCACCCTTCTTTGCATCTTCAGCTCATCAGCCTGCCATCTGTACCCCTGGGGAGGTACAGATGAGAGAGATCAAGGGAGGAAAAGAGACTACTAGGCTGAGACTGGTATGGACAAAGACAGAAACAGAGACAGAGCCAGGGAAACATGGATAGGGGATAGGGTCCCAGCCTGAATTTTGTAGTCCAGAGCCCAGCCGGTACCCAGTTCTGTCTTAACTCAGCCCCACAAGCTGGGGCACCAGACTTTGATACACCAGGGGCCACAAGAGGGCGCCCTGAACCCTCTCACTGAACCACCTGTTAGCCAAACCTGGAAGGACGAGGTGACCCAGAGGGGGGGTAAAAATGCCTGTGGTAAAAATACTGGGGTCCAGCTGCAGCTCTGGCCTCAGTAAAAGGATGACAACATGAAAGGGAACTTCACCCCAGGCCCTGCCCAACCTGACTCCCTGCTTGGCCCTGACACCCCCCTACTCATGGCACCCCACTCATCCCTGACCCATTTTAGCTTCACCATCACCCTCAGTTTCATAGCTGCAGAGAGAAAGGGCATGGAATCAGAGGAGGCTTTAGGATCAGCATACTAGGGTTCAAATCTCAGCTCTACTAGCTCCAGCCAAGTTGTCTGGGGAGCCTCCTGACCCTCAGTTTCCTCATCCAAAGAATGGGGACATCTGGGTGCATTGGCTCACGCTTATAGTTCCACCTACTCAGGAGGCTAAGGTGGGAGGATCGCTTGAGCCCAGGAGTTTGAGACCAGCCTGGGCAAGACTTTATCTCTAAAGGTGAAATAGGCCGGGCACCATGGTTCACGCCTGTGAGCCCAGCACTTTGGGAGGCCAAGGAGGGTGGGTCACATGAGGTCAGGAGTTCAAGACCAGCCTGGCCAACATGGTGAAACCCCATATCTACTAAAAATACAAAATTAGTCAGGTGTGGTGGCACATGCCTTGTAGTCCTAGCTACTCTGGAGGCCGAGACAGGAGAATCACTGGAACCTGGGAGGCGGAGGCTGCAGTGAGCCAAGATGGCACCACTGCACTCCAGCCTGAGCAAGACAGAGCGAGATACATCTCAAAAAAAAAAAAAAAAAAAAAAAGATGAAATAAATCTGTAGTCCCAAGTAGGAAGCTGAGGCAGGAAGATCGCTTGAAACCAGGAGTTCGAGGCTGCAGTGAGCTATGATCACACCTGTGAATAGCCATTGCACTGCAGCCTGGGCAACAGCAAGATCTCTAAAAGCAAAGGAAAAGAATGGTTACAAATAAATGTATCCTGCAGGGTGGTCCTGAGGAACACTGATGGTGTTGGAGAACATCTGATTCAGGGTGTGGTGTACATGGGGCTTTCAGCTGATGGGCTACGTAACTGGGTGTGAGACTGCAAAGCCAGAGGGAGCTGGCATATGGTGTTTTTTTTTTTTTTTTTTTTTTTGAGATGGACTTTCGCTCTTATTGCCCAGGCTGGAGTGCAATGGTGCGATCTCGGCTTACTGCAACCTCTGCCTCCTGGGTTAAAGCGATTCTCCTGCCTCAGCCTCCTGAGTAGCTGCGATTACAGGCATGTGCCACCACACTCGGCTAATTTTGTATTTTTAGTAGAGACGGGGTTTCTCCATGTTGGTCAGGCTGGTCTCGAACTCCTGACCTCAGGTGATCTGCCTGCCTCAGCCTCCCAAAGTTGTAGGATTACAGGCGTGAGCCACCAGGCCCGGCTGAGCCGGCATACCTTATATGAAGCTGTGGCAGGGACAAGTGGGCTGGGTGCTGACACAAGTGTCCAGAGCTGTCCTTCTGCTCACCCAGGGAGGCCGGAGGAACTGATCTGGGAGGCAAAGGGTGCAACTCGATTGATCCAAATATATACGTCCACTCACTGACACTTAGGGGAGGGGTTCCAAGCAGAGGGCAGGAGGGCAGCACCAGCGAGGGTTCCTCAAGTATTGTCATCCCAGGCCTGCAGAGAGGAGAATGGAAGGGTTTTAGGCAGGGGAGATACAAAGTCATCGCAATCTGTATTTTAGGAGCATCCCCTACTCTGTGGAGATGGGTTAAGGGGAGCAAGATAGGGATTGGGAAGCCGTTGTGGCTGGAGAGAAGAAAACGAGGTATAGGCCGTGGGAGGAGTGGGGAGGAAGGGTCTGAGGTGCTACCCATCTGTGGCTGGGTCCCTGTCACTGGGTGGCAGGGAGCAGGGTCTTGGGTATGGTCTGGAACCAGAGGACGTGCACTGGTGGTCATAAGGCTGGGGGAAAAGATTCCAGGGCCCTGGAGAAAGTCAGTGCTTGAGGTGTGGACAGGAAATTTCGGAGGAGGGCTCAGGTGCCCATGAGGTCAGGAGGCTCTAGACAGAGAGCCCCAGAGCCACCAGAGGAAAAGGAACTCGAGAGAAAGATGGAGGAGCAAACAGAGGGAGGGGAAAGGGGCAGGAGGTGCAGCTCCCCCAAGAGGGGTGGCAGCCCTCTTGGGAAGATGAGGACAGAGCCCCAGGGAGGCCTGGGGTTGGCAAAGGGAGCCTGCAGTTTCTTTGTGGGTGCGGGGGCCTCAAGGGCTACGAGTCTGAGCTGTGCGTGTGTTTGGACAAGTCCCCAGAGTGTGTGTCTTCCTGGGGTTCCTAGACTGCGAGTGGCGGAGGCCGTTTGGATCCCTGTGTGAGCTGTAGGGGGCGCCCTGGGCGTCGGGCCCAGGTCAAGTGCGAGATAGGAACGGGGTGCGGGGGCCGATGAGAGCTCCCCGCGGGAATGTCCGGTGTGGACGCCCTCGGAGGCCCCATCTAACTCCAGGGCGGCGAGCGTGGCCGGGCCCAGTTCACGGGCTGCTCGAGCCCTGACGAGGCAGCTGGGGGCTGTCTGGCGTCCACGCTCACGTTCTGGGCCGGCGGACCCCGTACCGGCCAGGCCGTGGCGGCCACGGGGGCCCGGAAGCGCCGCCGCCAGCTGGCCCCGCACGGAACTGTGTCCCGACGCGGCGCGCGCTGTCGCGATCCGGCGGCGGGTGACGTGGCGGGGCGGGGCCTGAGCTGCCGCGGCGGCGGCGGCGCGACCGAGCATCCTGGCGGCGCCGGGCCACTGGGAGGTAACGGGCTGGGCCATGGGCGGGCGCGCCGGGAGCGGGGCCGGGGCTGGGCCGCGTTCTGTGGGAGCCGAACCCTGTGGGTCTTCGCTGCCGCCGTCGGGAGCGGGATGCGGCCCAGAAACAGCGCGGGGCTGGCCGATCGGGGCCGCGCGAGAGGCGCTGCGGGTGAGGGTGGGGCGCCACGAGGAGAGAGGGACCTCGAGCGTGAGGGCCGAGTGTGGGAGAAACGCTGTATGGGTGCGAGCCCCGGAGGCTGATGGTGACCGCGAGGGAGCCAGTCTTGGGGTGTGCTGGCGACGCGGCGAGTGTGAGGGAGACCGGGGGTGTGTGTGGAGAGGGAAACCCCAGGTGCGAGGGTGACCGGGACGCTGAGTGCGCGGGCCGCGCCGCGAGCGTGAGACTGTGCGACGGTGACCCTGAGTGGGACTGTGACTGCGCCTCCGACTGCAGGACGGAGAACCTGTGCTGTGTGGCGGCCGCGGTGGGGCAAAGAAAGACGCGGGCTCAGGACCTCAGGAGCCAGGCTTCCTGGGGCTGTCGCAAGAATGACGATTATCATTTTAAAATCAGTCCTTTTACTTTAGAGAATGCCGCAAGGTTTTGTGGCGTGCTGGAGCCTGGAGCGTTGGGCTGCTGGCGCTGGGGAACCCGCGTGCCCCTGGTGATTATGGCTCTTTTGAGCGTCCCTATAGCCTGTCATCTTGTGTGACTATCTCTCCTGAATGTGGGGAGATAGACGTGAAACATTCTGAAAATTCTTTGCTGGGCTCTAAGCAAACATGTTGTGTAATGGTCAGTATAAATAGGAATCAGGGTGTCGGCGAACACGTTTTTGAGTACCTCTTGTATGCCCTGGGCTTGGTGACACAGTTAAAAAGAATTCAGTCTCTGCCCTTGATAGGGGAAAAAGCCAGGGCAGCTCATCTCGCAGGGCGGCAGTTCAGTGCCCAGCCATCCGGAGCTTGTCTCTCAGAACTGCTCCCAGATTTCAGATCTGGGAGGAGCAGACTTGAAAGGCTGTAAGTACTTCCTTATATCAGTTCCACCTCTTTTTGGTGGCGGTGAGGCCTCTTGGGGACCTGCCCAGGCTGCCTGCATTACTCAGGTCCCATGTGTGCTGCGCAGACGGCTTTTGCTTCCCAACTTTGATCTCAGATCGTTATTCAAGTCGTTACACTGGAGTTTATTTTCCTGGCAAGTGTGTGGAAAACCACCAGCCTGATTTTCTCCTCTCTTCCTCTCCTTGTCCTCCTTCCCTATTTGGCCATGGATGTATTTTTATTGCATATACCGGTTTTATGATCCCCATCTCCCTGGAACTTCTTAGTAGAAGAAATTTCCTGACCTTTATGCTTCCTGCTGTAATTTCTTGGATGTATATTAGTTTCTAAAAAAGTTATGCAGGCCGGGCGCGGTGGCTCAGTCCTGTAATCCCAGCACTTTGGGAGGCTGAGGCAGGCGGATCACGAGGTCAGGAGATCGAGACCATCCTGGCTAACACGGTGAAATCCCGTCTCTACTAAAAATACAAAAATTGAGCCGGGTGTGGTGGTGGGCACCTGTAGTCCCACCTACTCGGGAGGCTGAGGCAGGAGAATGGCTTGAACCCGGGAGGCGGAGGTTGCAGTGAGCCAAGATTGCGCCATTGCACTCTAGCCTGGGCGACAGAGCGAGACTCCATCTCCAAAAAAAAAGAAAAAAGTTATGTAAACGGTGCCCACGGGACCTGGGGCCCCAGAGCTGCCTAGACATACATGATTTAATGTGACAAGGCCAGTTCTCTGACAGGTTTGGGCTGGCTACTTCAGTTATACCCACCCTGTGGGTGTCATGGAACCTGCTAGTAATTAGGACTGCCCCTGCCGGGCATGTAAAATTTAGATTTTACAAGGAAATATCATTCTGCTGCTTTCTTGGTTAATTAAAAATAATTACATATATATATATTTAAATCAGCTTTCTCAGGTTAAAAGAGTTCATTTTTTGATCAGTTCCCTCCCACTCTTTGTTGCAGAGTTTATGTGGCCGAGGCAGACAAGTGGAATTAGGCCTTGCTGCAGGGGACTTCATTTCCTTCTCAGTACTGGACCCATTTATGAGGAGGTGGCTTATGAAAGTGTGATGTTCGCGTATTTCTTGACAGGTGAATATTGTTGCGCTGTCTTTTCTTTTGTTTGTGTGATTTACAAAGAGTTTTTACTTGTATACAGTGTGAATACAATACTAGTAAACAGAATGGCTTACACATAATTAACAACTCTTTAGTATTACACATTAAATAACACTGTAATTTATTATAAAAATATACATTTATTTATATTACAATTCTTTATAAAGAGTAATTGTGGTGGGTTTTTTCTTTCTTTTTTTTTTTTGGAGACAGTGTCTCACTCTGTCACCCAGGCTGGGGTGTGGTGGCGCGATCTCTGCTCACTGCAACCTCTGCCTCCTGGATTCAAGCGATTCTCCTGCCTCAGCCTCCCAAGTAGCTGGGATTACAGGCGCCCGCCACCATGCCCAGCTAATTATTGTATTTTTAGTAGAGACGGGGCTTTACCATGTTGGCCAGGCTGGTCACGAACTCCTGAGCTCAGGCAATCTGCCCGTCTCAGCTTCCCAATTGTGGTGGATTTTTTTTTTTTTTTTTGAGAAGGAGTTTCGCTCTCATTGCCCTGGCTGGAGTGCAATGGTGCGATCTTGGCTCACTGTAACCTCCACCTCCCGGGTTCAAGTGATTCTCATGCCGCAGCTTCCCGAGTAACTGGGATTACAGGTGCCCACCACCATGCCCGGACAATTTTTTGTATTTTTAGCAGAGATAGGGTTTCACTATGTTGGCCAGGCTGGTCCCGAACTCCTGACCTCAGGCGATCCACCCACCTCAGCCTCCCAAAATGCGGGATTACAGGTGTGAGACACCGCGCCTGGCCATAACTCAGAGAGTTTTATAAGAAAAAGTCTTCTGTGTTTTCACCATAGTTAAGATTTTGATTCAATCAGAGGGGGGAATAAAAAGATTTTGATGTATTTCTCTGTGATATAGCAAAATATTTTTTGGTCTTCAGCCCGTTTCCTAGCATACTACTCCTAAAATACTTAGAAAGATCAAAGTAATGTCTTTTTGTATGCTGATGGCTGGTGGCTGGCAGCCCCTAGAAAGCTTCAGGATGGGGGCTGGTCACTGGAAAGACCAAGTCAGGATTAGAGGGTTGGGACTTTGAGCCCTACCCCCAACCTCCGGGGAGGGGAGAAAGGAGGAGGGTGAGGTTAAGTTGATCACCAATGGCCAGTGGCTTAATCACTCATGCCTATGTAATGAAGCCTCTATAAAAACCCAAGAGGCCGGGGGTTTGGGGAGCTTCCGGATAGCTGGACACGTGGAGGTTCCTGGATGGTACTTCTCCCTGGGAGGACAAGGAAAGTCTGTGACCCTTCCCCCATATGTGGCTCTGCAAACCTCTTCATCTGTATCCTTTGTAATAGCCTTTATAATATACCAGTAAAGGTAAGTAAGTGTTTCTCTGAGTTCTGTGAGCCACTCTAGCAAATTAATTGAACTGAAAGAGGAGTCTTGGGAGCCCCAACTTGAAACAGTTCAGTCAGAAGTTCAGGAGGCCTGGATTTGTGCCAGGTATCCTGTGGGGGAGGGGCAGTCTTGTGGAACTGAGCCCTTCTGCTGTGGGATCTGATGCTGTCTCCAGGTAGATAGTGTTGGGATTGAACTGGAGGACACTCAGCTGGTGTCCCTGGGGAGAAATGATTGCTTGTTAGTGGGGAACCCTCCCCCTCCGGCATTTGGTCACAGAACTCTTCTGTGTTGATTATTGTGGTGTGAGAGTACGCAGTAAAAATGGTTTTGAGTTTTTCCAAACATTCTCAATAGCATTTTTTCCTTTAGTCATTATAAAAATTTTGGTTTCAAATCCACTTTGTAAAACTTGCTTTGTAATCGAGCTTTTCCCCCTTTCATCCCGTTTTCTGATGTAATTGAATTGTGATAAATTCATTTATTCCAAAAATTGCTTGTGGCAGTTTCGTGGTTAAATTTTCATGGGGAAATTTTGGTAGTCTGTTAAATTCCTTTATTACCTGCTGCAGGAGACTGCAGGAATTTAAAATTAAAAAAAATTTTTTTGTTGGCTGGGTGTGGGGCTCATGCCTGTAATCCCAGCACTTTGGGAAGCCGAGGCAGGCGGATCACCTGAGGTCCCAGGAGTCCGAGACCAGCCTGACCAATATGGTGAAACCCCGTCTCTACATTTACAAAAAATTAGCCGGGTGTGGTGGCGCATGCCTGTAATCCCAGCTACTCGGAAAGCTGAGGCAGGAGAATAGCTTGAACCCAGGAGGCGGAGGTTGCAGTGAGCCAAGATCGCGTCTTTGCACTCCAGCCTGGGCAACAAGAGCGGAACTCTGTCTCAAAAAAAAAAAAAAAAAAAAATTTTTTTTTTTTGTTTTTGCCATGTTGCCCAGGTTGGTCTCAAACTCCTGGCCTCAAGCCATCTTCTTACCTTGGCCTCTCAAAAGTGCTGGGATTACAGGCTTGAGCCACTGCACCCAGCCTATTTTTTTGTATTTTTTTTTTGTAGAGATGGGGTTTTGCCATGTTACCCAGGCTGAGAGAGATTGATATTGTGTGTGATCCTCACATACCAATTTCTCTCTTTTTTTTTTTTGTGGCACCTGTAACTAATTGGAAGTAGCAATTTCTCTTACGAATTGGATAAAAATTGAGGGAAAAGGATAGCCAATTCAGGAGGGTGATCTGGTAGAATTTTGATGCCCTCTCATAATGCCTAGCTGGAGGTAATGTCTTAATAATTGACCTCTTGAATCAACGATTTTCATTCCATTGTTGCAGAGGGTCTGCAGATCTACTCTGGGGACAGGATAGACAACACGTCTCACACAGGTACGCACTGCTGTTTTTGGAATGTATGTAGCTGCTGTTGTGATTAATTAAATGCAGATTCCTTCAAAACAGAGTCTTAGTAGCTTTTGGCCATTATTTATTCTTCTTTATCAATTGTTACCTGAAGAATAAGTACTGTGACAGAAAATGTCTGATGTTAATACAGCCAGTTCACCTACCTTCCTTCCTCTCTCCTTCCCTCCTTCCCTCCTTCCCTCTTCCCTCCTTCCCTCCTTCCTTCCTTCCTTCTTTTCTTCCTTTTGTAGAGACAGAGGTCTCCCTATGTTGCCCAGGCTGGTCTTGAACTTGGCCTCAAGTGATCTTCCCTCCCTTCTTGGCTTCCCACTGACTGGCCAGACATTTTACTTGTTTTTTTGGAGACCAGGTCTCACTGAAGTGCCCAGGCTGGAGTGCAGTGGTGCGATCTCTCAGCTCACTGCAACCTCTGACTCCCAGGTTCAAGGGATCATCCTGTCTTAGCCTCCTGAGTAGCTGGGACTACAGGCATGCATCACTATGCCTGGCTAATTTTTATATTTTTTGTAGAGACAGGGTCTTGCTGTGTTGCCCAGGCTGGTCTCAAACTCCTGGGCTCAAGTGATTCCCCCTGCCTCAGCCTCCCAAAGTGCAGGGATTATAGGTGTGGGCCACCGTGCCCGGCTTGACATTTTTACGTTTAAATATGCTATAATCCCATAATACATTACTACTATTTTTGTTTTGAGTAGTCAGTTATATTCTAAAGTTATTAAAAGTGAGCAAAAATGTGGTTGGACGCGGTGGCTCACACCTGTAATCCCAGCACTTTGGGAGGCGGAGGTGAGTGGATTACCAGAGGTCGGGAGTTCGAGACCAGCCTCACCAACATGGAGAAACCCCGTCTCTACTAAAAATACAAAATTAGCTGGGGCCGGGCGTCGTGGCTCACAGCTGTAATCCCAGCACTTTGGGAGGCCGAGGCGGGCGGATCACGAGGTCAAGAGATCGAGACCATCCTGGCCAACATGGTGAAACCCCGTCTCTACTAAAAATAAAAAAATTAGCTGGGTGTGGGGCATGTGCCTGTAATCCCAGCTACTCATGAGGCTGAGGCAGGAGAATTGTTTGAACTTGGGAGGCAGAGGTTGTGGTGAGCCGAGATGGAGCCACTGCACTCCAGCGTGGGCGACGAGCGAAACTCCGTCTAAAAAAAAAAGAGCAAAAATACGTATTTAAAAAATATTTACCTAGGCTATTTGATATTGCCCCACAGGTTGATGTTCTGTTCTATTTTTTCACTTTTTCCATTTTGACCCTTTTGGTTTTCATCTCACTGCTAAAGTTCCACATTTGTTTCTGCATGCTGTTCAACTTTTTCAGTAGAACCTTAAATGTATCAAACACAATTATTTTAAATTCCTTGTTTGATGTTTCCATTATCTGGGTCATCTCTCAATATGGTCCTATTGATTACTTTACCTCTTGATAGTGGGTTGTTTTTCTTGCTTTTTTTATGTTGCTTGTAACTTGTTACTGATTGCCAGATACCGTGTGTGGAACAGTAGAGACTGAGGTATATAGTATTTATTTTGGGAACTGGGTACAGCTCTTCTTTGCTACACTGTTTGTATGGGAGTTTGAACTCCTAGTCAGGAGACAGTAGTGTTTGGGTGTTATTGTTGCTATGGTTACGTTAGGTGCACCAATGGCTTCAAATTCTTCTCATGTTTCCTTGCCAGCTTACGGTTGGTTTGCTGGAGGGAGGCTTTTTCTCAGTGGTTATCCTCCATCCATACCCTCAGTTTATTAGCCAGGCATGGTAGTGCACACCTGTAGTCCCAGCTACTTGGGAGGCTGAGGCAGGAGAATCCCTCGAACCCAGGAGGTGGAGGTTACAGTGAGCCAAGATTGTACCACTGCACTGCAGCCTGCGTGACAAAGCAAGACTCTGTCTCAAAAAAAAAAAAAGAAAGAAAAAAGGTCTCACTCGGTCATCTCACTCTGTCACCGAGGCTGGAGTGCCCGTAGTGCCATCATGGTTCACTGCAGCCTCCCAACTCCTGAACTCAAACTTACCTCTTAGCTTTCTGAGTAAATAGCTGGGGCTATAGGCGTGTGCCATCATGCCTGGCTACTTTTTAATTTTTTTTGTAGAGATGGGGTCTTGCTATGTTGCCCAGGCTGGTCTCGAACTCTTGGCCTCAAGTTCCTCCAGCCTTAGCCTCCAGAGTAGCTGAGATTACAGGTGTAAGCCACTGCGTCCAGCCACCCTCAGCTTTAGGATTTCTCTGTGCACCTATGCCTCAGTGCACAGTCTCAGTGGTAGACTACTGTTGCTTGTTCCTGGGTGCTTGCTAACCTGGTGGTAGGGAGTAGGGATTTCTCTGTTGTCTGGTTCAGCCTCAGTCTTAAGCAGGCCCTGTTTGTTTCCCTGGGTCTTGGGAGTGGATCTTTCTGGGTGCTCCTGCCCTTTTCCCAGGAGAAAGACACCTCCAGTGGTCTTGCCCAGAATTTCCTACCCCTCCTCCAGGCATAGAGGTTTTTTTTTCTTTTATCCTGCCCCAGCTGCCTCAGGAGTGACAGAGTTTGCTGCCCTTTCCCAGGGGTTTATGGTTTTTATTCTTTAGAGGAGAAGGGTACAGGTTGGCCTTTGTATTTTCCCTCCCATAAGCCAGCACTACCAAGAGAGGTTTTCTCAGGTTACTTGCCCAGTATTTCTTCTGAGTAACCACTGAGGTCTATGGAAAAAACCTGAGTGTCTGTGGCTCTTACTAACCCACACTTGACATTTGGTAATTTTTAAAAAAATTTACTTGAATTCTTCTGACTCACCTAAATGGTGGTCTCATCTTTCTCCCACTGCCACAGGTGAGCCAGACCTTGTATCTCTCTATCTCCCTGGAGGTGGCCGTCTTTCCATCAGTTTCAATCTAGTTGGTTGCCCTGTAACTTCAGCTTTCTGATGGCTCCAAGAAAAATTGTTGTTTGTCACTGGAGTGGGAATGTGCTATCCATCCTGAGTGGAAGCTGGAAGTTGAGGACTTTCCATTTTATATTGGATTTTTTTTTTTTTTTTTTTTGAAACAGAGTCTCGCTCTGTTGCCCAGGCTGGAATGCAGTGGCATGATAATGGCTCACCGCAGCCCTGACCTCCTTGGCTCAAGAAATACTCCCACCTTGGCCTCCCAAGTAGCTGGCATGTGCCACCGTGCCTGGCTAATTTTTGTATTTTTTGTAGAGATGGGGTCTTGCTGTGTTGTCCAGGCTGGTCTCGGACTCCTGGGCTCAAGCAATCCTCTTGCCTCAGCCTCCCAAAGTGGTGGATTACAGGTGTGGACCACTGTGCCTGGCCTAGTTTTTTCTTATTTCATTTTTTTATAGAGACGGAACCTCCCTATGTTGCCCAGGCTACTCCTGAACTCCTGGCTTCAGGCAATCCTCTGGCCTTGGTCTCCCAAAATACTAGGATTATAGGCGTGAGTCATCATGTCTGCTCCCATTTTATTTGTGCTTTTTGTTGTTTGTTTTTTGAGACACGGTCTCTGTCACCCAGGCGGGAGTGCAATGGTGTGATCATGGCTCACTGCAGCCTCAACCTTCTTGGGCTCAGGTGATCCTCCCACTTCAGCCTCCTGAGTAACTAAGACTACAGGTGTGTGCCACCATGCCCAGCTAACTTTTGTAGTTTTTTGGTGTAGACAGGGTTTTGCCATTGCCCAGGCTGGTCTCCTGGGCTCAAGTGATCCACCTGCTTTGGCCTCCCAAAGTGCTGGGATCACAGGTGTGCACCACTGTGCCCTGCCAAGGTGAAGTTTAGATATGGAGAGAAGGTAAGGGATGGCCCTGGGGTTGTATGTGTAGCCAAGCCAGCCTGGGACTTAGTCATGTGCTCTTGGGAGCTGCTAGGGTTACATCACAATTTTGCTCTTGGGTGTTTAGCAAAGAGGTAGGAACTTTAACTACTTTTGCCAAGGACAGGCTCTTGATAACAATTGCATTTCTCTTTTCTTTTTTTTTTTTGAGACAGAGTCTTGCTCTGTCACCAGACTGGAGTGCAGTGGCACTATCTTGGCTCACTGCAACCTCCGCCTCCCAGGTTCAGGTGATTCTCCTGCCCCAGCCTCCTGAGTAGCTGGGACTACAAGTGCATGCCACCACGCCCAGCTAAATTTTTTTGTATTTTTATTAGAGACCGGGTTTCACCATGTTGGCCAGGATGGTCTCAATCTCTTGGCCTTGTGATCTGCCCGCCTCAGCCTCCCAAAGTGCTGGGATTACAGGCGTGAGCCACTGCGCCCAGCATGCATTTTGTTACTGAATGAAGATAAAGAAGCCTGGCATGGTGGCTCACACCTGTAATTTCAGCACTTCAGGAGGCCAAGGTAGGAGGATCAGTTGAGGCCAGGAGTTCAAGACCAGCCTGGGCAACGTAGTGAAACACTGTCTCTACAGACAAATTACAAAAAAAAATTAATAAATACATAAATAAATAGCTGGGCATGGTGGCAAGCACCTTTAGTCCTAGCTACTCATGAGGCCGAGATAGAGGACTGCTTGAGCCTAGGAGTTGGAGGCTGCAGTGAGCTATGATTGCATGATTGCACTCCAGCCTGGGTGACAAAGTGAGACCTTGTCTCTTGAATAAAAAAAAGAGAGAGAGACTGAAAGAGAAAAAAGTCTTATCTGCCTTCAGTTTTGTGTGATTCTGCTACTCTCCTTGGCTGAAGGAGTCCTTAACCTTCCAGCAGGAACTTTGTCTTTCATTCAGGTGCTGCGACTGAAATTCTAGGCATGAGGTCTTGTGGGGCTGTGACTGTGCCCCACCTCTCTAAATAAGGCCACTGGGTAGTTTCGCCGTGTATTTGACAAACCTGATAAAGCCATATCAGTGACACCAGTGCCAGGTTTTATGAATACAAAGGGAATACCTAGTAACCTCAATCCCTCCTCCCAGCTAGAGTCTGATGGAATAGGGGGAGCTGTATTGGTCACTGGGGTCAGATTTCTCTGCTTGTCTCCATGTTGACTTGGGTAGAAAAGGCATCCTAGGTCTCTTTGCACCTGACTCTTATGTGAGACTATAGGCTCCCCAGCTGTGTACTGGTTTTGTTCTAATGGATGCCTGGGCTCACCTGACAGGCACATGAAAATAAATATGTTTCCAGGTGCCTGCACAGGAAACCTGCATGGCTTGGTGCCAGAGTGAGAGCAAAAGTGGTGCTGCCTTAAAGCTCAGCCTCACTGAAGCAGAGGTAGGCTGCCTTCACTCCTGGGACTGGGGGAAGGCTTCACTAGGGCCTAGGAGGAGCTTTTTTACTTGGTCTCAGGTCCAGACTTGAAGGGGTTTGGGACAGGGAAGGCAGGAGTTTTGGGTGGGGACTGTGGAGATCAGCATTTCCCCTAAGAACTACTCACTCTTGACTCTCTGTGGTTTCCTTGCTCTGAGCTCCTTGAGGCCAGATTCGGGCACATCACATACACATTTGTTGAACAGATAAGAGACTTCTGGAAAGATGATGTGCTTGCCGATCCTGTTCCTATTGCTGATTCTTGGAGGTTATCTCTGTGACCTTAAAGGACTAACTCGTGGGTGGGAATCAAATGGCCCACCAGATTTCTTCTGAAGATGAGATGGGATCAAAGGATCAGAAGTGTGACTGGCACAGGAGTTGAGGGAGGGAGAAGATCACGCTGGGTGCAGGGTCAGGAAGGTGCTTATTTTCCTTTGATAGATTCTGGGTCCTTCATAGGTAGGTTAATGTGGAATCCAACATGAGGGGCATGCTGGGGAAGAAAGCAAATACGCCAGTGGCAAATTAGCCCTGGGTTGGGATGCCCCTGGATGTCCTTTCTCCACCCTGTCTTATTACGTAACCCTTCTCTTTCGGGTACTTTGGAAAAAGAAAGATGTGGAATGGGCAAGCAGCAACATGGGAGAGTGAGGTAGGTGTTGCAGACACAGTGATACCCAGGCATGTTTTTTTTTTTTTTTTTTTTTGAGACCAAGTCTCGCTCTGTCGCCAGGCAGTGGCGTGATCTTGGCTCACTGCAACCTCTGACTCCCTGGTTCAAGCGATTCTCCTGCCTCAGCCTCCTGAGTGGGGATTACAGGTATGTGTCAACACGCCCAGCTAATTTTTGTAGGTTTAGTAGAGACGGGGTTTCACCATTTTGGCTAGGATGGTCTCGATCTCCTGACCTTGTGGTCCGCCTGCCTCGGCCTCTCAACATGCTGGGATTACAGGTGGGAGCCACTGCGCCCAGCCAGGCGTGTATTTTCATGAGGGACTTTCCCTTGGTTTAGTCACTACAATGACTAAACCTGTCTTAGCATCTTCCTCGCCCTTCCCATCACCTCCTCATGTTCTGTACTGGCCTGAGAGTAGCTGCAGATGTCTCCATGTCTTGCTGGACATTGCAGAAGTCCCAGTTTACATTGAGTAGAGGTGACTGGGCAGGATTACCTGGGTATGGACAGTGAGAAGCCTTTTAGGCTGGTGATGACTGTGTACCAGGTGCAGGGACTCTGGTCTTCTCTGCAGGGCAGGTTTGTGGGTTTTAAGCTGGTGAGAACAGAGCAGAAATCTATAACTCAAGGAGAATCCAATCGTTGGACAAATTTAATGCCAGCCTATTCTGGGCTGCAGGACAGGTATTTGTCATCAGAAGTCATTATCACATCATGCGTGAGCTCTCATGGTGTCTTTCTTGGGAGCAGTGAAGGTCTACCCACTTCTATTGCCCTGTGTTCTATGGTGGGAACTGAGACAGGCCTATTGTAGTTAGGGCTGTGTGCATGGCATGCTGTCCCTAAATAGGAAAATGGGCAGGGAAATCTGGTCTAAATAGAGCCTCACCAGCTCCTGCCCTAGACTGACATACTTGTATTCTTTGCCAGGCCACAGTAAACACAGGTGTGCAGGAACCGTTTGTCATGGAAGCCAGGGAGCCTGGGAGGCCCACACCCACCTACCATCTTGTCCCTAACACCAGCCAGTCCCAGGTGGAAGAAGATGTCAGCTCACCACCTCAAAGGTCCTCCGAAACTATGCAGCTGAAGAAGGAGATCTCCCTGCTGAATGGGGTCAGCCTGGTGGTGGGCAACATGATCGGCTCAGGGATCTTTGTCTCACCCAAGGGTGTGCTGGTACACACTGCCTCCTATGGGATGTCACTGATTGTGTGGGCCATTGGTGGGCTCTTCTCTGTTGTGGGTGCCCTTTGTTATGCAGAGCTGGGGACCACCATCACCAAGTCGGGAGCCAGCTACGCTTATATTCTGGAGGCCTTTGGGGGCTTCATTGCCTTCATCCGCCTGTGGGTCTCACTGCTAGTTGTTGAGCCCACCGGTCAGGCCATCATCGCCATCACCTTTGCCAACTACATCATCCAGCCGTCCTTCCCCAGCTGTGATCCCCCATACCTGGCCTGCCGTCTCCTGGCTGCTGCTTGCATATGTAAGTGGGGGCTGAGATTGGGAGGATGTTAGGGGGTGGGGGGTACTACAATAACAGTACTTTAGGCCGGGCACGGTGGCTCACGCCTGTAATCCCAGCACTTTGGGAGGCTGAGGCGGGCGGATCACCTGAGGTTGGGAGTTCGAGACCAGCCTGACCAACATGGAGAAACCCCGTCTCTACTGAAAAAACAAATATAGCTGGGCGTGGTGGCGCATGCCTGTAATCCCAGCTACTCGGGAGGCTGAGGCAGGAGAATTGCTTGAACCCGGGAGGCGGAGGTTGTGGGGAGCGGAGATCATGCCATTGTGCTCCAGCCTGGGCAACAAGAGCAAAACTCTGTCTCCAAAAAAAAAAAAAAAAAAAAAAAAAGAGATACTTTATATTTGAATAGCATATTTTGCATTTTGGAGGGGAGGGAGGCTTCTTACCTTTTGAGGAAGTAATTTTACCAGTCATTTGGTCCTGAGAGATAAGTAAGCATAAAGGATGGGGATGGGAGAAGTTTGAATCTGTTCGTGGCTTTTGGTGCCTCATATTCCTCCTCTCTTGGCTGCCCTTGTTCTGTTTTGTGGTCTGTGTGACGGGTTGGGGCATGTCTTTTATTTGTCTTGACAGCTGTTTCGATTGAAGTCAACATTGCTAGTTGTAAGCCCAGAAAAAAACCCCACCAGTGTTGAGGCCTTTATTCTGTTGCTAAAGGGAAAAAAAAAAGAGTTATTTTATTTCCCAGATTTTTATCTTAAACCAGTTAAAGTCATCAGTGAGAAAGTAGGCTTCACTAGACTGTGGGAGTCCTACGGTGTTAAACCTCAGGCCCACACGACCCTTTCCTGTCTGCCATTGCTGCTCTTTGTGGCTTGCTCTGAGCAGCAGGTACAACAAAACACCTTTTCTTCCTAGTGTATCAGACTTCTTTACACTGACTTTGTAAACAAGCTCTGCCTGCGGCCACATTTGAGTTTCTGCAGATAGAACCTGAGAGATCTCAGTTGATCCCTCTTTATTTTCCTTTTTCTCTTATGGGGTAGTAAGGAGAAAAGATTGCTGTGAATTTACCCAGCCTTGCAGAACTAGTGTTTTAAATGAGAAAGACCCAGAATTCTATGTTCCTTAGCACTGTACTGCCAGAGGTACTTAATAATATTCTGTTCTTTCCACATCTCCGCTTGCAAAAGCATTGGCAGTATATGCAGTTTATCCAGTGTTAAAAATAGCCTGAGAGTACCTTGGAGTTAGCAATAAAGGACTGTAGAATACCCATGCCTCTTGACTTTATGGAATTTGTTAAAGACAAATTAAAGGGAAAACCCTCCATATTCCTTGGGATAGTGAGGGGGAAACAGATACCCTTAGGATTAGGGAAGGCGGCTGCTCAGCTGTATGTCTGATAGGCTTTGGCTAGGGAGACTCTGGTCTGACTGAGCTTTCTAAAAAAGGCAATAATTTTCTGATTATAAAATATGTTTATTAGGCCAGGCATGGTGGCTGACGCCTGTAATCCCAGCACTTTGGGAGGCTGAGGTAGGAGGATTGCTTGAGCTCAGGAATTTGAGACCAACCTGGGCAACATGGTGAGACCCTGTCTCTACAAAAAATCAGATTAGCTGGGCATGTTGGTGTGTGCCTGTGGTCCCAGCAATTCAGGAGGCTGAGATGGGAGGATTTCTTGAGCCCGGGAAGTCGAGGCTGCAGTGAGCTATGATCACGCCACTGCACTCCAGCCTGGGTGACGGAGCAAGACCCTGTCTCCAAACAAAACAAAACAAAACAAAAACCTCACAAAGCATGTTTATTTAGAAAATTAAATTACTCTTAAGTCATCCAAAATCTACCACCAAAAGAAGAGTACTTTTTTTTTTTGAGATGGAGTCTTGCTCTGTCACCCAGGCTGGAGTACAATGGCATGATCTCAGCTCACTGCAACCTCTGCCTCTTGGGTTCAAACGATTCTCTTGCCTCAGCCTCCCGAGTAGCCAGGATTACAGGCGCCCACCACCATGCCCAGCTAATTTTTGTATTTTTAGTAGAGAGGGGGTTTCACCATGTTGGTCAAGCTGGTCGAGAAGAGTACTTTTATTTATTTATTTATTTATTTATTTTGAGACGGAGTCTTGCTCTGTCGCCCAGGCTGGAATGCAGTGGCGCTATCTCGACTCACACCATTCTCCTGCCTCAGCCTCCCGAGTAGCCGGGACTACAGTAGGCGCCCGCCACCGTGCCCGGCTAATTTTTTGTATTTTTAGTAGAGATGGGGTTTCACCGTGTTAGCCAGGATGGTCTCGATGTCCTGACCTCGTGATCCGCCCGCCTCGGCCTCCCAAAGTGCTGGGATTACAGGTGTGAGCCACGGCGCCCGGCCTTGTATTATTTTTTAATTAAAAAAAATTTTTTTTGAGATGGAGTTTCGCTCTTGCTGCCCAGGCTAGAGTGCAATGGCATTATCTCAGCTCATCGCAACCTCCGCCTCCTGGGTTCAAGCGAT
This sequence comes from Pan troglodytes, assembly GCF_028858775.2. NCBI lineage: Eukaryota > Metazoa > Chordata > Mammalia > Primates > Hominidae > Pan > Pan troglodytes. The sequence continues at coordinate 66,324,939 of NC_072416.2, forward strand.
TCTCCTGACTCAGCCTCCCGAATAGCTGGGATTTCAGGCATGTGCCACCACACCTGGCTAATTTTGTATTTTTAGTAGAGACAGGGTTTCTCCATGTTGGTCAGGCTGGTCTTGAACTCCTGACCTCAGGTGATCTGCCCACCCGGCCTCCCAAAGTGCTGGGATTATAGGTGTGAGCCCCCATGCCTGGCCTATTATTATTATTATTATTATTATTATTATTTTTATTTTTATTTTTTGAGACCAAGTCTTGCTCTGTCGCATAGGCTGGAGTACAGTGGCTCGATCTCTGCTCACTGCAACCTCTGGCTCACTGCATCCTCCACCTCCCGGGTTCAAGAGATTCTCCTGCCTCAGCCTCCCGAGTAGCTGGGAATATAGGTGCGCACCACCGTGCCCAGCTAATTTTTGTATTTTTAGTACAGACGGGGTTTCACCATGTTGGTCAGGATGGTCTTGATCTCTTGACCTCGTGATCCGCCTGCTTTGGCCTCCCAAAGTGCTGGGATTACAGGAATGAGCCACCATGCCCAGCCATAAATACCTTTTGAGGTCATCTTTTCTTGTAGGTTGTATACTGCTTTATAATTTTTTTTTTTTTAATTGATCATTCTTGGGTGTTTCTCGCATAGGGGGATTTGGCAGGGTCATAGGACAATAGTGGAGGGAAGGTCAGCAGATAAACAAGTGAACAAAGGTCTCTGGTTTTCCTAGGCAGAGGACCCTGTGGCCTTTTTTTTTTTTTGCAGTGTTTGTGTCCCTGGGTACTTGAGATTAGGGAGTGGTGATGACTCTTAACGAGCATGCTGCCTTCAAGCATCTGTTTAACAAAGCACATCTTGCATCGCCCTTAATCCATTTAACCCTGAGTGGACACAGCACATGTTTCAGAGAGCACCGGGTTGGGGGTAAGGTCATAGATCAACAGCATCCCAAGTCAGAAGAATTTTTCTTAGTACAGAACAAAATGGAGTCTCCTATGTCTACTTCTTTCTACACAGACACAGCAACAATCTGATTTCTCTATCTTTTCCCCACATTTCCCCCTTTTCTATTCGACAAAACCGCCATCGTCATCATGGCCCGCTCTCAATGAGCTGTTGGGTACACCTCCCAGACGGGGTGGCGGCTGGGCAGAGGGGCTCCTCACTTCCCAGAAGGGGCGGCCGGGCAGAGGCGACCCCACCTCCTGGACGGGGCGGCTGCCGGGCAGAGGCGCCCCCCACCTCCCTCCCGGACGGGGCGGCTGGCCGGGCAGGGGCTGCCCCCCACCTCCCTCCCGGACGGGGCGGCTGACTGCTTTATAAAATTAAAAAAAATAATAATATTGGCTGGGCATGGTAGCTCATGCCTTTTGTAATTCCAGCACTTTGGGAGGCTGAGGAGGGAGGATCACTTGAGCACAGGAGTTTGAGACCAGCCTGGGCAACAAAGCAAGACCCCACCTCTAAAAAAAAAAATAATTAGCCAGGCATGGTGGCAGTGGCAGTGGTGTGCATCTGTAATCCTAGCTACTCGGGAGCCTGAGGAGGGAGGATCCCTTGAGCCCAGAAATTCAAGGCTGCAGTGAGCTATGATCATGCCACTGCACTCCAGCCTAGGTGACAGAATGAGACTTTGTCTCAAAAAAAATTTCATATTTAATCTCTTTCATCAAATACTCTTAGAAAACATGGTTTGAAGATACATAAGCAATCTCCAGGCAGTATAGTATAGTGGTTAGGATTGCAGGCCTCCATGCCAGACTGGATTTAATTTTCAGCTTTATCATTGACCAACTGTTGATCTTGGGGAGTTAACTAATTGCTGCCTCGATTTTCTCTTTTATTTTTATTTTTTGAGACAGAGTCTTGCTTTGTTGCCCAGGCTGGAGGGCAGTGGCTCAATCTTGGCTCACTGCAACCTCCACCTCCCAGGTTCAAGTGATTCTCCTGCCTCAGCCTCCCAAGTAGCTGGGATTACAGGTGCAAGCTACCATGCCTGGCTAATTTTTATATTTTTAGTAGAGATGCGGTTTTACCATATTGGCCACACTGGTCTCGAACTCCTGAGCTCAAGTGATCTGCCCACCTTGGCCTCCCAGAGTGCTGGGATCATAGGTGTGAGCCTGTAAGTGTGGGCCCGCCAGCCTCTTTCATTCAACATGTACTTTCATCCAGATTCCTCGGGATCTGAATTCCTGCAGGCTTTCTATCCTAGAAGCACTGGCTTTTCCAGAATCTAGGCCTGAGGGCAAGAACTTGCTTGTCATAGTAATGGCCAAGTCATAAAACCATATTCTCTTCTGACTAGGGTAGGCTTTAGGGTTCAGCTTACTTCCCTTCTCGGAACTTAGGTTGCAGTATCAGGCTTTCAACAGAGCTGGGATATGCTGAGTCTCCTTGAGTAGAGACGGCAGTGGGAACAACATGGTTTCAGGAGACATAAATTGCACGAAACCAATTAGGTTATTTAGGGGGAAAGAAATGAAAGGTCTGCACTGAATCTAGGGTAAGACTTCGGTAGGATAGGAGAATTAAGTTGGTCTTGAAATTGAGGCATGAGAGGGGTCCGGCTTGTTGGTTGGGAGACTGCCTAAACAAGTTATAGCCACGCCATTCTAGACACTTCCATCCTAGAAGGGAGGGCCCAGGAAGTCTGTATATAACCAACTCTAGGGCAGAGGCTGCCAGCTGGTGGCCCGTGAGCCAGACTTGGGCCCCAGAGATAGATTTGTTTGGTTTGTGGTGTTGTAAATAATTTTGAATTAGTTGCCAACATTTGAAAATCAGGACTTGCCTTTTCTCTTGAAAAATCAAAAGTTTGGGCATCATTGGACCCAAATTCCTGCCCGATAAAATAAGCTGAATTTCAGTAGTCGTAGCTCCTTTAAAAAAAAAATTTTTTTTTTTTTTTGTTTATTTAAAAGGAGTATCCCTATGTTGCCCAGGCTGGTCTCAAACTCCTGGCTCAAGTGATACTCCTGGCTCAAGTGATGCTCCTGCCTCAGCCTCTCCAAGTGTTGGGATTACAGGCATGAGCCTCTGTGGAGGGCTATGGCTCCTTTTTTTTTTTTGAGACAGAGTCTCCCTCTGTCACCCAGGCTGGAGTGCAGTGGCGCGATCTCGGCTCACTGCAAGCTCCGCCTCCCAGGTTCACGCCATTCTCCTGCGTCAGCCTCCTGAGTGCTGGGACAACAGGTGCCTGCCACCACGCCTGGCTAATTTTTTGTATTTTTAGTGGAGACGGGGTTTCACCATGTTGGCCAGGATGGTCTCGATGTCCTGACCTCGTGATCTGCCCACCTCGGCCTCCCAAAGTGCTGGCATTACAGGCGTGACCCACAGCGCCCGGCCGGCTGTGGCTCCTTTTAAATGGAGTATGGACTCCCCAGTCCACTGTAGTCCTCCACTTCTTGTATTATACCCAGACTTTCTTGCCTTTGCTCACTCATATTACTTTCCTGGCCTCTGAAGGCACTGCACTTTCAGATCCTGGCTTTTAGGCTGTACCCCATCCCCTTCCCAGGTTATACTGGCAAGGAGATCCAAGCAGCTTTTTGCAGATTTCAGGCTATTTTATTTTACCTACTAATTATCCTAGAACAGTGGTTCTCAGCCAGAGGGGAGTTTATCTTCCAGGAGACATTTAGCAATATCTGGAGACACTTTTGGTTGTCACAACTCCTGGAAGGGGGTGCTTTTTGCTTCTAATGGTAGAGGTCAGGGGTGCTGCTGAACCATACCACCATGCACAGAACAGCTTCTCACAATAAAGACTTACTTGGCCTAAAATGTCAATAGTGCTGAGGTTGAGAAACTCTGTCTTAAGGGTGCACTCTGTTCATATGTGTTCTGGGGTTTTGGAATCTTATGTGGTGAGGCAGGGCCACAGGCTGCTGACTGAACTCAGTAAGTTTAGGGACTCATACTCACTTGTGGGACTAATGGGGAGAAATGTTGGTTCTTGAGGTAGGTACATAGGGTCTCCACTTTGCCTAGGTGACCAGCAGGATTCACAGTAACCCAGGTGCCCAGTATTATAAGAGTACTTGATTTGACTGCAGAAGGGTGATGTTTCTGCCTTGGGTGTTGTCAGCCCATTTAGCTTTGTGGGCTTTGACCTCGGGATCCTCCCTCTTGTGTAGGCTTATACACATCAATGGAAAGTATTTGCTTTGAAGATTTCAACATGGAAGTAGTTCATTGCTGACACAGCAGCATCAAAGCCCAGCGCCTGCTCACAGCTGAGACTCCATTCCCCCTGAGTTTGTTTGGCAAGGGTGACAGTGAGCAGGAGGAAGAGAAGGGGGGAGACTGGGAAGGATGAGACTGGAGGGAAGAAGAAACACTGTATGATCCCTGAGTATCCATTGTTTCCATGCTTTCCTGCTCTCTTGGACCCAGGCCTGGTCAGAGTTCTCAGTAGAAAAGATATGCTCCTCATTTTGGCTAGTTGCTATGGACAGACAACTTTCTTGTTCTGAGAGTGATACGGGGCTAGGGAGGACTGGGTCTTGATCATAGTTGTTTCAAGACTCCAACCCTATATATAGTTCGAATGCTTTCATAATGGGACTAAATGTATTTGAGTAATTAAAAACAAAGACACTGGCCAGGCTCAGTGGCTCATGCCTGTAATCTCAGCAGTTTGGGAGGCCAAGGCAGGAGGATCACTTGAGCCCAGGAGTTCATGACCAGCCTGGGCAACATAGCAAGAACTCGTCTCTTAAAAAACAAAATAAAACAAAAAACCACAAAAAAACAAGGATACTTTAAAAAAAGACACATACATTACATATTTATATACATCCCAGGAGGTAGCCACTGATTCTGGGATCCCCATTTGGAAGGGTTTACCTCCCCTGGAGTGTTGGAGAGCATTTCACTCCTGAATGTCTTGTAGTTGTCCCCTCCCTACCCTGCCTTTCTTCCTTTCTTCCTTCCACATTTTTTTTTTTTTAGATGGAGTCTCACTCTGTTGCCCAGGCTGGAGTCCAGTGGCGTGATCTTGGCTCATTGCAACCTCTGCCTCCCGGGTTCAAGTGATTCTCCTGCCTCAGCCTGCTGATTAGCTGGGACTACAGGCATACGCCACTATGCCCAGCTAATTATTTTGTATTTTTAGTAGAGACGGGGTTTCACCATACTGGCCAGGCTAGTCTCAAACCCTTGACCTTGTGATTTGCCCGCCTCGGCCTCCCAAAGTGCTGGCATTACAGGTGTGAGCCACTGCGCCCGACCTTTCTTCCACATTTTTGTTGTTATTTTTTGTTTACGGTTGCACTCCTTTGTCCTTGAATGCCCCTTTATAACATTCAGCCTGTCTGGGAGGAATTGGAAGGTTTCCCTCCGCTCTCTGTTGCCTGTGGGAAAAGAGAGTTGTGACTACTGTCAGCGTAGCTGGGAGTACAGCTTCAGATTGCCAGGCAATCTCCTCATCAGAAAGAGAGTATGAAAGGCACAGTTCTGCGAGAGGGTGCATATGTTATTCACTATTAACTTGGGTTTCAGACAACAGAAAACCTTTAGCAGCATGGCTCAAACATGTTGATGTTTGTTTCTCTCACATGTTAAAAGGAGGCAGTGTGGTTTGGATGACTTCAGTTCTTCAGGGAGCCAGGTTTATTCCTTCTGTCTTCCTGCCATCCTCAGCCTGTGACTTCTAGCTGGTGGTCCAGGATGGTTATTGAAGCTCTAGCTGTCATGTCTGCACTGTAACTGACAAGAAGGACAAAGACACTGCCTCCCCCATTTAAAGACGCTTTCTGAGGTCTTATATGAAATATTTGCATACATCCCGGGAGAAAACCTGGTTGCACAGCCATACCTACCTGCAGGAGAGGCTGGGCAATGTCAGCTTTATTTTGGACAGCCATGCTTTCAGCTAAAATTTCTATTACGAAGGAAAAAGGGAAGAACAGATAGAGGAAGATAACTAGCCATGTCTGCCACAGAGACTTTGGGGATTTGTTTCTGCTTTGGCTTTCAGTCTGGATCTGCCATGTGAGTACTCCTTTCTCAGCAATAAGCTCCCAGAGAGCCTTGAAGACCCTCACATGGGTCCCACGCTCATTGGTGCAGGCTTGTCCAGCAAGGAAATGAGATCAGGAGAAGAGGGAAGGCTTGGATGTTTTAATTGTGGTAGCTGAATCTTAGCATCTGGCTTTTAAGGCCCAGTTGTTGACTTTGTTTGAACTCTGATAGTTTATGGTAAGCTAGGGGGGCTGGGAGTTCTGGGAAGCAATAGAGGAGTAAGGATCAGATGGTGAAATTTTGTTTCTTAATTAGAATCAGGAGAACAGTCAAGGGACTTGATTCTGCTTGACAGACTGTTCTAGGAGCTCTCTGTTCTCTGGCAGGGTTGATAGTAGGGTGAGGCAAGCGAGGTGCCTGGGGTCAGCGTTGAAGGGCGTACTCACTCTCAGGTTCCGGCATGTGGTCCCCTGAGAGTGAGTGCCTCCTTAAATTTTGTGCCCTAGGTGCCTCCTAGCTTCACACTACCCTGGCTCTGCCTTCTGGTGCTACATTGTTGCTAATGAACTATTTTTATTTTTAAACAAATTCTTTAAAAAATTTTCAGGGGCCATGCTAATCTTCTTTGCGTCGTTCCAATTTTAGTATATGTGCTGCTGAAGTGAGCACGAACTATTTTTATTTTTATCTAGAAAGAGGCGTATGTTCGTGGTAAACCATGGTAAACCACAGAGTGGTAAAAGTCTCCTTCCCTCTCCACAGCTTTAGTCTTTCTCCCCAGAGGAGCCACTCTGACCAGGTGCTTTTGTATCATTCCAGCTGGTCTATTGGAATGGACTCTGCAGGCATTTCCACAAGCAGCCTTCTTTATTCATTAGTTTAGCACATAGTTGAATTTCCACTGTGTGTAATATTTACCTGTGCACAGAGAGGACCAAACCTGTAGGACATTTATGGCAGGATAGAAGGAAGGAGAAGGATCAGAAGTGAGACCCAGTGCCAGTTAGTGGGTCTGAGGAGAGTATCAGCTTCTCTTCCCCTTGGAGCTGCAAACCAGAAGCACAGTTAGCACTGCCAGGATATTGTCAGACAGTCTCTTTCTCCATGTTTATTTCCACCTTTTTGTGTTTCTCTCCTTTTATCCTCTTCTGTCTCTGCCTTCTTGTCTCTTATCTCTCACCCCTCTGTCTCTTCTGTGTATTTTCTCGTCTTTCTTTTTTTTTTTTTTTTTTTTTAGAGACAAGTTCTCACTCTGTTGCCCTGGCTGGAGTGCAGTGACTATTCACAGATGCTATTACAGTGCACTATAGGCCCAGACTCCTGGGTTCAGCAGTTCTCCCACCTCAGCCTCCCACACAGTTGGGACTCCAGGTGTGCACCGCTGCCCCAGCCCCCTGTCTGTCTTTTTGTCTAAGCTGCATGCCCTCCCACTTCTGCTTCTTTCTGTGTTCTGCTTCCTTCCTCTATTTACTTATGGTTTCTGTCCCTTTGTTACTAAGGGCTTGTATGTGACTTTGACTTGCTGTAGCTCCTGACCCTTCTGCCCATTACTGTTAGATTCAGTTTCTTGGTATTCCAACTCTGTGTTTCTGGGAGAGGCAATGTAACAGGCTCAACTTGGGTCCAGTGTCTGGCTCCATCAGTCATGATAGGGAAGGGGGAGCAATTCCCAAGAAGGAGCTGGGCAGGTACTTCAAAACGTGGCTACTGTACTGTGTAGGGGCCTATGGATTACTGGTACCTATTAACTAGGTAATCCTTATGTTAGCTGATTGAGGCTTAACCCCATACAGGTAGCTTTGATCATCAGGGTAGGTCCCTGGGAAGACCTGCCAGCAGCACGCATTTCTTTGGGCTGCTTCTCCCCTCCCATTTGACCACCGTCCCCCTACTCCCACATCATGACTGACTAGTAAGCACCTGTGTTACTGGCCAGTGTACTGAGTGAAAGCTCTTTGAAGCCATTGAGCCTGGCACCTGCCACCTGTGTTCATTTTCACAGGCTGGCCATAGGCACTTCTCTCCATTTGAATGGAGGAATATCCAACTTTCTGACAATTTGCCTTGCTCCAGGGAATTGGAAGTTAGAGTGAAAATCTTACCACCTTGGTTCCAACCAGGGTTTATCAGTGTCCCTCTTTGCTTGGCGATGAGCTTAAGAAAACAACGTGGCCAGGCATAGTGGCTCATGCCTGTAATCCTAATATGGGAGGCTGAGGCAGGAGGATTGCTTGAGCCCAGGAGTTCCAGACCAGCCTGGACAACACAGCAAGACCCCTGTCTCTACAAAATAATTTTTTTTTTTAATTAGCTGGGTGTGGTGGTGTGCACCTGTGGTCCCAGCTAATAGGAGGTTGAGGTGGGAAGATCACTTGAGCCCTGGACATCGAGGCTGCAGTGAGCTGTGATCGCACCCACTCCAGCCTGGGTGACAGAGCAAGACCCTGTCTCAAAAAAAAAAAAAAAAAGAAGGAAAGAAGGAAAATAAAATGATATACTGCTGTTACCTTCTGAGAATTTGTGATCTTGGGAGAAGCATGACCCAATCACCTGAGGGAGAGACTTGAGACAGGTGTCTACATGATGATAGCATACACACTAACCTGTGCTAAGAAGCAGGAATGCCATGTGGTTCAGAAGAGAAAGAGCTCAGAGAGGGGCTGGGTGGTGTATTCAGAGAAGGTTTTACAGAGGAAGAGGAAGTGGGGGCTGAACTAGACCTTGACTGGGAGTTGCTGTTGGCTATGGCAGGAAGAGGAGGGGAGGACATTTCTTTTTATGTGTGTGTACGGTACGAATAAGAGAGAGAGTCTGGCTGAAGGAGAGAGTGCAAAGTGGGTAGGAGTAAGTGGAGTTGGCCTAGAGGATGGGCCCAAAAGATTTTGTAGTAAGATTTGAGGTGCACATAAAAGTTCTATTTTTGGATGCTAGAGGCAGTACTCACAGATGTCACTGCGTTCCTTCCTGCTGGATATTGCTCTTATGTCGTCCCCATGGATCAGTCATTGTTTAGCAGGAGCAAAGTGCTGGGGCTCTCAGCACAGGGCCCAGATGTCACTGAGGTGTGTGAGGAGCTAGAACTTAAGGCCACGTGAGCCTAGGGAGTACTCGAGTGGGTGCGCTTCTCCATGGACTTCATTGAGAATTGGGAGGTATGGGTAGGAATGAGGGTGGAAGCGATCAGTGGGCTTGGGAATGTGAACTTAGAAATGGTAGTTAGCTTCTCTCACCTCAGTTTCCTCATCCATAAAATGGGAATAGGAATATCTGTATTTTGGAGTCGTGAGAATTGATGGAGAGGTGTATGTGAAATTGTCAGGCATATAACAGACTTTTCTTTTTCTCTCTCTTTTTTTTTTTTTTTGAGACGAGGTCTTACTCTGTCATCAGGCTGGAGTGCACAGCTCACTGCTGCCTCAACCTCCTAGGCTCAAGCGACCCTCCCTCCTCAGCCTCCTGAGTAGCTGGGACTACAGGTGTGCACCACCACGCCCAGCTAATTTTTGTATTTTTTGTAGGGACAGGGTTTCTCCATGTTGCCCAGGCTGGTCTCTAACTCCTGGGCTCACATGATCCATCTGCCTCAGTTTCCCAAAGTGCTGGGATTACAGGTGTGAGCCACTGCACCTGGCCTCATTTTTACACTTAATGCAAAACACTGTCTCTCTAATTTCTTAGGTAACCTGCCATCTGCATTCAAATTTACCTCACTTACTGATGAGTTTCTTTTGGCCATGAAGAGGTCTTGTGTCTCCTGTGGTTTGGAACCTTGGGAGTCTGGGTGGGAAAGAGTGGGTGAAATCACCCATCCCTGGGCCTGGGGGGAATTCCCAGAAATGGTGCCGGCCATCAGGATGTATAAGTATGTTTTCACGCATGCCTTCATATCCTTGAGCACCAGTAGTGATGGAAGTGCCTGTGTGCTGTCAGCTGGGGCGGGTGCAGGGTGTCCCCTCGCTTGCCAGTTCGCCTTGTTCTGACTGGTCCATTGGCCCCTTTGCCTTAGGCAGGAAGGGCAGAAAGAGTGCTCTCTGTAAAGAGGGGTTGGGCCCCCGTGCCCTCAACTCAAGCCTGCCAGTGACTTTGTGGTTTTCCTCCTAGGTCTGCTGACATTTGTGAACTGTGCCTATGTCAAGTGGGGCACACGTGTGCAGGACACGTTCACTTACGCCAAGGTCGTAGCGCTCATTGCCATTATTGTCATGGGCCTTGTTAAACTGTGCCAGGGTAAGTGGTGGGAAGGGGGGTACCACCAACAGTTCCTCTGGATTCCCTGAGGAGAACATGGGGACTCTGTTAGCTTCACTGCTCAGCTGCTTCTATGTACATGCTAGCATGTGTCAGTGAGTGCAAGAGATGGGAGTAGATTTCTTTCTGGGCTTTTTGGGCCAGGCTGGCTTGGCCAAGTGGACATGAGTCAGCCTGTCCCTCGGGGCTGGTTTCCTTTGGTGGAGGCTGGGAGCATTGCAGGAAGCCAGCCAAGGGCCTAGGAGCTCCTGAAGCTTGGGTCATGATTGGGTCATAAAAGTAATCTGTGGGGATAGAGTGGCTCCTGTTTGTGGTCTGTGACTGCCAAGCTACAAGTAGGAAGACTGGGCCCTCCTTGAGACAGGTGGCAGGGTATATGGAGCTGGAAGTGGGGTATGGAAATGGGTGGTTATTCTGCAGCCTTTACTTTTCATCTGGACTTGTATTCAGCAATCCCTCCCCAAGTCAGCTCTCAGAAAAATATTAAAATATTGTGAAATTGGCAGTGTCTTTCCTAAATGTTGGCTTTAGAAAGCTTTTCATTCCTGGATCAGAGAGGACTGGCAGTGAGGGTAACAGGCCTACCAAGATCTCATGAGCCCTAGAGAGGTCTTGAGGTGTCTTTAGCCACAGATATCTCAATCATTTCACAGCCTAGTTCTCTAGGTCATCAGTCCCTAAATGTGGCTGTGTACAGTCACCCGGGGAGCTGAGACCCTAATCGCAAATCTATTGGATCACATTCTGGTTGGTTTGGAGTCTAAAAAGCTGTGCTTTTAAGAATTGCCCTTGGCCCGGCACGGTGGCTCACGCCTGTAATCCCAACACTTTGGGAGGCTGAGGTGGGCGAATCAGCAGGTCAGGAATTCGAGACCAGCCTGACCAACATGGAGAAACCCTGTCTCTACTAAAAATACAAAAATTGGCTGGGCATGGTGGTGCGCGCCTGTAATCCCAGCTACTTAGGAGGCTGAGGCAGGAGAATGGCTTGAAAACAGGAGGCGGAAGTTGCAGTAAGCTGAGATTGTGCCACTGCCCTCCAGCCTAGGTGACAGAGCAAGATTCCATCTCAAAAAAAAAAAAAAAAAAAAAAGAATTGCCCTTGTTGGGCTGGGCGCGGTGGCTCATGCCTCTAATCTCAGCACTCTGGGAGGCCGGGAGGCTGAGGCAGATGGATCACCTGAGGTCAGGAGTTTGAGACCAGCCTGGCCAACATGGAGAAACCTTGTCTCTACTAAAAATACAAAAAATTAGCCGGGGGTGGTGGTGGGTGCCTCTAATCCCAGCTACTCGGGAGGCTGAGGCAGGAGAATCGCCTGAAACTGGGAGGCAGAGGTTGCAATGAGCCAAGATCTTGCCATTGCACTCCAGCCTGGGCAACAAGAACGAAACTCTGTCTCAAAAAACAGAAAAAGAAAAAGAAAAAAAGAATTGCCCTTGTTGATTCTTAGACTGCTGGTCTAGCCTGTGTACTTATATCAAGTTAGTAGAGCTAGCCATGTGGATGTCCCTGGAGGCTCAGGAGCATCCTGGGGTCAAATTGGGTTTTGAGTAATCCTCCCCTGAAGATCTGTTCCTTAGGGAACCACTGCTGTGTATGAGGATGGACACCCCTGAGGACAGGGGTATCTATTTTCTCTTCTCTTGCTGCATAGCCAGCTCTTTTTACCACATGAGAGCTGGGTCTAGGCTTTCTTCAGGGTGTGACAATGGGGTTCCTTAGAAGTCTGGGTCTTGTTAAAGACCCCAGTATGTCCAGAGGGTCTCTGTCCTGGGTAGCTGGGTGCTGTCCCCTGGGCTTTTGTGTCTGCAGTCTCTGAGGCCTCTGAGGAGAATGACAGGCTGGGCTGGCTCCCCAAAGGGTGGGGGTGGCTCAGGCCTAGTGAAAGATAAGGTCTCAGTTCCTCTATAGCATGTCATCTCCCCCATGCAACCATAGCTACCGCAAGTAGAGCAGCATAGAGTCCTTCCCATGAGGCTGATAAACCCATTGACCAAATTGTGCAGTAGTCTGGTCCAAGAGAGGTAGTTCACAGGAAGTTCTAATTTTCAATGAAAAATGACTCCTTCATGTGAAATGGGGTTCTTGACATAAATAGGTAGAAGAGCTGGGGCTTGCTGTGAGACCATTTGCAGGAAATGGAAATTCTTTAGGGTTTTGGAAGAAGTATTGTCACATCAGAGGGCGGCCAAGAATGTCTTTGGTTTTTTATTGTCTAGTTTTATTAAAGGAATGTGAGCTTTCCTGAGGAAGTGGGTGGGGTGGTAAAGTGTAGGGAGCTAGTGGTTGTTGATCTTTTGGTGTTAAATTATGTTTTTTTTTCTTTCCCCTACCTTCTTGTTTTTTCTTTCTTGTTCCTCCCCATTCCTCCTTTTTTTCATCTTCCCTTCCTCTTTCCTATTCTCCTTTCGTATCTTTCTCTTACACCTCCCATCTCCTCTTCCTTTCTCCTTTGGCCTGTTCCTTCTCTCTGAACCCCTCACCTGCCTTTGCCCCCACAGGACACTCTGAGCACTTTCAGGACGCCTTTGAGGGTTCCTCCTGGGACATGGGAAACCTCTCTCTTGCCCTCTACTCTGCCCTCTTCTCTTACTCAGGTTGGGACACCCTTAATTTTGTAACAGAAGAAATCAAAAACCCAGAAAGGTAAAGGTGGGATCACACTCTCACTCCCCAGCTTGGCTGGAACTCCTGCTGATAGTGGGCGTGCCTGCCCTCATCCTTCTCCTCCTCCCTCCGACTCTCCTCCCCTTTTCTCCCTACTCCCCCTTCTCCAGCTAGGAGGGGCTGAGGGCTAGAATGGGAGTGAGTGAAGGTAGGAAAGCCTTCGGCTCCCTGTCCTCATGTTCGCACTGGAGGATACACAGGGTCCTTCCTAGAGGAGAGGGCCTTCAGTGGGGAGCAGCAGGCCCAGCTGGGGCAAAGGAATTAGGACCTCGGACTCTGGTGCTGACACTACAGCCTGCAGAACCAAAACTTATTCTGGCCAGCTGGGTCCCCAGCCTGGCATCTAGTCCCCAGGACACTGTTCCTTGCACTGTTCCTCTGAGATCACAGATGCAGGAGGATTATGAAACCCAGTAGGACCCATTGGTCCTACTGTGGCAAAGATTAAATATTGATCATGAGCTATCTTCACAGAGAAAGTTGGGTCTTTCTCAATAGAAAGAACCCAGGGTCAAGGGGAAGGTGAGCCTGCCTCAAAGACTTGGAGGCTAGTGAACTGTTAAATGTTAGGAAAATCCCAGTGGAGACTTGATAAACTTTGTTCCCAAGGAGAGGTTGGTTCTAGGTAGTCCTTTCTCACTTGTCCTGACAGAAATTTGCCCTTGGCCATTGGGATTTCTATGCCAATTGTGACGCTCATCTACATCCTGACCAATGTGGCCTATTACACAGTGCTGAACATTTCAGATGTCCTTAGCAGTGATGCTGTGGCTGTGGTGAGTCTCTTGGGATCCCCATTTGTTCATCATCTCCTGATACTGAGCCACCCTGCACAGCTCAGTCTGTCTTACTGCACCCTCCTCAGCTCTGCAGGATGAGGTCATGAGTCTAGGCCAGAGGGTGGGCTGCTTAGCAGTGATTGCATTTGTTCCGAGATCATAGATGCAGGAGGATTATGAAACCCTGTGCGTTTAAGTGCCTTTTCTGTGCCCTGCCCCCAGACATTTGCTGACCAGACGTTTGGCATGTTCAGCTGGACCATCCCCATTGCTGTTGCCCTGTCCTGCTTTGGGGGCCTCAATGCATCCATCTTTGCTTCATCAAGGTACCGTGTCTCTGTGTCACTGATAATAGACCACAATATTTCATTCTCTGGGGCTTAGGCATAAGAGTTCCCTTTTTCCCTCCTTCTCATGGGCATATAGGGTGTGTGTGTGTATGTGTGTGTGTGTGTGTGTGTGGTATGTGGGCATGTACTTGCCTTTGTGCAAGTAGCACATTTGTATGCTGGTAGCTCATGTTTCCATCTGAGATGAGGACAGATTGTGTGCTGATAGCTCATGTTATGTGTTGATAGCTCATATTTATGTGCTGGTAGCTCATATTTTGTGTGCTGGTAGCTCATGTTTATGTGCTGGTAGCTGATGTTTTGTGTGCTGGTAGCTCATGTTTATGTACTGGTAGCTCATGTTTCCATCTGAGATGAGGACAGATTGATGAAAGGTATAGGGGAGAAAGGCAACAGCTTGGAGTGGTGACTTGGGCAGGGACCAGATTATAGGCTCCTTGTGGGTTATGCTGTAGCCCCAGGATTCATTCCTTTAGTAAATGATAACAGCACTTGCTGTGTACCAGGTATTGGTGCTATGTACAGAAAGACTTTCCCCCTCACTTCCCAGAAAATGCCGAGGCCATCGGGTCTCCTGATCTCCTCTATGCAGACATCAATAAGCGTGCTGGTCCTTCCTGTTGTTGCAGAGGAAGGAGCAGGTGTGCCTTTCCTGGCAGACTCTGCTACTTGGGCTCGGGGTTCCAGCACTTCCCCTCTTCTTCAGCAGTTTGCTCCATCAGTTGGCCCTTCTCTTTGGTGGGTGCTCACTTGGAGCCAGCTCTCCAATAGCTTCTCTCCTCTCCACTTAGGAGAGACACAAAATAGCGTTTCGCATCTCTCCTCTTCCCACTTACTGGATGTACTACTTTTTATTTTTAAATTAATTTTTTTTTAGAGATTGGGGTCTCACTGTGTTGCCCAGGCTGGTCTCAAACTCCTGGTCTCAAGTGATCCTCCCACCTTAGCCTCCCGAGTAGCTGGGATTAAAGGCGTGTGCCACCATACCTGGCCCTGGAGGTATGAGGGCTTGTGAGACAGCAGTCTGGGCTTCAACTTTCATTCATTTTCCCATCTGTTAAGTTAAGTTTGGCTTCTACTACCTGAAAAATATTCTTATTAAGGCGATCTCTTTCTTAGCCTGTCTTTAGCCCTCATCCTATTGGACCTCTGAAGCAAGTGATGCTGACCACTTTCCAATTTTGAAACAATTCCCATGGCTTCTATGACATAAGATACCTGAGAAGAAAGTTTCTTTCCTGATTTCTCTTCCACTCACCCTATAACTGGTGTTGTCCCCAGGGCCGGGGGTATAATAGTCATCCAATAAATATTTGCCATGTGAACACACAGAAGCATGAAAAATAAAAGAGAGTTTTGTCCCGTTCATTCTTTTTACTGGTTTTCACACACCAGTCCATGTATTGTGCCTCCCTGGGGCAAGCAAAGAATTAGAGAAGTCAAGGCCTCGTAAAAGAACATAGTGTCCAGCTGGGCGTGGGGCTCACACCTGTAATCCCAGCACTTTGGGAGGCTTAGGCGAGAAGATTACCTTAGGTCAGGAGTTCGAGACCAGCCTGACCAATATGGTGAAACCCTGTCTCTACTAAAAATACAAAAAAAGAAAAATTAGCTGGGCATGGTGGCACGTGCTTGTAGTCCCAGCCACTCGGGAGGGTGAGGCAGGAGAATTGCCTGAACCCAGGAGGCGGAGGTTGCAGTGAGCCGAGATCGCGCCATTGAACTCCAGCCTGGGCTACAGAGCGAGACTCCATCTCAAAAATAAAAAAAGTAGTGTCACCTTCCCTCTGCTCAGCCTAGTTGTGATAGATGGACTTCTTGTCTAGCCTTTCCCTGACACCCTAGCCTCCCCCTGCTCTAGTTTGCTCTCCAGTCTGGTGTCAAATCCCGTCAGGCCCTTACCTCAAAGCCACAGCTGACTGTGTTTGTTCAGACTCCACAGTGTGGCCTTGTATGCAGGTTCTTCCCAGCACCCTCTTCTCACACAGCTTGTCCTGGGGCTCTAGGCATTCTACATCAACCTCCAAAGAGGCCACGCTCTTTCATACCTCCACACATTTTGCCTATGCACATGCTCGTTTTTTCCACCTACCGACTTGCTTCTGGAAACTCTTCTTTGCATCTCTTCTCTTGCAAAGCATTTTGGCACAAGCCTCAAGCCTAGCGAGTGAGTGTCGTGTACTCCAAGGTGATGCTGACCATGCTGGGGACAGTTCATTTCTGTGCCAGTCTTTTTTTGTTTGTTTTTGAGATGGAGTTTTACTCTTGTTGCCCAGGCTGGAGTGCAATGGTGCGATCTCGGCTCACTGCAACCTCTGCCTCCCGGATTCAAGTGATTCTCCTGCCTCAGCCTCCCGAGTAGCTGGGATTACAGGCATGTGCTACCGCGCCCAGCTGATTTTGTATTAGTAGAGACAGGGTTTATCCATGTTGGTCAGGCTGGTCTCAAACTCCCGACCTCAGGTGATCCACCTGCCTCGGCTTCCCAAAGTGCTGGGATTATAGGCATGAGCCACCATGCCTGGCCGCTGTGCCAGTCTTTTTCCCAGTCGGTAGGGCTCTTTAGGTGTAGAAAGGAAGCCTGGGTTGTCTCTCTGACCCTCAGTCTTGCCTTACATCAACTCAGGGAAAATATATGGAGGGCATGAACAGAAATCTGGCTGCCCTTTAAAAGCTATTATGTTAGCTATGAATCTGGCATGGATTGGGTGAGTCTGTTAGTGGGTGACAGCAGGGTGAGGCATCTGTTGGATGTTGGTGAGGTATCTGTGGCTGAGAGAAGAGGGGGTATCTGGGTGATGGTGGGTGGGGCATCTGGGTAGTGGTGAGGTGCCCGGGGATGAAGAGGGAGGGAAAATCTGTAGGGAAGGGGGGAGCAGGGAGGTTGGACTGGTGATGCACTAAGGACCTGGGATGCTCCTGGGAGGCTGCATCCTGCTTTCCTCGGGGGCTCTGAGCTGAGTTTGTCCAAGTGAGGAGTGTGGCTGTATGGCTGAGTAAAAGGAGTAAAGGATCCTGCTGACACATTTCTCATCCTTCTAGGTTGTTCTTCGTGGGCTCCCGGGAGGGCCACCTACCGGACCTTCTGTCCATGATCCACATTGAGCGTTTTACACCTATCCCTGCTTTACTGTTCAATGTAAGCTTTGCTGGGACCACAGGGCTCGGGTGGATCTGTGCATTGCTCCTTCTGATTTGTGCTAAGTTGTTAAATAAGAGGGACCCTGAGAAAGGCCTTACTCTAAGATGTGAAAAACAGTTCATTTTTTGTTGTCATTTAATTCTTTTATGGTTTTATTACGTTTAATTTTGGATTAATCTGGAATTTATATTATAGCATAGTATTGAGAAAGGTGGGGATTCACTTAATTTTTTCTTGAATGGCAGCCAGCTATACCAATATCGCTTACTCAACAATCCATTTTCCCACAGTTTTCAAACTTTTATCACAGAAAATTAATAGCTAACTTTTTTAGGGTCCTTAATATGTGCCAATTATTATTGTATGCCCCTTAAATGTGCCATCTCAACTAATCCTCCCCATCAGCACCAAGTCTCCTTAGTTTAGCTTTATACTGACTATCTGAAAACTAAAGAGGGACCAAGGGTACTTCTTTAGTCCCCCCACCCTTGGAATTTTCCTAGCAATTCTCACATTCGTTTATTTGTCTTGATGAACTTTTCTATCATTTCATCAAAGTAAGAGAAAAATTCTCTTGATATTTTGACAGGGCCAGCATTGAATTTATAAATTTAGGAGGTTATCTGACTATAGGCACACACCACCAGGCCTGGCTAATTTATTTTTTGTAGAGATGAGGTCTCACTATGTTGCCCAGGCTGGTCTTGAGCTCCTGGGCTCCAGTGAGCTGCCACTTCAGTCTCCCAAAGTGCTGGGATTATAGGCACAAGCCACCACGCCCAGCCTTCTCTTCTTAATACAGGGTTCTCCCTTATCTCCACAGAATGAGCTATTTGGTTTTAAATCCTTTGTTGATAATTTGTAATGAAAAGATTATTGAAGTTTAAACACATTTGACCTTGTCCCAGGATTCTAGGCCCTGATCCTTGTCTTCTAGGATTCTTTTGTTCCAGAGGCTAATGCTGTCATATGTCTGGATGGATCCATTTTGCTAGTTTCCAGGTCCAACACCTGACTTCAGAGGCCTGAAATGCTACAATTTCTCCCTGTGGCTCAAAATTCTTCCATGGGGAGAGAGTTAGATTCCATTATTTATTGACATTATTTAGTCCAGATGGGTAGGGATCCAATTGCTAGTTAGCATTTCTCAGGCCTGAGGACAGTGAGATGGTTCTGAAGGCGTTTCCCCCATTTGTATGCCAGGTAGTCGGGACCCAGGTCTAACCCCTCTCTAGGACACCGTGTAATCCATGTTAAGGTTGCTGCACTGAAGTGAGGAGGGCCTCAGGGTCTGCCTTTTTCTAAAGTGCTTGCAACAAGGGGGAGGCATTGAGTGGAGGAAGGGCTGCAACAGAAGAGGGAAAGATGCTACCCTGAGGGTTAGTGTACCTCAGGGTACATCAAGGAATGGACCTATCTGATGCCAAGGGGTCAATGAAAAGAGCCAGAGGTAATCTGGTGAAGTGGCATCAGATCTAGTACTGACTGCTGGGTGGGGGAGTCTCCTGGGGGCGCAGGTGGTGACGATGCTCACCTGTCTCCCCACCCCTTTCCCACAGTGCACCATGGCACTCATCTACCTCATCGTGGAGGATGTTTTCCAGCTTATCAACTACTTCAGCTTCAGCTACTGGTTCTTCGTGGGCCTGTCTGTTGTTGGACAGCTCTACCTCCGCTGGAAGGAGCCCAAGCGGCCCCGGCCTCTCAAGGTCAGCAGCTCTGGGCAGACTAGGAGGGGGGGGGCATCTCCCTAAGGTGGCTTGTTGCCCACGAGCTGTTTCCTCTTCCCACGTTACTTAATCTCTCACCCCCTCTATTTCAGCTGAGCGTGTTTTTCCCCATCGTGTTCTGCATATGCTCCGTGTTTCTGGTGATAGTGCCCCTCTTCACTGACACCATTAATTCCCTCATTGGCATCGGGATTGCCCTTTCTGGAGTCCCTTTCTACTTCATGGGTGTTTACCTGCCAGAGTCCCGGAGGCCACTGTTTATTCGGAATGTCCTGGGTGAGCTTCTCTGTGCCCCATTACTCACTGGCGGCTATGTGTGCATGCGCATGCAGAGGTGGGGGGTGGCTAACAGCTTCCCCATACTCAGAATTTGCTGGAGGCCATGAGACCCAGCTGTCCACGACTTCCCTTTTGATTTTGACATGATCACTTTAGTTCTAATTTTGGTGTCCTATTTTGGGGCTAAAACATTACCTCCTGACAACACAAATCACCTGGGAAGATGAGTTGTGCATCAGACTCTGGTTGGGCATGGGACAGAGGATGATGAGGCTTGTTGGGAGACAGGGGCAAAGCCTGATATAGGGTACTTAAGGGGCAGGTGGGGAGGGAGCCATAGATGTTACTAGTCAGCCTTGTTCAGGTTAGGGCTGTAGCTAGATGTTTACTAAACCCTGTGCTTGCTCTATTTTCATTTAGCTGCTATCACCAGAGGCACCCAGCAGCTTTGCTTTTGTGTCCTGACTGAGCTTGATGTAGCCGAAGAAAAAAAGGATGAGAGGAAAACTGACTAGAGGTCAGAGGTGGCTTTCTGAGGCCTGGAAGGCAGGCCAACCAGCAAAATCCTGATAACAAGACTCTGTGGGCCCAACTCTCCTGAATTAAAGGAGCCTTTTGACCCACATCATATAGTGGGGCTCAGGGCCAGTGCTCACTCTTATTGGTAAGCTATAGGAGGAGACTCAGGATCTGGGCCAACCTCAAGGTGGGGGCTTCAGAGGGTGGGGGGAAGATTGGGGAACGGGGGGACTGGTCATTTAGTTTTACTCCTGATAGGTAGATGCAGCTCTTACAGATATTTACTTGGTAAAGTGCAGTGGGGAAGAGGGAATGCTAGGTTGATAGGGCTGGTGGCTTCTGAATTTGGTATTTGAACTAGGAGTCCCTATAGAGGGGCTGCTTTATGGGAAGTTTTTCTCTGACCAGGTACAACACCTGACTTTAAAGGCCTGAAATGCTACCATTTCTTCCTCTGGCTCAAAATTCTTCCCTGGGGAGAGAGTTATATTCCCTTATTTATTGATATTTAGTCCAGAACACCAGTTCTAACGAAGCATGCGTGTCTCTTCATCTACAGGATGCAATAGGCTGATTGTATTTAAAAATCAAAGTACCCAAAACTGAGTCCCTTTGGGCTCAGAAATGTCTGTGGTATTGGGTCAGACTCTGACCACAGATTTTATGCTGTTTAGCACAATTTCTATTGAGTCTTACCTGCAACAATGAACCTTAAAGATTTTTTTACTCACGTACCTGTTACACTTTAGCATACAGATAGATCATAGATCACGTTACAAGCACTTGGCTCAGGTCCAGCAGGGACATATGAACAAATTCCTGAGTCAGAAGTCTGTTAATATTGCTGTTTTGAAGGACAATCCTTTATTTTACTTGAGACCTTACATCTTTGTTCTAGCTGACAGTAAATCTCTGGGTTTCTGTTACGAACTCTAAGAGGGCTGAAACTTCTGATATTCAGGTGGATCACCTGAATTCTCTCAGCTGTCAATGGCTTGGAGAACATCTCATGGGCCCAAGTCATCAAATAACCTGTTCCTCTCTGTAAGGGCAGTGTGAGGGACTGCTGTGCAGACCCAAGCAAGCCCACCCTGGTGCTAGGTCATTTCACTTTTCTGAAAACCTCACATCAGGCTGCATCCTCTTCTGTCCCTGGCACCAGGCTTTGTTTACACTTGGAGCCACCTTGGTGTGGGTCACCAGGACAGTGTACTCCTCTCCTGCCAGCCTCCCCTTCCCCGAGGTGTGGTGGCTGCAGTCTCAGGAAGAGCTTGGTACTTGTGGGGACTTCTGTTTTCTCCCTGTGGAGATCAGTGAAGACTGGGAGGAAAGCTGCTTCAACCTGAGTCCGGCTCTTCAGCAGGCTGCACAAGTGGAAGCAACTAATTCTGGTGCTCAGGCTGGGCTCTCCACCCAAGTTAGGCCTGCTCTGGCCTAATGGATCTTACTGTATGAGCAGGACGGCTGCATTGGATTGTACAACTGTTTTGTGATGCCCCCAGACACTGTCATCCTGGGCCGAGAAGAACCTGCTAGCTTGACATACCCCATGGGCTTCTTATCCTTAGGTTTTGGAATTGGTCAACAGTGAGGCAGTCTCCCTTCCTGACCATTCTTCTCCACCCAGTCACAGATAAGGGAATAACCCTGGCCATATATTTGCTCAATAAAGATTGAAGGAAGCATGGTCACAGTTGCCTTGGGTTCAGAGCATAATGCGTATGTGAAGCATGGGGTGACATTCCTATTGTCATGGGTTTGGGATTTATAACGGCAAATTCCTGCCCGACGACAGGGTGTCTTATGCAAAGGCTGACTTGCCTGAACGCTAAGAACATGACTTCTGTCTAAGCTAAGCTGGCACCCATCCCAGGGCTCCTCTGGAGCTAATCCTTTAAGCAAAATGTGCTTGCCTTTTAAAGATCCCTGACCCCAGCTTTAGCTTTCTCCACCAGATAACCAGCTAATCCCAGGAATTTGCTGCCCCCCACCAGTGGCTTCTAGGGAAAGCAAGGACCTCACATGTCAGGTGCCCTAGTACTTGCTTAGTGAGCCATGTCATCCTCCTTTCATTTTTGGATGGTGACAGCATTTTTCCCCTCTGTGCTGGATACAGACTTCTCCCAGGATCCTCTCTTTGGGAGCGAAGCCAGAGGATCCCTACAGCACTCAAGCTTCATGGTGGAATTAATTTCTGCCAGCTCTTTGTTGTCTGTCTCCTTAAATCCTTTTCCTGCTGTGCTTATTATCCCTTTTGCAGTGAGTACAGTTTATTAAGTTGTCAGCCCTTTAATATTGGGGAAACTTAATGAGTATAAATAGCAGGGAGCACATTGTAACAGCACAGTGTTTTGTTTTTTCACCCGGTTGCTGTATGAGAATGGCTTTCAATCCTTTGTTTCTATGCCTACAGACAGAAAGCAAGATGTCTAATATTAGACATACAAGTTGCTGCCTGTTATAACGGTGAATTATACCTTTGTGCATACCTAGGATGTTTGTTGTTTTAATTAGCTGCAATATATACGGCCTGTGTACACAGAATTTAATCACTTCGGCAGGTTGAACAACTCCATGTAGATAAGAGCAAGTGTAGGCAAAGGTTTAGAAAATGGACATAAAGTCAAAGAATGATGGCAGGTAGGATGAAGGAGAGATACTTAGGAAATCCTAAAAGAGACGGCAAGAAGGTACCTCCCTGTGTAACTCACCTTCCCCCAAGACAGTGAGTAAGAGACACTCACAGGCTATGAGGGTACACCCCTAGCTGAATGTTCTGTGTTGTTTCCTTAGACCTGTGGTGTCTGCTGCAACAGCTACTAGCCACGTGTAGCTAATTACATTAAAATGAAATAAAATTAAAAGCTCAGTTTCTCAGTTGCGCTAATCACATTTCAAGTGCTCAGCAGCCACCCGTGTCTACTACTACACAGTGCAGACACAGAACATATCATCACTGCAGATAGTTCTACTGGACAATGTTACGCTAGAATAAACACCAAGGCAGTCAGTTAAGGCAGCTATGGTTTGGAAAGGCATACGGACAGAGTCTGCTTAGAAGAGATACAAGTTGTAATAAAATTGATCCTGTTGATAGTAGTTTGTTTTTGTGGTGGGTGCTGTGAAGAGTAAACATTACTCAGTGGAAAGCTAAGTTCAGAAGGTACTTTGTTTTTCCTCCCTTGCCTTAAGTCCTTGGTATTTATAATCAATGCTGAACCTTCTATTTCACTACCGCTCCCTGTTTTAGATATTCAGATTTAAAAGGTTTTCAAAGAATTACTTTCTTCCATGTTCAAAGCTAGATTTTACTAAACACATGTATCACATTCATATATATTGTTTCTTGGCCCCACTGCCAAAGGAAGTCAGTCAGTAATTTCACAACCATCATCAGAGTTTGGAAGCAGAAATAGCTGTTAACTAAAATCTCCCACTGCTCAGACTACTTTCTGCCCTAATGGCCATTACTATCCAGTCTGTATTGCTACAAGGGACCCACTGGTACTCCTTTTAGATTCTATCAAAAGGAACAGGGTTTTCCTAGAGGCAGGCAGCCTGGTGGTATGGCACAGCAGAAGCTTACTGCTAATGAAATGGGAACCTCCCCCTCCCTTGTGGTTTCAGCACAGAACCTGAATGCCAGGAAAAATTCCTGGGCCAAGAAGCTAAAGCTAAAGAAACCTTCCTTTTTTCAACGTTTTTTTTTTCTTTCAAACTGTAGGGTCACTTTTGACTGAGGCAAAGGGGTCCTACTGTAAGTGGAAAAGACTCACTCCCCTAACATAAGTTTTCACTGTGGTGGGATGGTGCCGCCCGATATGCTTGATATGCTTTTCCTTCCACATGTTAAGCTAGGAAACCTAACAGGATGTCAGCAGGGCAGTTAACTCTGGACTCAGAGCCCTCAAGGGCATGTGGCAGAACCTCATGGACATCACAAGACCATCAGTCTGAATCCAGGTCGTGGGGGCTGTCATAGCCGAACTCCTTCTGCACATCCAGAGGGTACTTGCTCCACATCCGCTGTCTGCTGCTGCCTCTTTCCTCCTCACTCAGGCTGTTGTAGTCAGCAGAGCCTAGAATGACATCCCGGGAATGGATTCTAAATGTGATTTTCCTAGGCTACTGCAGGAGCCCCTTCTCTTCTCAGAAAGGTCTGTTTTTGTTCCCGATTGTAATGCAAAATCCTTGCTCAATAAATAAAAAAGAATATAGAATTTTTTTTTTTTTAAAGAAGGAATCACTTTCCTATCATCTAAACCAAGTTCCTTCACACTGGAGTATTTTGTCACTTCTCCCCTCCGTGGAGTATTTTGTCACTTCTCCCCTCCGTATAGGATTTTTTTTGTTGTAAGAGTTGTAGTCATATTGTAAATATTTTTGTACCTTTCTCCTTTTAACGTGTTATTGACAAACCTCCCCAAAAGAATATGCAATTGTTTGATTCATTTCTCTGTTATCAGACACCAATAAATTCTTTTTGTTGGGCCTTCTTCTCTCTTCTTTAATATAGTTACTATGGGAATT
This sequence comes from Pan troglodytes, assembly GCF_028858775.2. NCBI lineage: Eukaryota > Metazoa > Chordata > Mammalia > Primates > Hominidae > Pan > Pan troglodytes. The sequence continues at coordinate 66,349,138 of NC_072416.2, forward strand.
ATGTTGTCAGAGCATCTTTCTTCTTCCCCCAGGTATTATGTCTGTGTTGCATCTTTCTCAAAACAGTTGTACATGCAGCAGTTTTTTGAGAAGTTAGATAACTGATTTGTGAAAACTCTGGGCTTATTCCTACTGGCAAACCTCTCTCTTCATTGGTTTCTTGACTGGGGCAGGGGAAGAGACAATGAGCTACATATTTTACATAATCTCAACCACTAAAATTCATGCAGAACCATCTCATTTGGAGAGAAAATGAGGCTCAGTGAGGTGAAGTAACTGCCCAAGAGCCACAGCAAAGTAATGACAACTACAGATTTGAATCCAGGCCTGATGGATTATTACACCCCCAGGAGGCCCCTGGGAAACACTGGTCTTTGGGTCTCCTACAGCATGGCTCAGTTGCGGCTGGGCTGCTGGCGCTCAATGACAGAGAAGGAAAGGCAATTAAGATGCACCTGTCAACTATGCCTGCACCTCAGTCTCAGATCCTACCAGTCCCTCCCGGTCTGGGGCTGCCACCCACCTCTGGAATCCTCATCTCCATCACTGCTCTCCTCCTCTGGGTACTCATTGCGCCAGTTATTCTCACTGTTCTCGTCATCTTCATCGTCGTAAATGTCCTCTGGTTCTTGATCATCATTCACCTACACATCTCAACACAAACATGAGTCCAAGTCAAAACCTCTAAGGTTATGCTCTGGGGGAAGTTGTTAGCATACCAGCTTGAAGAGATATCATGTAAAAGTGCCCTGTGAAAAAACTGCAGACTAGTAGTTTGACTCCATTGCACAAGAGGCTATGAGAGGGAGATAATAGCCCCCTTCCACTCAGAGCCCAGCTCCACAATGATAGGACATGCTGGACTCCATGAGAAGGGAACACAGGGAAAAGAGGAGTGATGGCTCTGAGCGATTCCTTCAAATTCCAAAGGTCAAAATCAAAACCCAAGCGTAAGAGGTGCGGAAAGGCAGGAGGAAGGGCCATGCAGTGGTCCAAGGTGGGTACCTGACTGCAAATCTGTCCTAATGCAGGTGCAGGATGCAGTGCTTCTTGATTATAGTCTGAGCATGACCATTAGGTGCCACCTTAAGTTTTCTTGTTAATCATTTTAGAATTTGAGAATAGGCTGGGCGCGGTGGCTCACGCCTGTAATCCCAGCACTTTGGGAGGCCCAGGTGGGTGGATCACTTGAGGTCAGAAGTTTGAGACCAGCCTGGGCAACATGGTAAAACCTTGTCTCTACTAAAAATACAAAAATTAGCCAGGCATGATGGCATGCACCTGTAGTCCCAGCTACTTGGGAGGCTGAGGCAGGAGAATCGCTTGAACCCAGGAGGCGGAGGTTGCAATGAGCCAAGATTGCACCATTGCACTCCAGCCTGGGTGACAGAGCGAGACTCCATCTCAAAAAAAAAAAAAAAAAAGATAAGGTGTCAGCTAGGTGTGGTGGCTCACACCTGTAATCCCAACACTTTGGGAGGCCAAGGTGGGAGGATCACTTGAGCCCAGGAGTTCAAGACCATAAGACCAGCCTGGACAACATAGTGAGACCCTGCCTCTACAAAAAAATCAACAAAAATTGGGCATCATGGTGCATGCCTGTACTCCTGGCTGCCTCCTTGGGAGGCTGAGATAGGAGGATTGCTTGAGCCTGGGAGATAGAGGCTGCAGTGAGCTCAGATAGCACCATTGCACTCCAGCCTGGGTGACAGTGTGAGACCTTGTCTCAAAAAAGAAAAAAAAAAAAAGAATAATGTCAGGACGTTAGCTTTCTTCATCCGAGGTTTCTCTACTTCTAAGGTACGAATTAAAAAATAGATTTTGTTGTCACTCATGTTAAGAATTTCTGATTTTATCGTCTTTATCTTATCATAAGCCCCATATACATATTTCCCCCCTAAGAATGGATAGCTATAAACAATAAAGGTGATGTTGCAAACCTTGTAAAATATTCATTAATGTAAAAATGATCAATCTAAGATGATCTTTCCCCAAATTCCCTGTACTATAAAGTCAGGTTCCTAAAAGTCACTTAGAATAAATTCTTCTTTTTCAGGAGGAAAAGAACTAAGGACAATGTTGTTCAGGAGTGGAGCCCAGGGAAGCAAAGCATTCTGATTAGATTAAGAGCTTAGGATGCCTCATGCCCCGTCTGCTCATGGGTCCCCTTACCAGCTCCCATTCTTGGCTGTAGGGCTGCACGGAGAGGATGTTCTCAATCCAGCCTGGAGTGGCCGTCTCCAAGTAGTAAATGTCATACACATAGTCATCGTGTTTTTGTTCTTCCTGGCGCCTGACTCCTGGTCCATCCTCAGACACAGTCAATCGCTCACGGATCAACTCTACAGAATTGCAGAGGATCACATCTGGGTCAGATGTCTGTAAAGAAACCACAGATTACACACACACGCATGACCCAAAACATGATGTTCCAAGAGGAGGAACCTATGAGTTGGGTGAAGGAAGGCTCCCTACAGTTTTTTTTGAGATGGAGTCTCACTCTGTCGCCCAGGCTGGAGTGCAGTGGCGTGGTCTTGGCTCACTGCAACCTCCGCCTCCCAGGTTCAAGCGTTTCTCCTACCTCAGCCTCCCAAGTAGCTGGGACTACAGGTGCGTGCCACCATGCCTGGCTAATTTTTTGTATTCTTAGTAGAGATGGGGTTTCACTGTGTTAGCCAGGATGGTTTTGATCTCCTGACCTCAAGTAATCTGCCCGCCCCAGCCTCCCAAAGTGCTGGGATTACAGGTGTGAGCCACCTTGCTCAACTACAGCTCCATAGTGTTGTGGTCAAGATTCTTATCCCCATGAATTCCTAGTCTTTTAATTAATTATTACATTAAAAAATCAAGAATCTCTGTAAAATTAATGTGTAGTTCTTATTTTAAGATAGAAACGTACAAGATAGGCTCCTGCTCTTTTGTGCTTGGCTCTCACACCTATAATCCCAATGCTTCGGGAAGCCAAGGTGGACAGCTTGCTTGAGCCCAGAAGCTCAAGACCAGCCTGGCCCACATGGCAAAACCCCCGTCTCTACAAAGAAATACAAAAATCAGCTGGGTGTGGTGGTGTGCACCTGTAGTCCCAGGTACTCAGGAGGTTGAGGCTGCAGTGAGCCGTGATCATGCCACTGTACTCTATCCTGGGTGACAGATTAAGACTTATCTCAAAACAATGAAAGAAAAAAAATATGGGAAGACTGGCCTAAGGAGAGGGGAAAGACAGAAGACCTGGCCAGTCTTGACCCCAAGCTCTGAGTCAGACCTGCTTCTATAGGTCTTCTGAGATCCTTTGGTATTATACAATGTTCTCTCTTTGGGGATCAGTAGGTCCACCGTAGCACCCCTATGGCTGAACCTGAAATGAGTCTCTATTTTGTGTGGCCTCCTGTAGAAGCCAACAGGTGTTTCCTGGTGACCTCTACCATTGCCCATCATTTGGCTTGCCATATATTGACATCCTACTTTTAACCACAAATTGGGAATGGGCTCACCTATAGTCTTTCTACTGGAAAGAACAGTTTGAAATGCAATGCCCCAGAATAGAAATGGCCCAGGTAAGATGTGCTCCAGTGCTGACAGGCTGTATTATCCAGGGGCCTGGTAGCATGGGTCAGTTTGTTAACCACAGGGACATGCTGCAGATGGCTCCTCTTGATAGGTTCATCACAGGACACTGCACAGCTCCAAGCAGACACCACGCAGGAAAATGGGGAAGATCCCATGGCCAAGGCAGACAAGGGGAGACCAATGCTATAATTTACAGACTAAGGAATTCTTCCTTGCTCCAAAGTCAAAAAGAAGCTAGAGATGCCAGTTTTTCTGCAGAACCTTAAGCAAACTTAAAGTTACCGATGACAAAAGTCCTGGCTCCAACCCCTAAGTCCCTCCACTCAGTCAAATTATGCAGCCATTAAAATATAAGATTGCTGGGCACAGTGGCTCATGCCTGTAATCACAGCACTTTGGGAAGCCAAGGTGGGAGGAATGTTTGAGCCCAGGAGTTTGAGACCAGCCTGGGCAACATGGCAAAACCGTCTCTACAAAAAATACAAAAATTAGCTGGGTGTGGTGGCGCAGGCCTGTGGCTCCAGCTACTTGAGAGGCTGAGGCAGGACGATCACATGAGCCCAGGAGGTGGAGGCTGCACCGAGCCGTGATCATGCCACTGCACTCCAGCCTGGGCAACAGAGCGAGACGCTGTCTCAAAAAAAGGTACAAGACTAGCAATACAGAAAAATGACAGATACAGAATTTTGTACTCAGAAGGAAATAAACCAGTTCTATTCTACCTACTTTTGGGTTGATGGTAAAATGGGAGATTTTCCTCCTTTGCTATATTTTTTCAAATTTCCTATAATGAGCATAAATTATTTTCTTTTTCTTTTTTGAGATGGAGTTTCGCTCTTGTCACCCAGGCTTGAGTGCAATGGCGTGATCTCAGCTCACTGCAACCTCTGCCTCCCGGGTTCAAGTGATTCTCCTGCCTCAGCCTCCTGAGTAGCTGGGATTACAGGTACGCACCACCATGCCTGGCCAATTTTTGTATTTTTAGTAGAGACCGGGTTTCACTATGTTGGTCAGGCTGGTCTCAAACTCCTGACCTCATGATCCGCCCACCTTGGCCTCCCAAAGTGCTGGCATCACAGGCATGAGCCACCGCGCCCGGCCTATTATTGCTTAAAGAGGCGGTTTTCATTATGTTGCCCAAACTGGCCTTGAACTCCTAGCCTTAGATGATCTTTCTGTTTCAACCTCCTGAGTAGCTGGGACTAAAGGTGTGCACCACTCCTCCTAGCTAGAAGAAAAATAATTATTATTATTTCTGTAGAGATGGAGTCTTGCTATGTTGTTCAGGATGGTCTTGAACTTCAGGCCTCAAGCAATCCTCCTGCCTTAGCCTCCCAAAGTGCTAGGATTATAGGACTAACCCACCGTACCCTTGCTGAAAATTATTTTGAAGTCTATGTCCATGTGTATTCATTCATTCATTCATTCATTCATTCATTCACTCAGAATCAGGGTCTTGCTCTGTCGCCCAGGCTGGAGGGCAGCAGTATGATCATGGCTTACTGCAGTCTTGAACTCCCGGGCTCAAGTGCTCCTTTCTTGGCCTCCCAAAGTATTGGGATTACAGGTGTGAACTACTGAGCCCAGCCCATATTTTCAGTTTCACTACACACAGCATTTTGTACTGTTAAACATGTATATTTTCGCCCACAATCAGTTTTCATGGTTATCAGTTCTAAGGGTCCAGACAGTTGTATGTGTCAACCTCTTGGATATAATTTTTAACCTCCATGTATAGTGTTGCAATGAATGTGCCATTTCCTGCATTTGAAAAGTATCTCACTCATAAGGTTTTTGTGAGGATTAAATGAGTTAAATTAAAATAAAATATAACAAGTACCTAGCACGCTATTTGACATAATTACTTAGTCAATCAACAGTAGCATTTGTTAATATCATAGCTTAGCTTAGCTGTTTGCTTCTGCTGAATTATCTCCCTAGGATAAATCTTGGAGGTGAGACTACTAGTTAAAAGGAACTGAAGTCCTTTAATTTTTAAATTTCCTATTAAATTTATCTAATAGGAATTTATTTGCTTAAAATGTAAATTGTGTCAATTTAAGGAGAAATTCATTGTAACATAACATAGAAATGCTGTCATTTTTAAATTTCCTTAGAAATTTTTAATTTTAAAATTTTCCTAGATTATGCATGGCTTTAGATCCAAACAATAATAAATTTACATATGTAAAACATGGCTCCCATGCCATCCTGTTTTCCAAAAGGCTTGCATCAATTTTATTCCTACAATTGTGTATGCTTTTAATCATTGCCTTGCCAGCATTGCTATCAACTACTTTTTTCCTGCTAGTCTAGTATGCATAAAACCTCAAGCATGCTTTAAGCTTAAATTCATTTTTCCCCTATAATTACTCTGTGCAAACATTTTTGGTATTGCTTTACTGGAAAAATCTCTGTTCATATCGGTCATCAGTTTATCTCCTAGTTTTCTTTATAAAATTAAATTAGCTATTTACTCTTGTTTTTTGAGATGGAGTTTTGCTCTTCTCGCCCAGGCTGGAGTGCAGTGGTGCAATCTTGGCTCACTGCAACCTCTGCCTCCCGCGTTCAGGCGATTCTCCTGCCTCAACCTCCCGAGTAGATGGGATTACAGGTGCCCGCCACCACGCCCGGCTAATTTTTGCATTTTTAGTAGAAATGGGGTTTCGCCATATTGGCCAGGCTGGTCTTGAACTCCTGACCTCAAGTGATCCACCCGCCTCGGCCTCCCAAAGTGCTGGGATTACAGGCATGAGCCACTGTGCCCGGCCTAGTGAACTATTTACTTGATTCAATTCCACGGAGCACTGGTTTACTTTACACATTTTATAAGTCATGCATTAGTCTGGAATGTTTTGGTGAAAGATGTGGCTATGGACATCATACACAAATTGCTATCCACTTACACTAGCACCAGCTGGGCGTGATGGCTCACGCCTGTAATCCCAGCACTTTGGGAGGCTGAGGCGGGTGGATCACCTGAGGTCAGGAGTTCAAGACCAGCCTGGCCAACGTGGCGAAACCCCGTCTCTACTAAAAATACAAAATTAGCCGGGTGTGGTGGCTCATGCCTGTAATCCCAGCTACTCGTGAGGCTGAGGCATGAGAACTGCTTGAATCCAGGAGGCAGAGGCTGCGGTGAGCCGAGATCGCGCCACTGCACTACAGCCTGGGCGACAAGGGCGAGACTCCATCTCAAACAAAACAAAAACAACAATAAACAATTACACTAGTACCATTTGCTTGTTGCTTGTGGATTCATTTTGAATTATAATTGTTTTAAAAGTTTCAAAAATAATTAAAATGAGTTCTATAAAAATGTTTATCAAGAGAGGGCATATTGGCTAGGTGCAGCGGCTCATGCCTGTAATCCCAGCACTTTGGGAGGTTGAGGCGGGCGGATCACTGAGGCCAGGAGTTCAAAACCAGACTGGCCAACATAGCGAAACCCCGTCTCTACTAAAAATACAAAAATTAGCTGGGTGTGGTGGCTCACGCTTGTAATCCCAGCTATTTGGGAGGCTGAGGTAGGAGAATTGCTTGAACCCGGGAGTTGGAGGTTGCAGTGAGCCAGCATCACGCCAATGCACTCTAGCCTGGGCAACAGAGTGAGACTCTGACTCAAAAAAAAAAAAAAAAAAAAAAAGAGAGGGCACACTTTATGTTGAGAATTTTCTGGTTTTTTTTTTAGAGACAGTATCTTGCTCTGTTGCTCAAACCAGAGGGCAGTGACTTGATCACAGCTCACTGCAATCTCTAATTCCTGAGTTTAAGTGATCCTCCTGCCCCAGCCTCCCCAGTAGCTAGGACTACAAGCACGTGCCACAATGCCCAGCTAATTTCCTCTTCCTTTTTGTAGTGACAAGGTCTTGCTTTGTTGCCCAGGCTGGCCTCAAGCGACCCTCCTGCCTCAGCCTCCCAAAGCGCTGGGATTACAGGGAGTATTTTATTTTTTTTTGAGACAGGGTCTCACTCTGTCACCTAGGCTGAAATGCCACTGCTGCACAATCATGGCTCACTGTAGCCTTGACCTCCCCAGGCTCAAGTGATCCTCCCGCCTGGGCCTCCCTACGTGCTAGGATTAGGCGTCAGCTACTGTGCCCAGCCTCAAGGAGAATTTTCCATTTCTGTAGTTTTGCTGCATGTAGTAGACTTTTTTTGGAAGTGATTGCAAATGAAGTTAGCAAATGTAATATAAAGAAAAGCACTGGATTAAATGTGAGAAAACTTGCATTCTAGACCTAAATCTACCTCAAACTTGATATGCTACCCAGGACTATTCCTTTAACCTCTCTTTGATCAATTTTCCTACCTGCTCTATCTCTATTTTGCTCCAGTGATCCCCATCTCAGTCAGGGTGAAAGGCAATGTCCTTGCAAGTACCTAGCAGGCATCCTCCCCTCAAATTCCTTACTGCTCTCCTCTAGCTCACCGGGCTCCAGGCACCTTGCAAGGAGCAAAAGAAACGGCTTCAGGGCCTCTTTACTTTCAGGTTCTCTGCCTAGAAGTCCTCTCGATATGTGGAATACCCTGCCATTCACCTTCTGCAAGTCTTCACTCAAATGTCATTTCCTCAGTGACACTCTCACTGAAGTGGCACCACTCTTCCTGCTTTGTCTCCCCGCCTCCTTACATCCCTTATCATCATCTGACACTGAATAGACTTGTTTACTGTTTCTGTCTACCTGCATGTTAGGTCCTCACTGCTGTATCCACAGAATCTAAAAAAATACCTGGCATATCGTAGGCACGTAGTAAACACATGTTGGATGAATAACCAAATCTGTAAAATGAGGCCGTCACGCCGGATGGATCATCCATCCCCTTAAGATGAAACTGTGCTGCGACTGGGCCCAGTCTTCTTGCATTACCAACCTGGGAAGCCCAGCGACCACCTTCAGGGGCATACTCACTTTGCAGGAGCCTGCAGAGGCGGCTTCAGGTTCTCCCTCCTCGTGGACAAGGTCTAACAACTGAAAGCCCGAGTTCCCGGCGGCTTCTGGGTTCCCCGGCGTGTACTCGGACTCCTGGCCGCTCGAGGTGGTCCCCAAGGATCGGCGGCTGGAAAGCACCCGGTAGCGGCCCTCCTGCCGGACCTCCCGAGCCGAGGCGCGGAGACTGCGGCGGACACGCTGCTGGCTGTCCCGTGACGGGCGCAGAACTTCCCGCAGGAGAGGCTGGACTGGTTCCTCCTAGGGGGCAACAGGGGACGGAGGCCAGCGTAAGCAGGAGTTCGCGAGCGGGTCAGGGATCGGGTTTCGTACCGGCTGCACCCGAAGATGCCCTCCACACCAGCTGCACCACGCCCAATACCTGGGAGCACACAGTGGCCACCAAGTGGAAGACATTATTCTCCGCCGCTCTCTCCAAATCCTCCGACGTCTTCTGTGCCGCTGACTCGACCGCGTCGCTCCGGAGGCGTTTACAAGCGAGCACAAGAGCCTCGGCCGGCTCCGCACTGCGCTTCCGCTTCACCCGGAGCACAGCGGTCCTGGCGGCCTCCATAGTGGCTGCCGCTGAGCACTGTGGGAGCTCGCGGGGTGTGATGGGATAGCTTTCCAGTTCTGCTTTAGGACCCGCCCCCCAGCACGCTCCTCGACGCTGCGAGGTCCCGCCCCGCGTGCTGGCCGCGGTAAAAGTGGTAGCAGCGGAGGCGAGCGGAGGGTTTCCCGCGGCGGGTGAGGCGCTGGGTATGCTGGGAAGGTGGGGTCGTTTTGGGGTTCGGTGTGCAGCCAGCATGGTGTCCTTGGCACCAGGGTTTCGGCAGAGGAGCCTAGCGTGGGCCTACTTACTTGGACTCCTCCGCGTGGGGCAGCTCGGGACACCCTGGCCTGCAGGAGAGCGGGGTTTCTAGGCTGGCCTCGGCTCTGCAGTGCAGCCGGGTGCCTGCCACTCGCGGGGCTCTGTCGCAGTACTCGTGCCTGGCGCCTCCCCTCAGCCACAGAGACCGCAGTAGCTCCAACCATCGCACCCCTAACTGGGCCACGAGTTCTCTGATTGCCAGACCTGTTGTCTTTGCTACTCACTGTTCTGAGCAATTGGAGAGTCGTGTATTCACTACACGCCAGCCAGAGTGGTCCTGTAAAAGCGTAAGCCTAGTGTAGATATGCTTCTGCTTAAAACTCTTGAGTGGCTCCCAGTGCTTTTAGAACAAAATCCAAACGCCTTTCCGAAGTCGACAAGGCCCAGCTTGATTGAGCAGAAGATGTGATAGGAGATGAGGAGCGGGGGGCTTCTGCAAAAGTGCTTCGGTCGCTCAGGCTTTTGGCACATTTTGCTTATGCAACCTAGTTCTTTCTACCTTAGGGCCTTTTCTTGGGAAAGTTGGGGTAAGGATTCCTGACCTGTAAAAACTCTTCCCCAACTTTTATCCCGGTCTGTCTTGTAGATCTCAAATGCTAGTTTCCTCAGAGTCCTTCTGTAACCTTGGTTTTCTCTTTCTACAACGCTCTGTGTATTTCTTGCATTCATGTAGTCTGTAATTTGTATTACGCTCTCATTAGAGTCTAAGCTCTTGGAGGGCAAGGGTCTTCTCTAGCTTGTGGTGGTGGCTCCAGTCCCTAATATAGTGCCTGGCACATAGAAGGTATTTAATAAATTTTGTTATTTTATTTTTTCGAGACAGAGTCTCACTCTGCTGCCTAGGCTGAGTGCAGTGGTGTGATCAAGGCGCACTGCAGCCTTGACCTCCTGGGCTCAAGCGATCCTCACCTCGGTCTACCGAGTAGCTGGGACTACAGGCACGCGCCACTACACTCGGGTAATTTTTAATTTTAATATATGTATATTTATATATATATATATATATTTTTTTAAGACAGGGTCTCACTCTGTCACCCAGGCTGGAGTTCAGTGGCGCCATCTCTGCTCACTGCAACCTCTGCCTCCCGGGCTCAAGTGATTCCCCTACCTCAGCCTCCCGAGTAGCTGGGAGTAACTGGGACTACAGGCACAGGCCACCGCGCCCGGCTAATTTTTTTTAAAATTTTTTGTAGAGAACGGGGTCTCACTATGTTGCGCAGGCTGGTCTGGAACTCCCAGACTCCATATCCTTGCGTCTCGGCCCCTCAAAGTGCTGGGATCACAGGTGTGAGCCACCACCGCCTAGCAAATACATTTTGAATGAATGTAGTGGACCATCTGCTCTGCAGTCTGACGGGTAATACAATTAGGGCTTGGCATGGTGGTTTCTATTTCCTCCTTGTAAATGGCCATGCGAATTTACAACTCTTGGAGAATGAGGAGGGGTTCAGAGAATATCTCCTGAATCTGTAGTGTAGACTGCTTCTGGGAGAGAACAAATAATAATAGATGAGGGCATTTAGCCAGAGAAGGTGTGTAGTGCCCACCAGAAGAGGTTCATACCTTCATAAAATTGTTAACACAAGACATAGTTCCAGGTTTGTTTGTTTGTTTGAGATACAGTCTTGCTCTGTTGCCCAGGCTGGAGTGCAGTGGCGCGATCTTGGCTCACTGCAACCTCTGCCTCCCAGGTTCAAGCAATTCTCCTGCCTCAGCCTCCCAAGTAGCAGGGATTACAGGCACCTGCCACCATGCTGGCTAATTTTTTGTATTTTTAGTAGAGACGGGGTTTCGCCATGTTGGCCAGGCTGGTCTTGAACTCCTGACCTCAGGTGATCCACCTGCTTTGGTCTCCCAAAGTGCTGGGATTATAGGCGTGAGTCACCGCGCCTGGGCTGTTCCAGGTTTTGAAAAGACACTGTGGTCCTGGTTTTAGACTCAGCAACATCACAGACAAGAAAGGAATCCTATGGATTAAAGTTCTTCACTATAAGTTTTTTTTTTTCCCTCCAGTTCAAATGGGTAACGTGCCAATGTAGTAAAGGTTTGAGGGAGGCACGTCTGACACAGGCACATGAACACCCAGTCATCACGCTTATGAACTACAAAACGATGACTCTTAACCTTGAAGTGACTTCAGCATTGATTCCACATGGACCACAGGATTAGTATTTCAGGACTCTACCATATGGATCCTATTGATATGTTTGACACCTGGTCCAGTTTTACTTCACTAAACTGATTGATATAATGTGCATGATTGTCTAAGCCTTTCTAATTGGATGAAATGCCTTCTCCCTCCACAACCCCCTCCTTCTCCTCTTGCCTCAGCTGAATCCACCTTTTAAGCCTTCCCTGAACATTCAGTCAGATATGGCCATTTCTTTCTCTACTCCAGCATTTGTTGGACACAGTTTTCTAATGCACATTACAGATTCTGACAGTTCTAGATATTCTGTCTGTAAAATAAATGTTAGTACATGAGATAAAGTGGATTATAGCAATGTTGTTAAAATGCTGGTTGCAACCCATTGATGGGTCCTGACCAGCAAGTAAAAGTGCAGCTGGGTGCCGTGGTGCATGCCGGTAGTCTAGCTACTTGGGAGGCTGACGTAGGAGGATCGCTTGAGTCTAGGAGTTTAAGGCTGTAGAGTGTAATGATCATGCCTGTGAATAGCCACTGTGATCCAACCTGGACAGCAGGGAGATCCCATCTCTTAAAAACAATAAAAATGAAATAGAGCATATCAGAGGGCCTTGTTCGTAGGACGTCAGTATTGTTTTGTGGAACATTTAGTTGTATGCATACATGCAGGTACGTGTATTGAGTCTCATTGTAAAGTATATTTCTTACTGGGGTTATCAGAAAGTTTGAAAATCATAAGACTAGGGGATAGGTATGCTGAGATTTTAGAAGTAGAGTTTTACCTGGACAAATTGTCTACTTTGAACCTGACTGCCAGCCTGAGTTTGTTCAGGGAAGATTGTTTCTAATCTATTTGCTTTTTGTTTGTTTGTTTTGGTGATGGAGTCTCACTCTGTTGCCCAGGCTGGAGTGCAGTGGTGCGGTCTCAGCTCACTGCAACCTCCGCCTCCTGGATTCAAGTGATTCTCCTGCCTCAGCCTCCCGAGTAGCTGGGAATACAGACGTGCGCCACCATGCCTGGCTAATTTTTGTATTTTTAGTAGAGACGGGGGTTTCGCCATGTTGGCAAGGCTGGTCTTGAACTCCTGACCTCAGGTGATCCGCCTGCCTTGGCCTCCCAAAGTGCTGGGATTACAGGTGTGAGCCACCGTGCCCAGCCTGTTTCTCATCTATTTGTGTAAGAATTCCATGTTTACTTACTCTAGATAACTTCAAAAGAAAAAAAACTCTGGCCAATAAAATGCCATAGGAATGTTTAGGGATATGTGGAGTAGGCGTTCTTTCTAAGTTTTCCTGAAGATGCACCAATGTTTAACAAGAAAGGAAGGGCAGTGTAGAACACCTATTGCTTTCTGCATGGTAAGAGGGATGGGTATTGGGAGAGCCCACACCTGCTGAGGAGTGCCTTTAGACTTTGAGCGGTGGTGTTTCTCTCCCTCCCGGAAATAGATCTCTTTGGGGAGACAGGCCATACAAGACGTGAATCTGGTGACATTTTACTTGTTTGAAGCAAAATTTTTTTAGATGATGGAGGGTTTTTAAAAATTGCTTTTAAAATTAAAATTTGAATAGATAAGAAGTAATCACTATAAAAAATAATGAAGCATAAGGAATGCTAGTATTAGCTGGGTGTGGGGCACTCACTTGTAGTCCCAACTACTGGAGAGGCTGAGGCAGGAAGAATGCTTGAGCCCAGGAGTTTGAGTCCAGCCTGGGCAACATAACGAGACGCCATCTTTTTAAAAAAAATAAAAAGAAAAAGAATGCTAATATCGTGAACATTTATGTTCCCACCACCCAATTTAAGAAAAAGAACAATACTTTTGAAGTCCACTGCGTACCCCTCCTTGATCCCATCTCTTTCCCTTCTCTTTTAGAAGTGAACTATCCTGATTCCTTGCTATGCTTTTTAGTGTGATCCCTGAAGAACGTATCACTCCATTTTGCATAGCTATAAATTTCATAGAAATGGAATCGTATTGCATGTGTTGTGTGATTTGCTGTTTTTGCTCATCATTATATTCCTGGGATTATCCATTTTTAGGTTTATGTGTGACTGTAATTTATTGTTTAGATGAAAGTTTTCCTGGTTTGACTTGCTCTATCTTCATATTTTTCCTTAAGCTAAGGGTTCGGTATACGAAGGCAGTATTGGTGGCACTTCTTTAACAGCACCCCATCTCTTCTTCTCCTAGCCTTGAGGGCTGCACCTAGATGAACCTGTGAGGCTCATTTGAACCTTTTGGAAGCACCGAAGCCTGCTGAAGTTTCCAGACATCTGTATGAATCTGTTGCCGTTTTTTAATGTTATATGCTGAATATAAAACCAAGTAACTCCTGCTGGAAACATTTACAATATCGATTAACAAATACTATCAATGGCTTTGACATTTTTGTCAGTTTCTTGATTTTTTTCCCCGCTTTTGTCTCCCCTTCCCCCCTCCACATTTTGGGGCATTGTGCTGTTAATAGATTTTTTTTCTGTTTGTTTGTTTATATACCTCCTGTTTCCTTCTGATGTTAATAGATTTCTGACAGTCAGACTTGTCCACAGGAACTCAACTGGCAAGGCTGCTTTTCTGTGCTAAAACTGGGGAGCTAGTGGGCACCATGAAGATCTTCTGCAGTCGGGCCAATCCGACCACGGGGTCTGTGGAGTGGCTGGAGGAGGATGAACACTATGATTACCACCAGGAGATTGCAAGGTACTGGGTTGGTTTACAGCAGGCTGCAGCTGGGTGGGGCACTTGATCTCAAAGCAGATGCCTTGGGCTCCAGTCTGAGCGTGGGCTAGGCTGTCACCCAGTGCTTATGATGAGGGCTGGTGTTGGTCCTGAGCAGGTCTGCTCAGCCAGGTAGGTATATGTAGCAGTTAGGCAAAATCATGCCTGTTTGGAGAGTCAGACATTATGTAGCAGCCTTAGCAGAGCCTCAGCATCTGTTTAACGGAGCAAAGAAAACCCAAGCCTCAGTAGTGTTGATGAAGTTGAATCATTTACTTCCCTTACTGAAATGGTGACATGTTCATCATATGGTTAAATTCTTTTGAATGAAAAAAATGAAAATGGTTTTTTTTTTCCCTTAGAAGAAATATTTAAAAGTATGTGAGTTGTTGGCCAGGCGCAGTGGCTCACGCCTCTAATCCTAGCACTTTGGGAGGCCGAGGTGGCCAGATCACCTGAGGTCAGGAGTTCGAGACCAGCCTGACCAACATGGAGAAACCCCGTTTCTACTAAAAATACAAAATTAGCTGGGCATGGTGGCTCATGCCTGTAATCCCAGCTTACTTGAGAGGCTGAGGCAGGAGAATCACTTGAGCCTGGGAGGCAGAGGTTGTGTTGAGCCGAGATTGAGCCGTTGCACTCCAGCCTGGGCAACAAGAGCGAAACTCTGTCTCAAAAAAAAAGTATGTGAGTTGTTATGTAGCAATCATTAAGTGTATTCAGTGTGCCAGCATTGTGCTAAGGCTGTGGATACCAGATGAAGAAGATCCTGTTCTCATCTTCAAGGACCATGCAGTTTTGTGGAAGAGACAGGCACATACAAAATTACAGCGCAAAAGCCAGGCACGGTGGCTCATGCCCGTAATCCCAGCACTTTGGGAGGCAAAGGGCGGGCGGGCGGTGGAGGGGGTGGTGGCGGCTGATCACTTGAGGGTCAGGAGTTCGAGACCAGCCTGGCCAACACGGTGAAACCCCGTCTCTATAAAAAAAAATTAGCTGGGAGTGGTGGTGGGCGCCTGTAATCCCAGGTACTCGGGAGGCTGAGGCAGGAAAATCACTTGAACTCGGGAGGTGGAGGTTGCAATGAGCCAAGGTTGTGCCACTGCACTCCAGCCTGGGTAACAGAGTGAGACTCTGTCTCAAAAAAAAAAAAAAAAAAAAAAAATTACAGCACAGTGAGATAAAGGCACAAGAGGTCATGGAAGCAGCAAGAACCAGCTGGACTTGGGGTGGGAGGTAATGTTTGAATAATTTCTCAGTTCTAAAGGAAGAGAAGGTGAAGTTTGAGCAGCAGGGATTACAGGTAAGCTTTCAGATGAGCCAGTTTGTGGCTGGGTGCAGTGGCCTACACCTGTAGTCCCAGCTACTTGGGAGGCCAAGGCAGGAGGATTGCTTATGCCCACGAGTTCAACATAGTAAAACACTGTCTCACAAACAAACAAAAAAAGACCAAAAACAGGCTGGGCACAGTGGCTCATGCCTGTAATCCCAGCACTTTGGGAGACCAAGGCGGGCGGATCACCTGAGGTCGGGAGTTCGAGACCAGCCTGACCAACATGGAGAAACCCTGTCTCTACTAAAAATACAAAATTAGCCAGGTGTGGTGGCGCATGCCTGTAATCCCAGCTGCTCGGGAGGCTGAGGCAGGAGAATCACTTGAACCTGGGAGGCGGAGGTTGCCATGAGCCAAGATCGCGCCATTGCATTCCAGCCTGGGCAACAAGAGCTAAACTCTGTCTCAAAAAAAAAAAAAAAAAAAGAAAAAAAACACACACACACAGATGGGCTATTTTGGGGAGCAGCTAGCAGTTTAGTGCAGCTGGAGTGTGGTACAAAAGTACTATGGTAAGAGAGGCTGCCGAAAGCATAGGTGGGGTCATTTTGTAAAGGGTGGTAGCAAAATGCAGGAAGAGGAACATGAGTTTAAGTCCAAGCTTTGCCACTTCTTTACTCTCTTGGCCAAGTTACTTCTCTGAGCCTTAATATAAAATAATATATACTTCAATATAGTAATACATTATCTCACAGTATAATACAATTATCTTAGAATTGTTTGATGATTAAATGTAATACAGTATCTGGTGCAGAATTAGGGCTTAAAATATTTACTTTCTTTTCTTTTCTTTTTTTTTTTTGAGACAGAGTCTCGCTCTGTTTCCCAGGCTAGAGTGCAGTGGCACGATCTCTGCTCACTGCAAGCTCCGCCTCCTGGGTTCACGCCATTCTCCTGCCTCAGCCTCTTGAGTAGCTGGGACTACAGGTGCCCGCCGCCACGCCCAGCTAATTTTTTGTATTTTTAATAGAGACGGGGTTTCACCGTGTTAGCCAGGATGATCTTGATCTCCTGACCTTGTGATCCGCCCGCCTCGGCCTCCCAAAGAGCTGGGATTACAGGCGTGAGCCACTGCACCTGCCCAGGTCTTAAAATATTTCTAAACATTTTGGACATTATTTTCTTGTTTTATTGTTCAGATGGAGTCTTACTCTGTTGCCTTGGCTGGAGTGCAGTGGCGCAGTCTCGGCTCACTGCAATCTCTGCCTCCCAGGTTCAAGCGATTCTCTTGCCTCAGCCTCTTAGGTAGCTGGGATTACAGGCACCTGCCACCACACCTGGCTAATATTTGTGTTTTTAGTAGAGACTTGGTTTCACCTGTTGGCCAGGCTGGTCTTGAACTCCTGACCTCAGGTGATCCACCTGCCTCTGCCTCCCAAAGTGCTGGGATTACAGGTGTGAGCCACTGTGTCAGGCCTGGACATTATTTTCTGAGTGATATATTAAACAGGAGAGAAAGAGGATTGGATTGCATTTTGGAACACTCACTGAGAGCGGTGTGGAGAGGAGAGCATTTGGGGATATTGTAGTCCCAGAGCTGCATAGTCCCAGAGACAGCTCGGGGGAACTTGAGTTTGGTAACTCACTGGATATGATGGAGGGAGAGAGAAGATTCAAGAAGCACCAAGACTTCTGGTTAGAATGACAAAGTGGATGGGGCCTGCAAGGGAGGAATGGGTGGTGTGGGGAGGGGAACACGATGGAGATTGGGCGTTTAGATTTGGACATCCACATAGAGATGCCAATGGCAGATAGAATTTTGGGTCTGGAGACAGAATTTGTAGTTGTTGGAACTGAAACTGGGAGAGGTTGCAGTCTCTCAAGGGGGTGTGGAATGTGAAAGGTAGAGGGCTGAAGAAGGAATCCCGGAATAGCTGAGGAGGCAAAAGAAGGGCAAGGGAGATAGCCAGCATGGAAAGGAAGAAAGAGGGAGTGTCTAGCAAGGTCAGAGGCACTGGGAAGTCCCAGATACTGATGACTGACATCAGCTGCAGGAGTGAGCTGGTGGTGGTTACCGAGAGTGATGTCAGTGGAGTGGTGGGCAGTAAGTGTGAAGAGGCCAGGAAGGTGGTGAGTGAGATGCCTTTTAAATAGTGAGCAGAGGTAGAAAGGACTACATTTCAGCTAAGCATCCATAGCTGGCTTCAGATATAAAACCTTGATGTGCCATTAAAAAAAAAAAAAAAAGAACCCCCTTCTTTCAGTGCACCGCTCTTCAAAGTGTGGAATGTGGACCACCTGTGGCACAATTGCCTGGAGCACATTAGCCCAGCCTTCTCAATAAGAGTGAGAGAGAGAGAGAGAGAGAGAGTGTGTGTGTGTGTGTGTGTGTGTGTGTGTGTGTGTGTTCTGGGACTCTGCATTTCAAGTAAGCTTTCTAGTGATTCTAGTGTTGACCCAAGGCTGGAGGGCCTCTGTTTTAATGTGAGCTCCTTAGCTGTCCCCTTGAATTCCCAGAAAGCGTGGGAGGGCCTGCCTAGTTCTGGGTGCTCATCCCGACCCCGCCTGAGGGTTTTCAGTGTGTGAATTACTGCAGTAGGAAATATGGAGAAGTGATTCTCCTCCCTTTACTACGGTATTGGTGAACTCTTTAGTTTTCCCTGATGATGTTAAGTGAACGTGCCCAGTGGGGTACCTGTCACATATACAGTGGGTGTATGTGAGTGCTTCTCTTTCCCCGGCTGCTCTCCCTAATACTGCATCAGTGGTTATCCCCAGGCACAGATGTAGGCAAGGTTAGGTCAAGTATTAGGCAGATTGAGTCTGAGTTTTTCCTGAGGAGGAAAATGTGTAGCGTATAGCAAGATCAAGATGCTAGTGGCTGTGGAATTACTGTGACAGGGCTAACTGCCGAGACCAGCTCGGTCGTGGAGACCCTAACCCAGTGGCGCTAGAGGAATTAAAGACACACACACAGAAATATAGAGTGCAGAGTGGGAATTGGGGGGCTGACAGCCTTCAGAGCTGACAGCCACGAACAGAACTTTACCTACATATTTATTGACAGCAAGCCAGTGATAAGCATTGTTCCTATAGATTATAGATTAAAACGGGAAACAAAGGGATGGGCTCTGGCTAGTTATTTGCAGCAGGAACATGTCCTTAAGGCACAGATCACTCATGCTATTGTTTGTGGTTCAGGAACGCCTTAAGCGAAAGCCGCCCTGGGTGGGCCAGGTATTCCTTGCCCTCATTCCGGTAAACCCACGACCTTCAGTGTGGGCATCATAGCCGTCAACGAGCATGTCACAGTGCTGCAGAGATTTGTTTATGACCAGGTTTGGGGCCTGTTTTTGGCCAGATTTGGGGGCCTGTTCCCAGCAGCTAACTACTGGAGCATTTTTAGGTCTGAGAACATCTTTCTCTGAGACTTTTTTCTGCAGCACTAAAGAATAACAGCTTGAAACTCTATTAAAATAAAGTGGCCAGGTGCAGCGACGGATGCTTGTAGTTCTGCTGAGGCAAGAGGATCTCTTGAGCTAAGGAGTTCAAGGCTGCAGTGCCCAATGATTGAGGCTGTTCATAGCCACTGCACTACAGCCTGGGTGACATAACGAGACCCTGTTTCTAAAAATAAACAAAAAAATAGGCCAGGCGCGGTAGCTCACACCTGTAATCCCAGCACTTTAGGAGGCCAAGGTGGGCGGATCAGTTGAGGTCAGGAGTTCGAGAACAGCCTGGCCAACATAGTGAAACCCCATCTCTAATGTAAATACAAAAATTAGCCAGGCATGGTGGTGAGCACCTGTAATCCCAGCTACCTGGGAGGCTGAGGCATGAGAATCACTTGAACTTGGGAGGCAGAGGTTGCAGTGAGCTGAGATCGCACCACTGTACTCCAGCCTGGGTGGATGGGGTGAGACCCTGTCTCAAAAAAATAAATAAAGATAAAAGACAACCAAAAAATAGTTTAAAATAGATGACACGTTTGTTCTGTTTAGCAATGTGTTTATGTGAATACTCTTGTGTGTTGATGTGTATCATGCAAAGGTTACTGACTTTTTTGTTTTTTAGGTCATCTTATGCAGATATGCTACATGACAAAGACAGAGTAAGTGTAAAAGGAAACTATTATCTTGATGTGGGGTGTTTTGAAGTCTTGGATTACAAGAAGGTTAAAAATCCCTGGGGGTCATGATGTTAAATGATACTGAGAGGCGTATGGTGTAGAAGTCAGGAAATCAGTTGGGAGGCTGGGTCCTACTTCTGGCTCTATTTTTGTTGTTTAATCTCCCAGCTTTATCAAGATAGAACTGACAAATAAAAATGGTCTATGTTTATGGTAATACAATGTGATGAATATATGTGTATGGTGTAAAATGATTGAATCAAGCTAATTAACAAATCTACCACCTCATACTTTTCTGTGTGTGGTGAGAACATTTAAGATCTACTCGCTTAGTAATTTTTAAGTGTACATTATTAACTATAGCTCACAATGCCGTACAGCAGATCTCCACAACTTATTCATCCTGTCTGACTGAAACATCAGATCCTCTCCCTTAGCAGGTACCATTCTCTGGGCTTCTGAGTTCAACCTTTTTTTTTTTTTTTGAGACAGAATCTCGCTCTGTCACTCAGGCTAGAGTACAGGGGCGAGATCTCGGCTCACTGCAGCCTCAGTCTCCCGAGTTCAAGCGATTCTCCTGCCTCAACCTGCCTAGGTGTTGGGATTATACCTAGTATTGGGATAATACTATTATTATACTATTATACCTAGTATTGAGATTATAACTTGGGATTACAGGTGCGTGCCATGACGCCTGGCCTTCACTGTAGTTTTAATTTCCATTTTTAATTTTAATTTTATTTTTTTGAGACTGGGTCTCTGTTGCCCAGTGCAGTGGTGTGATCTCGGCTGCACTGCAGCCTCGACTTCTCGGGCTTAAGCGATCCCCCAACCTCAGCCTTCCCAGTAGCTGGGACTACAGGCATGCCACCATGCCTGGCTAATTTTTGTATGTTTTGTAGAGACAGAGTTTTGCTGTATTGCCCAGGCTGGTCTGGATCCCCTGAGGTCAAGTGATCCACCCGCCTTGGTCTCCCAAAGTGCTGGGATTATGGGCATGAGCCACTGCGCCCGGCCATCGTGTGCTTGTTTACCATGTGTATATCTTTGTTCTAATCTAGGGTTATGAACATAGGTGTGATTCTTGATAGACACTGCCACATTGCCTTCAAAAAGGGTTCCAGATTCACTGTAGTATCTTCAAAACTGGGTCATTAAAAAGTGACAGCTAATTTAATGGCATCGTTAAAGTGAAGGCTGTGCCATCCCTGGTTTACAATTGAGGACGCTGTTCATCAATTTTTTTTAACTTAAAAAATAAATAAAACAAGGCCAGGCACGGTGGCTCATGCCTGTAATCCCAGCACTTTGGGAAGCCGAGGCAGGCAGATCACGAGGTCAGGAGATCGAGACCATCCTGGCGAACATGGTGAAACCCCGTCTCTACTAAAAATACAAAAAAAAGCCGAGCGTGGTGGCGGGCAGGGCCTGTAATCCCAGCTACTCAGGAGGCTGATGCGGGAGAATGGCGTGAATCTGGGAGGCGGAGCTTGCAGTGAGCCGAGATCGCACCACTGCACTCCAGCCTGGGCGACAGGGAGACTCCGTCTCAAAAAAAAAAAATTGTGGTAAAAACACATAACATAAACGGTCATACTGATTGTATCTAAGACATAAATGCACTTACTTTGACAATGAAATAGTTCTATATTTCTGTGAAAAATTATTTCACCCAGACTAAACATTTTTGTGCTTTACCTCAGAGGCAACGTCATTTCTTTTTTTTCTTTTTTCTTTTTTTTTTTTTTTTTAACAAGAATGAGTCTCCCTCTGTTGCCAGGCTTTAGTGCAGTGGTGTGATCTTAGCTCACTGCAACCTCCACCTCCCGAGTTCAAGTGATTCTCCTGCCTTAGCCTCCCAAGTAGCTGGGGTTACAGGCATGCGCCACCATGCCTGGCTAATTTTTTGTATCTTTAGTAGAGATGGGGTTTCACCATGTTGGCCAGGTTGGTCTCCAACTCCTGACCTCAAGTGATCCACCCGCCTCAGCCTCCCAAAGTGCTGGGATTATAGACGTGAGTCACTGCACCCGGCCTGGTAATTCTAAAGAATATTCAGTTCTAGATATTTTCTAATTCCAGTCTGATTTAGTCTTTTGCCTATCAGTTTAGAAGTGTGTTTCTTAATGTATGAAAAATTTTTTTTCTTCAGTTGTGTTTCTGATATTAAGATTTTTGACTTGTTTTGCATTGTGGTCAGAGGATATCACCCTTTTGATGCCAGTTCTGTATTAGCTGTCTAATGTTATTTAACAAATTACCTTAAATTTTAATAGCCTCTTAATATTTCTTACTAACTTGGCAGGTCATCAGTCTATTTAAAAGATTTGCACATATTTTTTCCATCATCTTTAGTTATTTTCAACAGAAGGGTCACTGTGCCTATTGAGTCAGACCGTTATAGATGAAAGATGTATGTGTTTACTAAAGACAGAAGTAAAAATCTTCAAGATGCAAAGAAGTTATTTTCTGATGGGGAAAATACTTTTTAGTGAAGCTCTCTGAGTTAGAGTCGGTAAAGGAAAACAAGCCATACATATTGCAGCAGAGCGGCTTTAACACAAGGAGCTGGCTACCCAGCTGTGGGAGGGCTAGAAAGCAAATGGGAACGCTGAGTAACCTAGCAGTAGAGATTTCAGGGAGCAGTTACCTTGCCTAGGGCTGAGAAACTAAACGAGAAGATTAGGATTTCCAGAAGCCACAAGCATTGAGGAGAGATCCTGTGGACCACTGTCCAAGTACGGCTGCAGCTCTGAGGGGCCCAAGGAGCTGGTTATGGGATCATTGGGAAAAGTTGGAGTCTGCGATCAACTGCCCCTACCGAGAGGACCCTGATGAGAACAGCAGCATGCAGAAAGGAGCAAGCCTGCTCTGTCCTCCTACCTTCCAGTCGCCCTCTTGGTCCCCCTTTTGGCTGTACCTAACAGTTGGAAAAAGGAGAACATGGTTTGCAGGGCTCTGGCATCACTTAGTAGAGGATAGAAGAGTGAGTGTGGAGCAGGGACAGTCGCTTAATAAAGGGCAAGGGGCTGACTCACAAGACCTGCCCAACTCAGCCAGGGCTCTTCTGCCAGGGGCCAGAAAGGCCATAGGGCCCTGACTTGCACTGCCACTGCCAGCTGTGACTCTAGAACTTTGCAAAGCACCTTTCCACTTACTTATAATAACTGGTAGTAAGTGACGGCCATGTCTTCCTTAGAATGTAAAATACTACCAAGGTATCCGGGTTGCCGTGAGCAGGGTGAAGGACAGAGGACAGAAGGCCTTGGTTCTCGACATTGGCACTGGCACGGGACTCTTGTCAATGATGGCGGTCACAGCAGGTGCCGACTTCTGCTATGCCATCGAGGTAAGCCATTCCCTTCAGGTGTGTGTCCTGCATCTTGCATGGGAAATCCCCTATGCTCTTGCACTTTCCCCGTCTGTTCCTTCACAAACATTCATGGAGTGCTCACTCTGTGCCAAGCACAGAGCCAGGCTCTGAGCATACAGAGATGAGTCAGACACAGTTCCTTCCTCCAGGAGCTAATTTTCTCCTCTGTCAGCCTAGGCTGCACATCAGAATCACTAGGAGCTTTAGAAAATACTTACAGGCTGGGCACAGTGGCTCACGCCTGTAATCCCAGCACTTCGGGAGGGTGAGGCAAGACAATTGCTTGAGCCCAGGAGTTTGAGACCAGCCTGGGCAACATAGTGAGATCCCATCTCTACAGAAAAACTTTTAAATATTAGCTGGGCATGGTGGCATGTGCCTGTGTTCCAGCTATTCTTGAGGCTGAGATGGGAAGATCTCTTGAGCCCGGAAAGTCAAGGCTGCAGTGAGCCATGATTTGGACTTCATGTAAGAAAGCAAAAAATTACTTCTACCTTGTTTAAGCCAGTTATTGTGGGACTTTGTTGTTTCCAACTAATCAGTATATGAACTCAGTTTTGTAGGGGAAAGCATTTAAATACATGCCCCCACACCACCACACTCCAGCCTGGGTGACAGAGTGAGACTTTATCTCAAAAAAATCAAAACAAAACAAAGGCTGGGCACAGTGTCTCACCCCTGTAATCCCAGCACTTTGGGAAGCCGAGGCATGGATCATGAGGTCAGGAGTTCAAGACCAGCCTGACCAACATGGTGAAACTCCATCTTTACTAAAAATACAAAAATTAGCCGGGTGTGGTGATGCGCGCCTGTAATCCCAGCTACTCAGGAGGCTGAGGCAAGAGAATCGCTTGAACCCAGGAGGCAGAGGTTACAGTGAGCCGAGATTGCGCCACTGCACTCCAGCCTGGGCGACAGAGTGAGACTCCATCTCAAAACAAAACAAAACAAAAAAACCTTATGCCTAGTCCCCACCCCTAACAGATTTTGATTTAACTTTTCTGGGGTGAGGCCTGAGCCTTGGGACTTGGGAATGTGCGGCAAGGTTGAGAACCACTACCTTAAATGTCCCTACGGAGCCAGCTCTCTTATGTTTACCAATTTGTCATTTCTTTAATAAAACATTAAACAGCTTGAGCCCACAGAGCAAGAAAAATTAAAAACCAAACAAAATTAAAAATTAAACATGTTATTTTTCTCATAAAACAAATAATGCATATTATTATAGGAAATTTGGTAAATACCAAATAAAAATAGTATGTTGACCCAAAGTTAAGTACTGTTAACATTTTGGTGTATATTCTTCCAAGTTTTGGGGGCAGGCAGGGAACGTGTATATAAATACTTTCCCTACAAAATTGGGTTCATGTAGTGATTGAGTTGGAAATAACAAAGCCTCAAAATCACCGTGGTTTAAGGTAGAGTAGTTTTTTGCTATCTGTTTTGTGGCGTGATCTCTATTCACCGCAACCTCCGCCTCCTGGGTTCAAGCAATTCTTTTTTCTCAGCCTCCCAAATAGCTGGGATTACAGGTGTGTACCACTGCACCTGGCTAATTTTTATATTTTTAGTAGAGATAGGGTTTCGCCATGTTGGCCAGGCTGGTCTTGAATTCCTGATCTCAAGTGATCCCCCCACCTCAGCCTCCCAAAGTGTTGGGATTACAGGTGTGAATCACTGCGCCCTGCCTTGTTTCTCTTTTTTAAAAGTAAGAATAACTTTCCCAGGAATTTCTATTATAGCAAACCTCTCCTTGGGTACCATCGGCTAGAATGAGGTTAAATCTCATTTCTTATCTCTGGCAAGAGGGATTCAGTTACTCTTAGCTCAGACAAGTGCACCACTGCAAAGGTCAGTTCCCCACGCTGCACCCTCACCTGATTTCAGGGGAGAGGAGGACACAGAATGGATGTCGGGAAGTCATCTTCAGTGTCCACTCCTGGTAGTGTTTTGGGTGAGATCTTGAGCTTCTTGATGGGCTGAGGAGAAGGAGGTGTGAAGGTACCAGCTTGCAGGTTCAGGGAGAGGTGATTGATGAGTCAGAAGGCAGCAGGGGTGAGGGACGACACTGGCTTTGGATATTGTCAGGGTGGAGGCAAAGTGATTGGTGAGAACTAGGGTTTAAGGCCCTCAAACCACATCTAAAAACATCAAGGCAAATCCTAGAAATAATTTGAAATAGATGATGAAGATTTTTCTAGGAGAACATGTGTGTGTATTCCATGTAAGTACTGCGCGCTAATCAATTGCACAACTGGAGCTGCTCACATAAGTACTCTTTACGAAAGGATACAGCATTTGTCCCTTGATTATAGTAAAAAATATAGTATTCATGGTAGAAAATGTGGGAAATACAGAAAAGGATTTAGAAAAAAGGAAAATCTTATCAGGAACAGTCTCGGTATCATTTTGTTGTTTCCACTTCGTGTGTAGGGCCACACGTGAGTCTGTCTGTTTTACATGCTAGAGCTCTTGGGGCTGTGGAATCTAGACTGGATAAGTTGAAAACAAAGAGTTGGAGGTGCTTATTTATGTTCAGGGAAACTCGAAGAGTTCAGGGAAGACTTCTGGATGGGGGATTCATGCTGCCCTGGGAAGTGGGGTTTGATTTGGCAGGTGGGGCTAGGACAGGGAAGGCTCAGTGATCATGAGATCATTGTGGCTGGAGTGTTGGTTGTTGGGGGAATGGGGGAGGAAGACTGGGAAGGTAAGGGAGGGCCTCCAAAGCAGTAGTTTCCCCTTATCTATGGTTTCACTTTTCGTGATTTCAGTTACCTGTGGTCAACTGAGGTCCAAAAATACTAAACGGAGCCAGGTGCGGTGGCTCACGCCTGTAATCCCAGCACTTTGGGTGGCTGAGACAGGTGGAAACCTTGAGTCCCAGAGTTGGAGACCAGCCTGGGCAACATGGCAAAACCCCGCCTCTACAAAAAGTAGCTGGGCATGGTGGTCTACGCCTGTAGTCCCAGCTACTTGGGAGGTTGAGGTGGGAAATTGCTTGAGCCTGGGAGGTGGAAGCTGCAGTGATCATGCCACTGGACTCCAGCCTGGACAATAGAGTGAGACCCTTCTCAAAAAAAGAAAAATTAAATGGAAAATTCCAGAAATTATTTATAAGTTGTAAGTTGTGTACCATTCTGAGTATTATTACATAATTGTTCTATTTTCAGTTATTGTTAATTTATAAATTATTATTTATATTTATTATTGTGCCTAATTTATAAATTAAACCTGGTCATAGGTAAGCTTGGAGGCTGAAGCAGCTCCACTGTGAATGCTAATCCTCCATGCTGACTTCTGACCAACCCCAGCTTCAGGAATGCCTCTAAAATTTCCGCTCTCATGCACTTTGATGTAAATCCTGCCCTCAGGTCAGAACAACTTTGATGTTATCATAAATACATACTTATCGTAAATCCTGCCCTTCGTCAAATTCCCTGTGGTATGTAAGCCCTGCGTCTGAGCCATAACAGTGTGGGGGCCCAGTTTCTCACTGCCCGAGACAAGGCTTCTGTTTGTATGTCTCTATAAAGTGTGTCTTTCTGAGAAGCTGGATTTGC
The DNA here is from genome assembly GCF_028858775.2 of Pan troglodytes. Taxonomy (NCBI): domain Eukaryota; kingdom Metazoa; phylum Chordata; class Mammalia; order Primates; family Hominidae; genus Pan; species Pan troglodytes. The sequence goes on from NC_072416.2 coordinate 66,375,711, forward strand.
CAGTCTTTCCTCAGCCTCTCAGCTCCCGTGGCCTGTTGGGGTAGGTTTGCATAGAGCTGCCCACCATGGAACAGTATGTATGTATAGCAAAAAAAAAAAAAAAAAAAAAAGTATACATAAGGGTCAGTACTGTCTGAGGTTTCAAGCATCCACCAAGGGTCTTAAAATGTATCCCCCATGGACAAGAGGCACTGCTGCACTATAAGAAAATAGAGGCTGTGTTCTGCCAACAGTGGGGATTTGGGACAATTTTGAGCCCAGAGGATGACCTGCTTACTCACACCTACAGTCTGCTGTCCTCTAGAGGGCACAGCACGCCTCCCAGGTTCGTGAGGCAAGTCCCTTTCCTGGCTTTTTGGCGTCCTCTTGTGTGGTACTGACACCTACTGCTCTTACTAAGTAGTGCAGCCTCCTCAGGATCCCCGGCATCCCCGCTGTGCCTGGCACGGAATGAGAGTCCCTAATCACAAGTTAAAGCCAAATGGATCTCAGCCCTTTTTCATGATGCACATTTGGAGAATAAAGTATTTAAGTTACATATCTTAGGACCAGAATCAAGGAATAGCTTGCTCACCTTAAAGGTCAGACTACTGTTTAATTTATTGCTCATTTTTCCTTGGGTTTCGGCTCTATTTTCTAGGTTTTCAAGCCTATGGCTGATGCTGCTGTGAAGATTGTGGAGAAAAATGGCTTTAGTGATAAGATTAAGGTTATCAACAAGCATTCCACCGAGGTGACTATAGGTCCAGGTGAGATTTACACACCCTGTGTTGAAAGCTTTGCTTGCTCTTGTGTGAGAGAAGAAAAGGGTTATTCCAGTTACCTGGAACAAATCCAGGTCATAGCATAGAAATGGGGCCTCTCTGTGTGGAGCTCTGACAATAAGGACTTGGTTTCTCTTGATGTTTATTTTCCTGCTAGTTAAAACTAGTCAACAAGTAGTAGACTAGAGCTAGTCAGGTCCAGCAATGGAGACGCAAACAAAACCTACATTTGCTTTAAGCAAATTGGAATTCTTATGGGGCTCAACTCTTGAGTTTCAACTACCAATAATCACGCCTTGGATAAACCTCATTGGCTACGATACTGCCACTGCTCAAAGCTCAACTCTGAGTTTCATCAGGCAGAAAGTACTTAGTTCTTTTATTTATTTTTTTGAGAGAGAGTCTCACTCTGTCGCCCAGGCTGGAGTGCAGTGGCGCTATCTTGCCTCACTGCAAGCTCTGCCTCCTGGGTTCACCCATCCTGGCTAACACGGTGAAACTCTATCTCTACTAAAAATACAAAAAATTAGCCAGGCATGGTGGTGGGCACCTGTAGTCCCAGCTACTGGAGAGGCTGAGGCAGGAGAATGGCGAGAGTAGTTCTGACATTCTGCCTCTGCATACAACATGAACGATTTTCCTGTATAGCATTGTCTCTTAAGGTTTCCAGAATATGTATATGTACACACACACACACACACACACACATACACACACACACATTTTTTTTTTTTTGAGACAGAATCTCACTGTGTCACCCAGGCTGCATTGCAGTGGTGCGATCTTGGCTCACTGCATCCTCCACCTCCCGGGTACAAGTGATTCTCCTGCCTCAGCCTCCCAAGTAGCGGTGATTACAGGTGTCTGCCACCACACCTGGCTGCTTTTTGTATTTTTAGCAGAGACGGGGTTTCACCATGTTGGCCAGGCTGGTCTTGAACCCCTGACCTCAGGTGATCCGCCTGCCTCAGCCTCCCAAAGTGCTAGGATTATAAGCGTGAGCCACCATGCCTGGCCTCCGGAATATTTTTTATAGTCTAGAACTTTGTTTCAGTCTTTGAAAATTTCACATGCCACTGACACTTAGAGAACATAGTTGAAAGATTTGCAAAGGAAAAACTGTGGTGAAGTTATGGATAACACCATGGGTTTTTTCTAATTTTTTGTGGAGATAGGGTCTTACTATGTTGCCCAGGCTGGACTCAAACTCTTATGCTAAAGTGATCCTCCCATCTCAGCCACCCAAGTACCTGGGACTACAGGTGTGCACTACTGCACTTGGCTTTTTCACCACGGTTTTGGAGAATGCAGTATCATTCTGAATTGAAGCTTCTACCTAAGGTCAACATTATTCTCCCATTTAACAATTTTTTTTTTTAATGGAGAATCTGAAACATGTACAAAAGAAGTGGGTACTATCTTATTTATTTATTTATTTGAGACAGAGTCTCACTCTGTTGCCCAGGCTGGAGTGCAATGGCAGGATCTCAGCTCACTGCAACCTCTGCCTCCCATGTTCAAGCGATTCTCCTGCTTCAGCCTCACGAGTAGCTGGGATTACAGGCATGCACCACCATGCCTGGCTAATTTTTGTATTTTTAGTGGAGACGGGGTTTCACCGTGTTGGCCAGGCTAGTCCCGAACTCCTGACCTCAGGTGACCAGCCTGCCTCGGCCTCCGAAAGTGCTGGGATTACAGGTGTGAGCCACCGCGCCCGGCCTATCTTTTTTATTTTTAAAATATACAATAGAGTGCTCAAATCATTCCATTTACAATCAACGTTATTGAAGTATGATTTACATTAAATGAATATCCATTTTCATTAGTTTGATGAGTTTTGACAAATATAAACACACTTGTAACCACCATCACCATAATCAAGATAATAGAACATCTCCATCATGCCCAAAGAGATTCCTCATAACCCTTTCTATCAGTCCCCCCATATCCTGGTCCTAGGCACCCACTCATAGACTTCTTCATTATAGATTAGATTTGCCTGTCTAGGATTTCAAGGAAGTGGAATCAAAGAAGTGTGGACTCTTCTGTGTGTGTGCTCTCTTTTTTATAGCGTGATGCTGGTAAGACTCTTCCACACTGTTCATGTCTTGGGGGTCCGTTCTTTAGTGTTACTGAGCAGCACTCTATTAGATAGATGTACCATAACTTGTTTATCCCTCTACCTGTTGATGGACAGGGATTTCTTGGATAGGTCTTTAGATTCACTGATCTTTTCTTTTGCAGCATCTAATACGCTGTAAAGTATATTTAGTAAACTTTTCATTTCTCTTTCTTTGTTGTTCTTTTTTTTTTTTTTTGAGACAGGGTCTTGACCTGTCCCCCAGGCTGGAGTGCAGGGGTGTGAGCATGGCTTATTGCAGCTTTGACCTCCTGGGCTCAAGCAGTCCTCCTGCTTCAGCCTCCTGTGTAGCTGGGACCACAGGCTCATGCCACCATGCCTGGCTAACTTAAAAAAAATTTTTTTTTGTAGAGATGGGATCTCAGTTTGTTGCTTAGGCTGGTCTCAAACTCCTGGGCTCAAGCGATTCTCCCACCTCAGCATCCCGAAGTTCCTAGGATTACAGGCGTGGGCCGCTGTGCCTGGCCTCATTTTTGATATTGTATTTTTTAATCTCTGAAAGTTCCACTTGATTCTTTTTCATAACTTCCATTTTTCTCATGTTCATAGTTTTCTATAAGCACATTTATTTTAGCTTTTTGAACATCCTTATCTTCTGTTCCCACCATCTTTGTTTTTTCTGGGTTTGTTCTCTTGACTCATTTTTATCCTTATTCTGGGTCACATTTTCCTTCTTCACATGTCTAATCATTTTTGTTTGGATGCTGTGGCTATTTGGAATTCCCCATTGTTGAGTGCTAGACTTTGTTGGTTTTGCTTTTTAAACTTTGGCATGCAGTTGGGTTACTTGCAGTTCATATTGATCCTTTCAGGGCTTGTTTAAGCTTTCTTTGGAGTGGGGTTAGAGTAGCTTTAAGTCAGGCCTTCTCAACAGTAGTGCTGTGACGTTTTGGCATTCTCCAACTATGTGACATTTTGATAATTCTTTGTTGTGGACCCTGTCCTTTGCATTGTAGGATGTTTAGCAGTGTCCCTGGCCTCTTCCCAGTGGATGTCAGTAGCACTCCCCTCCTCCCACCATTCTTGCCAACTAAAAATGTCTCCAGACTGCCACGTCTTCCTTGGTCTCGAGTGTGTAAAATTGCCACCTGTTGAGAACCACTGCTCTAAGGCTGTTTAGCCAGACAGTTACTGTAACCTTTCTGGAGTGTCTGCTGAGAGCTCTAGGTGCTCAGCAGGGGTTCCCTTGTCTGGCTGATCAGAACTTGAATGTTTCCCAGGCCTCTGAGAGCTCCGGAGATTGTTATCACTCATGCAACCTTTGCTCGGCTTCACAGAGTATTACCCTGTGTGTGTGTGAATGTATTAACACAGACCCTAGAGGAACCCTGTGCAGCATTCTGAAGGCTTTTTTTCTGTGTAATTTCCTCTCTGATTCTCTGCCTGGCAAGTTCCAGCTGCTTCCACTTCCCTGAACTCGTTTCCTGTCTGTTTAACTCAGCAAGACTGCCGTGCTCTGTGTCACCTCTTACCCTGTACTGTGGTCTGGAAAGGGTCTCCTGGCTGATAGCCAGAGCAGGGTAAGGGTTACTTGGTTTGTTTGCCTTCTTAGGGAGCAAACTGTGTTGCCTCTTGCTCAACATCTGAAAACACTTGTTTCATACATTTTGCCCAGTTTTCTAGTTGATAACAGCCGGAGGGTAAGCCTGATCCCACTTATTCCACTATGGCCAGAGTGGAGATTGATTCATTTATTTATTTTTTTTTGAGACAGTCTCACTCTGTTGCCTAGGCTGGAGTACAGTGCTGTGAACACAGCTCACTGCAGCCTCGACTTCTGGGCTCAAGTGATCCTCCTGCCTCAGCCTCCTGAGTAGCTGGGACCACAGGCAGGCGCCACCATACCCAACTAATTTTTTTGTTTTTTTAAATTTTTATTAGAAACTAAGTCTTGCGGCTGGGTGCAGTGGCTTATGCCTGTAATCCTAGCACTTTGGGAGGCAGAGGCTGGCGGATCACCTGAGGTTGGGAGTCGCAACCAGCCTGACCAACTTGGAGAAACCTGTCTCTACTAAAAATACAAAATTAGTCAGGTGTGGTGGTGCATGCCTGTAATCCCAGCTACTCAGGAGATTGAGGCAGGAGAATTGCTTGAACCTGGGAGGCAAAGGTTGCGGTGAGCCGAGATTGCGCTATTGCACTTCAGCCTGGGCAGCAAGAGCAAAATTCTGTCTCAAAAAAAAAAAAAAGAAAAGAAAAGAAACTAGGTCTTGCTTTGTTTCGCAGGCTGGTCTTGAACGCCAGGCCTCACGCAGTCCTCCTGCCTCAGCCTCCCAAAGTGCTGGGATCACAGATGGGAGCCACTGCACCTGGCGAGATCATTTATTCTTGAAAATTTATCCATTTTGACGGCAGGGAGACTGATCTGCAGGGCAGCCTTGGCCATGAAGTGTGCTGACTCTGCCTCCAGGCAGCATTGTTCACACACACCTCAGCTTACGCCAGGCCCCTCATATGATTTCTTATTAAAAAAAAAAAAATTTTTTTTTAGACAGAGTGGCTCTGTCGCCCAGGCTGGAGTGCAGTGGCATGACCTCGGCTCACTGCAACCTCCACCTCCCAGATTCAAGTGATCCTTCCACGTCAGCCTCCTAAGTAGCTGATATTAACAGGCATGCACCACCACCCGGCTAATTTTTGTATTTTTAGTAGAGATGGGGTTTCACTATGTTGGCCAAGCTGGTCTTGAACTCCTGACCTCAAGCAATCTGCCTGCCTTGGCCTCCCAAAATGCTGGGATTACAGGCATGAACCACCACGCTTGGCCAATTTCGTAATACTTTTCTTCATAGCACTTACCACTGCAATCATTAAATCATTATGTAGTTATGTATTTAATGTCTGTATCCCCACCCAGCTGAGGCATCCTGAGGTCATGCACTGCGTGGGTTGTATTAACTATTCCATTCCGTTATTTGCTCCGGGCCTGTCATGTAAAGGAGTTAGGTAATTTTTGTAAAGTGAGTAGATTGTCAGTTGTGCTTCATCCATAATCCCTTGTAAATGTGACTTTGTTTCCGTTCCTCAGCCTGACAAGTGGCTTCCTCATTGCCAAGTTGGGTGGTCTTTCCTCTGCTTTTCCTCTCTAACCACTGCCGCTTTGGTACTTCTGCCATTCCTTCCTTCTTGAAACTCTCCCTGGACCTTAGTGACATCTCTTCATCTTGGTTCTCCTGTGTTGCTTTCTTTCTGCTCCAAATGTATGCTTTCCAAGGTTCTGCTCTCAGCCCTTTTTAAAAGTGGCATGTGAAGTTGCCTGTTCCCCAGAGCTGGATTACATGCTGAGGCTTGTGGAGAGCCAACCCAGGGAGCAGCGTGTGTTCATCCGTCCATTTTGTTCATTTGGAAAGGGCTTAGGAAGCTCCTGGGGTGGCTACCTGCTTCAGACTCCCCCACCCCGTGCCCTTATACATTAGCAGTCACACTCAAAATACCAGGCCCTCAAGAAGTACTTGTTAAAATGCACTGGACCATAAAGCTTGAATTTTTTTTTTTTAATTTTTATTATTTTTTGAGACAGTCTCACTGTATCACCCAAGATGGAGTATGGTGGGGCAATTTCAGCTCACTACAACATGGGCCTCCCGGGTTCAGGCAATTCTCATGCCTCAGCCTCCTGAGTAGCTGGGACTACAGGCGCGTGCTACTACACCCGGCTAATTTTTGTATCTTTAGTAGAGACAAGGTTTCACCACATTGGCCAGGCTGGTATCGAACTCCTGGCCTCAAGTGATCAGCCCAGCTTGGCCTCTAGTGATCAGCCCAGCTTGGCCTCTCAAAGTGCTGGAATTACAGGTGTGAGTCACTGTGCCTGGCTCTTGATTTTTATTTTAATGAAGCAATTTGGACTATAAAGCATTTTAAGTTATATAATTGGTTTAAACATTCAGGAGATAGAATTGGCAGAGTGGGTGATCAGTGGGTTGTAGGGTGACAGAAATCAATAATTTATCTAGTGTGTGTTGACTGTTATGGGGCACTAGACCTTGTGGGTGCTGGGGTACAGTAGTGGACAGGCAGTCAGCGGTCCTGCTGTCCTGGAACTAGTAAATGATGCCCAGATTCCTGGACTATGTGACTTATTGATTGATTGAGGCAGAAACCCTGGAGGGAGGAGCAGGCGTGTTAGGTGGAGTGGGTGGGATGAGTTTTGGACAGTGTATTCCAGTTGGAGTTTGATGTGACATCAGAGAGGATGGGCAGGGCTTCTCGGGAGGGTGGTCTCTGTGGCAGAAGACAGAAGTTTCTTCTTAAGCTCCTCCACATGATACTGTCATGGAGCACAGGTGAGCTTCATAGGAGGTGTGCTTTTTTTTTTTTTATCTTCATCATCCCGACCACCACCACATGAGACAGAGCCCATTCACCCGTTTTACTGATGAGGCAACTGATGGTCAGAACGGAGGGCTCAGGGATAGGAAGTGAGATCCAGGCCAGGCTTCAGCCTCGAGCTCGAGGTTCACGCTGTCTCTGTTGTGCTCTTCTATCAGCTGCTTGCTTTCTTTTTTTTTTTTTTGAAGTGGAGTCTCACTCTGGCCCAGATTAGAGTGCAGTGGCGTGATCTCGGCTCACTGCAACCTCTGCCTCCCAGGTTTAAGTGATTCTCCTGCCTCAGCCTCTCAAGTAGCTGGGATTACAGGCACCCATCACCACGCCTGGCTAATTTTTGTATTCTTAGTAGAGACAGGGTTTCACCACGTTGGCCAGGTTGGTTTCAAACTTCTGACCTCAGGTGATCTGCCCATCTCGGCCTCCCAAAGTGCTGGGATTACAGGCGGGAGCCACCGCGCCCGGCCCCTGTCAGCTGCTTTCATGCTTCTCTTTTCCTTGTGTCATCTGTGAGACTTGTGCTCTGTGCAGGGAAAATGAGTGGGCTTTGTCAGATTATAATTCATGAGGCATTAAAAGTGTTTACAGTTAATTCTCCCTGATGAATAGCCCCTTCCAAAGTCTATTTTGGCTCTTGGCTCATTAAAAATTATAATTGTAGAAGTAGCAGTACATTACTGAGGTTTAGAAAACAGTTAACAGAAGATCCCTCCCAAATCCTGCTCTTCTCTAAAATCCTGCTGTCCTAAAACAACTGTTATTTAAGAGATTGTTTGGTGACAAGGCGCTTTCATTAAGGGAATTTACCATAGTGATCTGGGGATTCTAAGTCATGGATCTCAATTTTGGCTGCCAGAGCCTAACTCACAGTAGCTGGAAGATCATCAGAGAACCTTGTTGTCTTGCTTTGGCTTTCCCTCCCTCTCCCTGCAACCTAGAAGTATTTGACATACCAGCATTCGGTTTTTGCTTTTCAAATAATTTTTCTAATTTAGTGGTTAATAGTTTAATTGTTAATTTATATCTCTCTAATTGCTAATAGGGATGAAAAAGTTTTCATATGTTTGATTTCTGTTTTGAATTTTCTGTTTATATTTTTACCTGGTTTCTTTTTGGGCGTGTGTTTTTTTTGTTTGTTTGAGACAGAGTCTCACTCTGTCGCGCAGGCTGGAGTACAGTGGCACAATTTCGGCTCACTGCAACCTCTGCCTCCCAGGTTCAAGTGATTCTCATGCCTCAGCCTCCTGGGTAGCTGGGGTTACAGGCGTGCGCCATCACACCTGTCTAATTTTTGTATTTTTAGTAGAGATGGGGTTTCGCCATGATGGCCAGGCTGGTCTTGAACTCCTGGCCTCAAGTGATCCTCCTGCCTTGGCCTCCCAAAGTGCTAGGATTACAGGCGTGAGCCACCATGCCTGGCTAATTTTTGTATTTTTTGTGGAAATGGGGTTTTGTCATGTTTCCCAGGCTGATCTCAAACTCCTGAACTCAATCCATTGGGTATTTATAGTTTTATTATCATTTTTTCCAGTCTCCCTCCCAATATTAAGCATACAGAATAGCTGTAAGAGCAGTACAGTAAACACTTATGATCCCTTACCCTAGATTTATCAATTAGCGTTTTGTCATACATTTACATATGGATTTTTTTTTTTTTTCTGAACCATTGGCAAGTCAGTTGCAGACATCCTGACACTTCTGAATACCTCAGCATGTATATGTGCTTTTAGCATGATGGCCCCTTAACCACTTATCTTTCCCATATTTGCTGTAAATATTTTTCCTAGTCTGTTGCTTATGTCCAACTCTGTTTTCTTGTGTTTTTCAGAGGGTGACATGCCATGCCGTGCCAACATCCTGGTCACAGAGTTGTTTGACACAGAGCTGATCGGGGAGGGGGCGCTGCCCTCCTATGAGCACGCACACAGGCATCTCGTGGAGGTAGTAGACAGAGGGCTCCCTCAGACGTGTCTGTGGTCTCAGCCAGCTCACATAGCACTCACTCATGCACCGTGTCCCACACAGCCCAAGCCCTCAGCACCTCTGATACACCTGGGACACCCCTCCATTCCTGGGGGGGCTCTGGTTCTCCTCACTTAAAACTTTCATGTCCCTTGAATGCCAAATCTTAATCGGTTAGAGTTGAAAAGCAAGAAACTATATTCAAATTCAGTTCAGTTCAGCAAATATTCTCAGGAAGGCGATGCTTGAGCTGTCAGTCTTGAGAAGTGATCAGGTGTTGGCCTGGCAGATGGAATATTTCTGGTAGAGGAGAGCAGCACGTGCTAGACGTGAGACTGAATCGGTGTGGTGGCTCCGGAGCCTGCTTTGGATTTTGTGCTGTGTGGGAGGCAGGAGAGATGGGCTTAGCAACTGAGGCTAGAGAGCTGGGCAGGGGCTAGATGGAGTGGGGCTTGGGGGCCATGCCCAGAGGGTAGCTGTCATCTAGAAGGTGGGGTGGCATCGCAGGAGGGTTTGAAGCAGAGGATTGACAGCAGACTTATGCAGGCAGATGTGTGGAGGGCAGTTGGGGTATAGGGCTGGAGGTTGCGGGTGGGTTAAAAGGCTGTGGAGTCGTCCAGATGCTGTGGTACAGTGGGCCTCAGCCAAGGCTGTAGACAGAGGCCTGATAGGTGGTCCCAGGAGTTGGTGGTCCCTTAGGTGTAGAGATATCGATGCTAGGGTTTGGGCACCTGGATTGGATGGTGGTGCTTCCTGTTGACGGGGAGTGCAGGAAGAGGGGTAGCCTTGGGAAGGTTGGGAAGTGGTGAGGGCGATTCTTCTGGTTTAGACAGAGTTTGAGCTCTCTAAAGGTCAGCCAAGCAAAGAGGCTCAGAGATGCATGGATTTACTCAGTGAAGAGGGCATGGTTGAGGTCACTGTGGAGAGTGTGGAGGGAGACAGTCCGGACCAGGGAGTCCCCTTGTGAGGTGGGGCGGAGGAAGCACAGCCTGGGGAAGGCAGCGGGAGTGAGTCCAGTTAGAGCAGCATTTCTCTACCAGAGCAAGGTTGGGAGACGCTTCGCAGGGAGGCCAGTTATGCTGCTAGCCTTTTACCATGCCCAGAGCAACCCCCACAGCAGAGAATCATTTGGCCCAAGAGGCCAGTGGTGTCCTGGTGGTGAAAGCCATGTGGGTAGCAGCAGTGAGTGTGCTCTTGCCGGGTCCCTATTGCCTGGTGCATGGAGGATGTGGAGTGGATGCAAGAGGTAGGAGGAGAGCCGGACAAGGAGCCGGAGCCGGAGCCACAGCCCTAGGGGCTGAGTGTGCAGCAATGCCCAGCGGCGCCAGAGGGCTGGGCAGCTGAGGGGGGCACCGTGGTCCACAGGGCTTTGCCACAAGGAGGCTCTTGTTTTGGTGCTGGGCAGGAGCGGCACTGAAGGGACACTGAGCCCAGAGCCAGGATCACCACCCAGCAGCAGGACGTGAAGCATTTAAGAGTGCCAGGTAGCCAGGAACTTAGCTGACAGAAGTCATTTTAGGCACAGTGTGTGTTCTTTTTGAAATGTAGTACCTTTTTTTTCCCTTTTCCAAGGGCATAGGGCTGAAAACAGTTTACTATTCTAATAGTATAAGGTGTTGGGCATTACTGAACCAACCTAATGTTAAGGAATAAACCTCTTTTGATCAATGGGAATTACTGTGGGTCTAAGCGTGTGATTTTTGTTTGGTTTTGTTTTTCATCTAAACTTAGGAAAATTGTGAGGCCGTGCCCCACAGAGCCACCGTCTATGCACAGCTGGTGGAGTCCAGGAGGATGTGGTCGTGGAACAAGCTATTTCCCATCCACGTGCAGACCAGCCTCGGAGAGCAGGTCATCGTCCCTCCCATGGACCTGGAGAGCTGCCCTGGCGCACCCTCTGTCTGTGACATTCAGCTGAACCAGGTGTCACCAGCCGACTTTACAGTCCTCAGCGATGTGCTGCCCATGTTCAGGTACCAAGGAGCCACCATAGGTGATGGCGCTTTGAGACATTTGATGGAAGTTGGGTATTAGGAGGTTCTTTTTGAGTGGGAAGGAAATCTAGCTGCTGTCACCTGCCTCGAAGGCAAGAGTCCTTTGCAGCCAAATGTCATTGCCAGTGAAGTCACTGTAAAAGCTTAAAAAATGGAGTGTGTGAGGTTAAACTCTGCTTACATTCTTGAATATTATTCCTCAGCATAGACTTCAGCAAGCAAGTCAGTAGCTCAGCAGCCTGCCATAGCAGGCGGTTTGAACCTCTGACATCTGGCCGAGCTCAGGTGGTTCTCTCGTGGTGGGACATTGAAATGGACCCTGAGGGGAAGATCAAGTGCACCATGGCCCCCTTCTGGGCACACTCAGACCCAGAGGAGATGCAGGTAAGAGGCAGGAGCCTAGCATGTGCCCTGTCAGGAAACTTGTCCACTGCCGTTCATGGGAAAGTAACAGTTGAGCCTTAGACCCAGGAGAATTTAGAGACAGGAGGGCTGTGTCAGAATCAAAGACAAATAAAAGTTTTTAAAAAGCAAGCAAAGGCTAGCTGTAGTAACGTAGCCTTCCCAGGGTGAGCTCATGGTGAGCACTCATGGACACAGTGAGGAACAGAGAAGTTGGCTTTCCTCTCCTGCCTCATGATGATGCAGCCACCCTTAGATACCACCCCTCATCCCCTGAGTAATCCCAGGGGGCTCCCATCAGCTTGGAATAGAGAACTACAGCCTCACCTTCTGTGGCCTCAAAATCTCCTTTCTCCACCCCGATAGAAAGTAGGCAGAGGACATGAAACACAGAAAAGGAAATACAGATGATGGGGATAGTTGCCCACTGTCCCTCATAATAAGAGAAATGCAGTTTTAGCTGCTCACAGCACCTATGCTCCCAGCCTCTCAGGAGACTGAGGCAGGAGGATTGCTTGAACCCAGGAAGTTGAGGCTGCAGTGAGTCGTGATTGCATTACTGCACTCCCGCCTGGGCAATAAGATGAGACCCTGTCTCTAAAAAAAAAAAAGAGAAATGCAAGTTTAAACTGCAATGAGATCTCATTTTCACCTATTAGTGAATAAAGTTTAAACAGTTTGCAAGCACACTGTTGGGGAAGCTCAGGGAAAAAGCAGGAAAGCGAGTCATCAGAACGTTTCACGTAGAAAGCAATGCTGCTTTCAGACATGGGGCTGTGGCTGGATTTGCGTCTGTGCAGAATAGATGTGTGCAGCCCTGGTTTAGTAGAAAAAGGCCAACCTAAAGGCCACTAGCAGGGATCAAGTCCATTATCCTTTCAGTGGGTGAGGTAGCTCTCTGTGCACTGATGTGGGACAAGCTTCAAGGTGGATTATTACCTGACACAAAAATAAAGGTGCAGAATGGTGTGTTGTGTGGCAGCACTGGTGTTAGTAAAAATAGAAATATATGTGTTTGTGAGTGGATAGTCATGTGTGGTGTACATATAAGGAGGTCTTTGGAAGAATTCCCAGAAATTCATAAAACTGACTGCATCTGGGAATGGGGACTGGAGGTTAGGGGTGGAAAGGAAACATATTTTTTACTATGCATCCTTGTATACCTTTTGAATTTTCTCTCATGTGCTTGTGTTATTTACACCCCCATCCACCCTCTCTCACTCTCACACTCAAAGGAAAAGAAAGTGGGAAAGGTGTGTCGGAATTGCCTGATGGGTTCTTCCTACCCACTGTTCAGACAAAACCAATTCGCTGACACCATGGCATTGCAATAAAGACTTTAATTGACACGAAGCCAGCCACACCACGTGGGAGAGAGATTTGTTACTCAAATCAGTCTCCCTGAAAATTCACAGGCTACAGTTTTTTGTTTGTTTGTTTTGAGATGGAGTTTCGTTCTTGTTGGTCAGGCTGGAGTGCAATGGCGCAATCTCAGCTCACTGCAACCTCTACCTCCCGGGTTCAAGCAATTCTCCTGCCTCAGCCCCCTGAGTAGCTGGGATTATGGGCATGCGCCACCACGCCTGGCTAATTTTGTATTTTTAGTAGAGATGGGGTTTCTCCATGTTGGCCAGGCTGGTCTCAAATTCCCGACCTCAGGTGACCTGCCCCCCCGGCCTCCCAAAGTGCTGGGATTACAGGCGTGAGCCGCTATGCCCGGCTCAGGCTAGGGTTTTTCAAGGATAGTTTGGCAGGCGAGGGAGTCCACTTCTGGGTGGAGTCATCAGACAGAAACGTAAAAACCCGAAAAGACATTTCAAAGGGTCAATCTTAGTTTCTGCAAGGTGGTGTTATCTGCAGGAGGAATCAGGGAAGGTTGCAGATCTTGTGACCTAATAATGGCTTCACCTTAGCAGAATTCAGCCTCCTCTCATCCTCCTAACCTGATGATCTTTCATTCAGTTTAAGTTTAATTTTGGGGAAGGACGGTTATCATTTAAAGTATTAACCAGCTGGGTGTGGTGGCTCACGCCTGTAATCCCAACACTTCGGGAGCCCCAGGTGGGTGGATCATTTGAGGTCAGGAGTTCGAGACCAGCCTGGCCAACATGGAGAAACCCCACTTCTACTAAAAATACAAAAATTACCCGGATGTGGTGGTGCGTGCCTGTAATTCCAGCTACTCGGGAGGCTGAGGCAGGAGAATTGCTTGAACCCAGGAGGTGGAAGTTGAAGTGAGCTGAGGTCACGCCACTGCACTCAAACCTGGGTGGCAGAGCGAGACTCTGTCTCAAAAAATAATAAGAACAAAAAATAAACTGTTAACCAAATGTCTCCCAAAGTTAGCTTGGCCCGGACCCAGGAATGATTAAGGGCAGTTTGGACATTAAAGCAAAATGGGGGTTGGTTAGATGAGATCTCTTTCACTGTCATAATTTTCTCACTTTTTCGCAAAGGCAGTTTTGGTTTCAGGACCAAGAAATAGAACCTGTCTCTACCCAGGAGTGCCTCAGGCACCATCCTTTGTCCATGGTCCAGCCTGCCTGGCCTTAACCCCTGGCTTTGTGTTGAATGCTCACCTGCTGGTTCTAGGTGTCCACAACATTATGGAAGGCCTTAGCAGCTTCACCTACCCCATTCCCAGAGTTACTGTTTAGGCCGAAGGGTTGTGACTGCTGGGGGATTGCTGTCAATCAGCGTACCCATACCGACAGCAGCATGTGAGACTAAGAAGTATGTGAGCTTCCTAGTCTCCCCTCCACCTTCCAGGTGCCTGGCCCCGGGTGGGTGTGTGTCCAGCCAGGGCCTGCCAGCATCCCTCTGCAGGCTGTGTGTGTGTCACTCTGAATTCACCCACAGAGTTGAGATTGGCACTGCGTCACATTCTTCCTAAGACTGTGTTGCAGAATTAGCATAAGAATAGCATTAAAATGTTAGTACTTTTGGCCGGTGGCTCACTCCTATAATCCCAGCACTTGGGAGGCCAAGGCAGGTGGATCACCTGAGGTCAGGAGTTCAAGACCAGCCTGGCTAACATGTTGAAACCCTGTCTCTACTAAAAATACAAAGAAAATTAGCCGGGCATGGTGGCAGGCGCCTGTAATCCCAGCTACTTGGGAGGCTGAGGCAGGAGAATCGCTTCAACCTGGGAGGTGGAGGTTGCAGTAAGCTGAGACTGCACCATTGCCCTCCAGCCTGGGCAACAAGAGCGAAACTCCGTCTCAAAAAAAAAAAAAAAGTTAGTACTTGTAATTTGCATATCTTCGGAGCGCTACTATGTATTTTTTCTCCTTGAATCCTCTTAGTAGACAAACCAGGTAGCCACAACCATAGCCAACTCGGGACTCAGCAGGCTCCAGGGATTGGAGCGGGGCCTTGTGTCCAGGAGCAGTAGAGTGGGTCCTGCCCCTGGTCTCTTGACTGTGGGTCTTGTGTTGTTTCTCTACCAGCGTTGACTTTTGGATTGGACATTTGAAAGCTGCTAATGAATCTCCCTCATGAATTCATGTAACTGCTTTGATCCTAAGTATATTTAGTCTGTCCCACCTTGGCACAGTGGGTTCTGTCACCAGCTCCTCAACGTTAGGACCCAGGAGGTCCCTGTGGTGGGTAGTATGGGAAGGACGTGATGACAGGGCAGTGCCATGGGAGCCTAGGAGGGGTCGGGAAAGGGTTCTCCTGTCTTCTTCACATGCATTTGCATAGTGTGGGAATGAATAAAAGGTTTAAAAGAACCTGTGTTATTCCTGTTACTATTTATTTTTCCAGAACATATCTGGTCAGATTTTCATTTTCTAGTTTTTATGTTCAAGTAAGTGTCTTAAGCGTGTGGGAATGTCATTCTCCTGCCTTTTTGTTAAATTAAAGACCAGGTGGGTGGGCACGTTCCTTATCTGTGCTCTTGGAGTCCCACAGGGCCAAGTTTTTCTTAGTTCCTGAAGGTGACAGAATGAGCAGGCAGTCGTCTCATCAGAGTTGAGCCAGGCATCTCCTGTTTTTGTTTGTTAGAGACAGGGTCTTGCTTTATTGCTCAGGTTGGATTGTGGTGGCACCTCTTAGCTCACTGCAACTGTGAACTCCTGGGCACAAGCGATCCTCCCACCTCAGCCTCCTGAGTAGCTGGGACTACAGGCACTTGCCACTATGCATGGCTAATCTTGTGTTTTTTTTTGTAGAAATGGGGGTCACTGGTATGTTACCCAGGCTGGTCCCGTACACCTGGCCTCAAACGATTTGCCAGCCTCGGCCTCCCAAATTGTTGGGATTACAGGCGTGAGCCACCGTGTCCAGCTGGCATCTACTTTTTAGGGCAGTTCTTCCTTTTTCAAAAAGAAGCTTAACAATTATGAGCGAAATAAACCTCATTATATAAAATAAAAATATCACTCATGGTCCTCCCTTTCACTCAAAATAGCTCCCTTTGTTTGGTCTCTCTCCAAACGCGTGGGTGTCATCGGTGCTCATCTCTGTTCCGGGCCCCGTAGCCTTCAGCAGCAGCGTTTAAGATGTCTGTCCGTATTCTGCACGAGGGTTTATATCCCGTTCTGAGTGCTGGCCATTTGGGTGGGTTCCAGTTTTTGCTGGTATAAATAATTCTGTGATTTGCATTTTTATGTGAATATAACTCTTTTTTTTTTTTCTTTTGGGGTTTTCTTAGGATAGAAACATGTATGTGGAGTTTGTAGTAAGGACTAGCACAGCTTATTAAAAATTGACCGTGGATCATTGTCAACCATGTTTCACAATTTAGAATATTCAGTTATTTAAATACTTCAATTTAATTCAAAGAATAAGCCAAAACCTTTTTGTATTTTCCCACCTTTTTATTTTGAAAAATTATATATCCACAGAATAAGTGAAAATGAACACTGATAGTCCCTTTATTAATTTAAATTTACCAGTTGTTAACGTTTGCCACATCTGCTTTATCTTTGTCTTTCTGCCTCTCTTCCTGCATCTCTACACACACACACACACACACACACACACACACGGGCGTGCACTTTTTTTTTTTTTGCTAAATCATTTGAAAGTAAGTTGCAGACATCTGACACTTTACTTTTAAATACTTCAACACTTATCTCCCAAGAATGAAAACAGTCTGCAACATAAATGAAACACATGATCACACCTAAGAAAAACAGTGGTTCCATAGTATCGTCTAACATATGGTTCAAAATAAAATTTGTCTCCAGAAGTCCTTGATAGCTTTTGTTTCCTCAGTCTACGATCCAGTTAGGTTTAGTGCATTGAGTCTGACTGTTTTGTAAATTCCGAGTACGTTAAAGCCTTTGGAATGCGTGCCATGGGACTGTTCTGAAAAGGTTCCCCTTAAACCACTAGGTTTAAACCAATTTTTTTCCTTCAAAGGAAACATTCAGCACAGCTCTACGTGTTGAAGAGAGAGCTTTGGTGCTACTCTGATGGGGTGGGGACTGGAGCCTGCACTTGTCCCCTCCCCTGAGCCACTCTGGCAGATTGCTGCTCTTGGCCACATTGTGTCTTCCTAAAGCCAGCAGGGTTTCCGCAAACTTTTGGGCCACTGGCCTCTGAGTTTAGAGTTTATTTATCTCCTTGGCCACAATAGCCAGCTGCAGTCTACATTGTGGACGTCCTGAAAACTGGCAGTTCTCTGGCATTTGGCTCCTGGATTAGAAGCATTGCTCATACTGCAGCTCGTTGACAGCTGACTCTGTTCTCCGTTTCAGTGGCGGGACCACTGGATGCAGTGTGTGTACTTCCTGCCACAAGAGGAGCCTGTGATGCAGGGCTCAGCGCTCTATCTGGTAGCCCACCACGATGACTACTGCGTATGGTACAGCCTGCAGAGGACCAGGTACGTCGAGCCTCGTGGGGGTGGAGGATGAGCCTCTGAGACTTGTATGTAAATTCCCCATTTACAGATCCTCTGGAGGTGCCAGTGGGTTGATTTGTGTCTGGACAGAATAACATAAGAACAAAGATTTGTGACCAATGTGTCAGTGCCCATTCGTGTGTACCCAGGAGAGGCTGTCATGGGTTGCTGGAATCTGTTTAGAGCAGATGCGTAGGAAAAGTCTGAAATTAGCGGGTGCTCTAAGCCCTCATGCCTACTGGAGACCAGTGTCCAGATTCATGCCCTCTGGAGACCTGTGGTGGCGCTCACAGCCCACGTCTGTTTGTTCATCTCCTGGCCTAGCCCTGAAAAGAATGAGAGAGTCCGCCAGATGCGCCCCGTGTGTGACTGCCAGGCTCACCTGCTCTGGAACCGGCCTCGGTTTGGAGAGATCAATGACCAGGACAGAACTGATCGATACGTCCAGGCTCTGAGGACCGTAAGTGTCCAGCCCCTTGGCTGGTTGTGGGGAAAAGGGAGAAAGAAGTTTGTCCCATGAACCCCAGCACTCTGCTTATGATTTGCTGTTTCTTTCCTGTGTCCTCTTGTCTATGAGTGGCTTCAGCGAGCACCTCCTGGGTGGGCACTGGAGCAGAAAGCGGGAGAGCCTGGGGCTGGACTTCCTGAGGGCTTGCTCTCTGCTCTACTGGGAGAGCCTCTGGCTGGGCTCCTGCTGGACACCTTTGCCTTGTCAGACACAGTCATTGCTGTGGGTGGTCACAGTGGATTAGGCCACCCCTCTCCTCTTTTCATGTGTTGTCACCTTTCTAAAATTTTCTAAGATGTAAATCTAATCATGTTGCTCTCCTGCCTGAAAACCTTTGCTCCCTGCTACCTGTAGCAGGGGACTCGGCCTGGGGATTACAGATGGGGCTTAGAGGGAGGGTCTCTTGAGGCCCTTGGGGGTGTGTACAGAAATAAGTGTGAATGTGTGCATTTTGGGGGATGGGGGGAGGATCCAAGCCATCCTGAGTTTCTCTCAGAGGGGTCTGTCACCGAGAAAGGCATCCTTGCCTTTGGGCAGTCAATTGTGAACACTCAAGCCTTGGAGGCTCTCAGCTGTCTGTGCTCTAACCAGACAGGGAAGAAGCCTGTTGTCATGGACTGGAAGGTGGCCTACAGGTGGTGCAGGCCTTCAGCGGGGCCTCTAGGCTGGGTTGAGGAGTGTCTTTCCTGACACTGGGGACAGGTGGGGAGATGTGAGCAAGGCGGGCATGTTTGTGGCTGGGGGTGGTTACTGCATGAGGACGCAGGGGGATGGTCTGAGGTCTGGGCAAGTGGAGTGAGAAGGGAAGCATTTCTGACAGCTTGCCAGCAGGAATCTTCTGGCAAACTGGAGGAAGCCCTGTGCTGAGGTTGCCTGTTCCCCGCAGGTGCTGAAGCCAGACAGCGTGTGCCTGTGTGTCAGCGATGGCAGCCTGCTCTCCGTGCTGGCCCATCACCTGGGGGTGGAGCAGGTACTGACGTGCACCCTTGTCAGCCTCCTGATGTGGGCTTGTGAGTTAGAGCATTGTGTGGTCCGGGTGCACAATTCTGTGATCAAGGCTCTTTGCAAAGGCCACTGTTGTGGGCACAGCATGCTCGGGTCAGGGGCTGGGGGGTTTATTGCCTGTGCGTGCAGGCAGGCGTCAGGCCTCAGAGCTGGTGTTCAGGCTGCCCCAGGGAGGGAATGAGTGCAGGGAGGGTTGTTCAGGTGTGTCCTCTGTCTTAGGATGGTCTTGTCGCATTTTAATCTTTAATTTCTTCTCTGTTAAGTGAATATCTTACAACTAATAGCGTGGTGTTCCCTCTAGGTGTTTACAGTCGAGAGCTCAGCAGCTTCTCACAAACTGTTGAGAAAAGTAAGTGAGAATTGTTGTTGCTGAAATAGTGAGAGCACCTGTGGGGTCTGGGTTGATGGCTTTGAAGTGGCATTGGCCCCAGGGGAACAAAGGAGTGGCAGCTCGCTTGCACCCCTGTGTTGTCTTGGTTGCTGCCTGGAGAGCAGCCAGAGGCCTTGGGGGCTGTCACTGAAATACAGGCAGGCATTTGCACTCTGCTTTGTTTTTTTGTGTCTGAAGAAGTTTAGGCTTTTTTCCTCACTTCACATAAGCTACTGTTGCGGTAGAATTAAATGTAGGATGTGTTTCTGGGACATCAGTGCTGAGGGAGCCAGTGCTCACAGCCTGATGGGAGATGGCATTTCTCTCCCTGGCCAGTAACTGGTTTGATTTCCTCTCCAAAGGGGAACTCCCTTCACCAGAACTGCAGGCTCGCACTGAGTCCTGGTGTGCACATGCGGGAGAAATCTCTTTTGCTTTTATCACATTCTGCTCCTGATCTCATCCGTGGTCTATAGGATGCCCCCCAAGGAGAGGATTTTTCCACAAAGCAGATAAAAGTGGTGTTCCAGAACCATTTGCCGGAAAATTCAAAGCGGAGAATGCAACTTTGAGAGATTTTTTTTTCCTGACAAAAACAATACTTTAGTATGAATACAGTAATTTTGCGGTTTTCTTTCTAAGATCTTCAAGGCTAACCACTTGGAAGATAAAATTAACATCATAGAGAAACGGCCGGAATTATTAACAAATGAGGACCTGCAGGGCAGAAAGGTGAGTAGCGGGAGCCTTTTGGCCACGCTGGGCTGTGTTAGGGTGGGCAGCACGGCACTGAAGTAGCCCAGGCCCCACCCTGTCCCTGGAGTCTCACAGTGGGTCCTCCACGCAACCTTACCTCCTACGAGCTCCCACCATCAAGGGTGTGGTGAAGCTTTCATGGAGCTGCCCGGTGAGCAGATGGTTGCACTGCTCTTTTTTTTTTTTTGAAAATGGGGTCTTGCGCTGTCGTCCAGGCTGGAGTGCAGTGGCACGATCTTGGCTTACTGCAGCCTCGACCTTCCAGCCTCAAGCGATCCTCCCACCTCTCCCGAGTAGCTGGGACTGTAGGCATGTGCCATTATGCCTGGCTAATTTTTGTATTTTTTGTAGAGTCAGCGTTTCATCATGTGGCCCAGGCTGGTCTTGAACTCCTGGGCTCATGCGATCTGCCAGCCTCAGCCTCCCAAAGTGCTGGGATTACAGGCATGAGCCACCACACCTGGCGGTACTGCTCTTAGCTCAGCCTCATCTCTGCTCCTTCAGGTCAGGACAGAGCAGCTCTCTTGGGGTTCCTAGGAGCAAAGCATGTCCTTTCCTCTCCACCGCACTCCTGTCTTCATTCCCCATCCACGGCTTCCTGCTGCAGTCAGGCTTCCAGGTCCTGAAACTGCTTCTGCCAGCAACCTCGTCGTTACTCCCACGGTCTCCCTGCAGGCTTCATCTGCTCTACCCGCTTGTCCTTGTGACCCGCGACTTCTGCCTGTGCTGGGGAGGTCGCTTTCCCCTCACCTTCCTGGCTGCTCCTTACCTTGCGCTGCTCCGTGGCACTCTCCCCGTGTCCCCCGCTTCCCCTACTGCATCCTCTCTGGTAATCACGTTCCTTCTCATGTGTGAATCAGTGACCATCAGAGCCGGCCTTCACTCTTTACTATTTTGGATTCAAATCTCATGTCCAGCTGCCATCCTGTCACCTTTCCTTGAATATGCCACAAACTGGACTCACCCAACGCGGAGCTATCATCTTTCATCTTTCCTGCCAGTCTTTTTTTAAATAACAGCTTTATTGAGATGTAGTTGACATACCACAAAATTAATGCATTTCAAGTGTACAGTTGAGTGATTTTTTTAAGTAAATATATGGAGTTAACCGTCACCCAGTCTCATTTAGAACATTTCCAGGCCAGACATGGTGGCACATGTCTGTAATCCCAGAACTTTGGAAGGCCAAGGTGGGAGGATCGCTTGGACCCAGGAGTTCAAGACCAATCTGAGTAACATAGGGAGACCCTGTCTCTATAAAAACAAAAAAAATTAACCGAGTGTGGTGGCACGTGCCTGTAGTCCCAGGAGGCTGAGGTGGGTGAGGTGGGAGGATCGCCTGAGCCCAGGAGTTGGAGGCTGCAGGGAGCCGTGCTTGTGGCAGAGCACTACAGCATGGCTAACAGAGTGATACCTTGTCTCTAAAAAAATGGGAATGAAAAGAGAACATTTCTGTTACCTCCCAAATTCCTGGGAGCCTGTTGATAGTCTGCATCCCCATGCCCCAGGCCTGGCAGCCACTGGTCTGGTTTGTGTCTGCAGTATGTGCCTCTTCTGGCGTTTCTCAAAAGTGAGGTACTCAGTGTGTGGTCTTGTGAGTCTGGCTCCTTTCGCTGAGCATAATGTCTTTGAGGTTCACCCATTTCGTTCTTTTGAAGGCTGCGTAGCATTCCATGGTGTGGCTATCCATTCATGTGCTTATGGACGTTTGGATTGTGTCCAGTTTTTGGCCACTTTGAATAAGGCTTCTGTGAACATGGATTCACTGGTCTTAGAGAGGATGTATGTCCTCAGTCTCTTATGCAGATGCCTTGGTGTGGATTGCTGGGTCATGTGGTAGTTACGATCGACTTTTTAAGAAGCTGCTGAACTGTTGGTTGAAGTGGCTGTCCTTTTGACATCCCCATCGGTAACATCTGAGGGTCCAGGTTCTCGGATCCTCACCAGCACTTGGCATTGGCTTTTTTTTTTAGCATGACCATATTAATGGGAGTGTGGTGATGTCTCCACATAGTTTTAATTTGTATTTGCCCAATGACTGATGATGGTGAACATCATTTCGTGTGCTTGTCTTGCTTGGTGAAATGTCTGTTCAAGCCTTTTGCCCATTTAAAAAAATAACAGTTTTATTGAGATATAATTCACATACCTTACGATTCACTCAGTGATTTTTGTGTATTCATAAGGTTGTGTAACCATCATCACATCAGTTTAAGAACCCTTTCATTACCCATTGGCAGTCATGCACCATTTGTCCGCAGTCCCCCAGCCCTGGGCACCCACTCTTCTCCTTTCTGTCTTTAGCTTGCCCATTCTGGGCATCTTGTGTGAATGGAATCAGACAAGTGTGTGGTCTTTTGTGGCTGGCCTCTCATGTGGCTTCATGTTTTCGGGCTCATCCATGTCGTAGCCTGAATCAATACCTCATTTCTCTTTCTTGCTGAATAAGATTCCATTGTGTGGATAGACCATGTTATTTATCTGTTTCTCAGCTGATGGACATTCAGGTGGCTCCTACTTTTGGGCTGTTGTGAGTAATGCTGCTATAAATGTTCATCCACAAGTCGCCTTTTTTCTCCCTCATAGATGAGGGCATAGGAGATGATTCTGAAGGCCACTGTGTGGTGTACCGGTAGACCGGGGTCACATTGAATTGGAGTGGTGGGAGCGGGCGTTCTTGCCATGTTCCTGATGCTGTGTGGGGAGGCGAGGAAGCACTCAGGGCAGCCCCTTCTGTCTGCCAGCATTTCCTGCTGCATCTCCATCATCTCTGACTGGCCCCACGTTGGTGCCTGTCTGCTTGGGCCTGCCCAGGGTCGGCTACCTCCTTACCCTCTGCCACTCCTTCCACTCCTCCCACCCCTCCCACCCTGTAGTCTCTGTTTCTTACCCGGACTCTTTCTGCACTCTCCCAGGTCGCCTCCGTCCCCGGCACCTGCAGGTTCCCTTCCACACTTCGTGGTCCTCAGCAGCATCTTCTAAATCACATTCCTTCTGATTTTGAACCCCGATGAAAACTTCTAGTGACACCCACCACCCCCACTGCCGCCTCTGGGATGAGTCCAGCCCCTCACCCTGTCCGGGCTGCCTTGGGCTGGGCTGGCTCCTGTCCAGCTCCACACCCTCACCTTGGGGGGCCTTGCTGTCTCCCGGCCTCACTGTTGCCCCTGCTGCCCCTCCCTCGGCCGTTCAGGCTCCTCGCCGTGCACGTGTTCATTTACTCACAAATGTTCACGGAACATCTGGTCACGGCACTGGCCCACTGCTGGGGGATGCTGGGCCACCAGTCCCTGCTCTTGTGGTGCTCAGAGCCTGGGGAGGGAGACGGAGACAAGCCCCGGTAAGTCCTGAGATAAAGCATCCAGTGGGGGTTGACAGGATGCCACTCTGGAAGCCCTGTCTGGCATGTTTATTTCTGGGCTCCCTCCATGACCCCCTTCCTTGCTTTTTTCTATCACATGGGGTCAGCCCCACTTTGTCTGCTTCCCTCTTCTGCTCTGCTCTCCTGAGCACGGGACTCATATCTGGTTGTAATCTTTACAGCCTCCAGGGCAGGTACAGAGCACCTTGCTGCCTTGCTTGTTTGTTGACTGAGGGAGGGAGGGACTGATGAGGGAGGGAGGGAATGAGTGACTGAATGAGTGAGTGACTGAGTGAGGGAGGGAGAGGGAGGGAGTGACTTGAGTGACTGAGTGGCCTGTTGCTTCCGTGTTCCTGTTAACACTCCTGGGCCGAGCCCTCCTGACACCTGGGCCCTGCTTCTCGCCCATTCACCAGGTCTCTCTCCTCCTGGGCGAGCCGTTCTTCACTACCAGCCTGCTGCCGTGGCACAACCTCTACTTCTGGTACGTGCGGACTGCTGTGGACCAGCACCTGGGGCCAGGTGCCATGGTGATGCCCCAGGCAGCCTCGCTGCACGCTGTGGTTGTGGAGTTCAGGGTAGGCCACCCAGGGGATGTTGGAGAAAAAAGCAGAGGAGGCGGGTGGGGAACCTTGTTTTCTTGCAGGAACCTTGGGTGCCTGTAGAGTGGCTCGGGCCTTGATGATTTGAGCTTGTGTTTTCTTTCTGTGTCAGCACACTGTGGGGTTGAATAGAAGATGCTTGCCTTTTAAAAAATGCGATAATTTGACATACGAAATGGAAATGGCTGAGTGTTGTCATTTTACAATTGTGGCTTATCAGAATAATTTAAAAATATAAATTAAGCGTTTCAGAAGCCATGCCGTGTGGCCTGCTCTGCTCTCATTAATAGCCGAGGCTTCGATTGTTAAAGGCATTTTGAGATGAGAGAGTCAGCTGCTTTGTGCAAGAAAAAATGGAAAAGCTTCCTTTTAATTTTCTCATCAAAGCAGAACCATAGTCACAAAGTCATTTTGGGAAGGGCATTTTTATTAAAAGGATTTGAAAAGCTTTACCCTGGATGGAGAGTGTATCTCATTTGATGAGAGTGGTTTTCTCTCCTAGCTTAGTGGCTCCATCACTGAAAGTCTGGGCATTTCTCCTGTGTTACTTGTTTACCTAATGAGATTTCCACATGAATTCTGGTTTTCATGGCCAAAGAAGGGATGTCACGATCCATGCATGCGTGTGACCAGGAGGAAGGGAGGGAAGGCTGTGTGGCCTGAGTGTCCTCTGGGTTCCTCTTGGCAGGGCCTTTTTCTCTCCCCAGCATCCTCATGAACTGGAGATGATGCTGGGGAGAGAATTGGCTTACAGATTTCTTCCCAAAGAAATGATGTTCAGGATGGCCCGGATAGGAGTGTGCAGCCCCCAGCCTAGGAGCTCTGGCCGACTGTCCCTTATAGGAGAGGACTCAGGTGTCACGTCAGAGCTTGCAGGTTCCCGCCCAACCCAGTCTGTTACAGAAACCGTTGTGGATCTTTGTTCTCTCTGAGCCCCTTCATACTTGGGGGTCTCTTTCAGGTGTGCAGGGAACAGCAAGATGTGCCTCTTGTTCTTGCTGCCACGCTTCCCTGTGTCCTGGCGGGCGGGTGTGGACGGGGCTGCTCCTTCCTCACAGGACCTGTGGCGGATCCGGAGCCCCTGTGGTGACTGCGAAGGCTTCGACGTGCACATCATGGACGACATGATTAAGGTAGGCAGGGCCACACTCTGCGTAGTCCCCCCCACCTGCTCCTGTATCGCAGGCCTCTCACAGGGTCCCAGCTTGGGCAGCACAGGCTCTTCTGTTGGGGGCAGTGAGGTCAGGTGCTGCCATTTTGTGTGGTTCAACATGAGCATTGCTTGGTACCAGCCCTGTTCTTGGCTCCGTGCTGTCACCCTTTGTCAGAATCTCCACTGGGCCCACACGTCCTGTCATTGCAACTGCCCCCGCCAGTGCCCACAGCTTGTTTTCTAGTGGGGCTGACTTTCCAGAGGCCATCTGGGAACCTTCTTAGGCAGCCATTTCCATGGTGGGGGCTCCATTCCCGGGAGGGGTACCTGAGGAGGGTCCCACAGGTTATTTACATGGTAGGGGTTAGCAACTGGGCCTACGTTCTCCAGAACCATGGGCTGTCCTGACAGCGCCAGTGGTCCTTGGATTCATGAGGACTGAAGCTGAGGGTCGTGTTCCATCCACATGAGAGGGGCAGGGTGAGGAGCATGGGCCGTGCTGTGTATTAAGGAAATGCACGTGGCTCCTGCTTGTCATCCCAGCACTCTGGGAACCTGAGGCTGGTGGATTGCTTGAGCCCAGACGTTCAAGACCAGCTTGGGCAATATAGCAAGACCCTGTCTCAACAAAAAATAACAAAAAATTAGCCAGGCATGCTAGTGCACACCTGTATTCCCAGCTACTGAGGAGGCTGAGGTGGGAGGATGGCTTTAGCCTGGGAGGTCGAGGCTGCAGTGAGCTGCGTTTGCGCCACTGCCTCCAGGCTGGGTGACAGAGCAAGACCCTGTCTCAAAAAAAGAAATCTCATGGGCACCAGAGGAGCGGGAAGCAGCGGTGGCCCCGCAGCAGCAGCTATGCATCGGGAGGTGGGGTTTTTCTGCTTCTGCTCACCTTTCTGCTCACATTTTCCCATAGTGAACATGGATTGCCTGTGTGTGAACACTTTTTTAAGTAAATTAAACCTTGTGGATATTTTCAGTTTGTATCTTATCTGCCCCTCACAGCAGACCATTGACTGTTCGATGCTTTTAGAAATCTCCTTCGTGCTGAGCCCTGCGTGCTCTGGACCCATGCGCTCTACGCCTCCTCTGGGCCCCTGCTCATGGCCTGCCTACCCTGGCTGTCCCTGTCCCCTCTTGCTGATACGGTTCTGTTACTCTGGTCCTGGGCCAGTGTCTGTCTCTCGTGTGCTAAGGCAGATGGCCGAGAGTGGTGGGTATCCCACAGTGGGGTGCCAGGCATTTTTACTTCTATGCTTTCCAAATCCACCTGCCCTTCCCCACCCTTAGCCTGGCCCTTCCAGTGCCCTGTCTTAGACCTGGCGCCACTTCACACGACCAGCCAGGCCCAGGGCCCCGGGCATCCTCCCTGGCAAGTCCTCCCATCCCCTGCCATTGGTCTTCGTGCTCCTAGTGAGCCTCCGACCCAGGCTGTCCCCTGACTGCTGCCGTCCTGGTTTGGGCCCCTCCTGCTCTGGCCGTCCTCCACACGGAGCCCACATGAACTTGTAGATCTGAGTCTGGCCACATCCCCACTGCAGGAATGCCCTAGCTGGCTCCCCACACCACACCTGCAGAGTGGCCCGGCTGGCCTGGGTGCCCTGGCCTGCTCTCCTGACAGCTCTATCCTCAAGGCCCCCTCTGGCCCTTCTCCTGCCGGCTCCCATTTGACCGTCAGCTCCCCTCCTCCAGGCAGCTTTCTGCATCCCTCCTGGATGCAGGTGCCCCCAGCCTGCCGCCAGGCACCGGGGCTGTACTGTCACGCATTTATCCCTCCCCGTGGCCTGGGGCCCACCTGTCGGGGCCACACAGCTGTGGTGGTCACCAAGTTTCTACGTGCTGGGTGTTCTCACCAGTGATGTAGACGTGTGTCCTCAGAACGCTTGAGACAGGCGGCACCACCCCATCTTAAAAATCCGGAGAGCGAGGCTCAGAGCCAGCTGTGCCTGGGGAGCCACTGATGAGAGAGAAGTGGCAGAGAGGGGGAGCCGCTGGTCTGCTGGGCGCTCAGCATCTTTATGGGAGAATGCACACCCCTTGTGACTGCAGTCAGTGGGAGCCAAGCTGGGGAGCGGTCCCTCTGTCTAGCTGCCGGCCTGTCTCTGCAGCCCCCAGGCCCCCTTCTGTTCGCAGCGTGCCCTGGACTTCAGGGAGAGCAGGGAAGCTGAGCCCCACCCGCTGTGGGAGTACCCATGCCGCAGCCTCTCTGAGCCCTGGCAGATCCTGACCTTTGACTTCCGGCAGCCGGTGCCCCTGCAGCCCCTGTGTGCCGAGGGCACCGTGGAGCTCAGAAGGTGGGTGCAGGGAGGGCTGGGGGGCAGGGAGGGGCTGCTGCTTGCCCTTGGAGTTCTCACCCCCGTGGTGAGCACAGCTGG
This sequence comes from Pan troglodytes, assembly GCF_028858775.2. NCBI lineage: Eukaryota > Metazoa > Chordata > Mammalia > Primates > Hominidae > Pan > Pan troglodytes. The sequence goes on from NC_072416.2 coordinate 66,403,286, forward strand.
CCTGGGAGACGCTGACACGTGGAGGGGGTATTCGTCCTCCCCACAACCTTGCCCTTCCCTGTCAGAGTGGCCCTGCGTGTGTGGTGGTTCCCACGGTCCTGTGTGTGCCACTGGTGGAGGAGCCAGGAAGGGCTCTGCTCCCCCTCTACAGCTGAGGCTCCCTTGTTGGATCACAGCTCAGGAAGATGGGAGCTTACTTCCTGTGGTCACCGATGCACCATTTTCCTGAACCCTCCTGGGAGCTGAAGCAGGTCAGGGTCAGCAAGTGCTGCTTGCGTCCAGGCACGGGCAGCCCTGTCCTGCTCCGGCCCTCACCCCACCCTCGCCCGAGGAGTGACTTCTCCTGGAAGCACCTCCCAACTTGGGGCAGGCAGCCAGGCAGGGCGGGCGCCATCACCTGAGCTCCCAGGGTTGCTGTCTGGGGCATCAGAGGGGCCTTCCAGCCTTCAGTGCCAGGCTGTGCCTCAAGCCCCCCCAGACCCTGCAGCCACACCGGCCCTGCCCCATGTGTGGCCCGGCTGCAGGGCTCGGGTTGGCTCAGATAGGGGCTCGGCTGCGGCTGTTCTGGCTGGGGTTTTTCTGAGGAACGTTTATGTAACTGCAGCACTAGGAACTCCCGGCAGGACAGGAAGGAAGTGGGGAAGACCACAGGTTTCTGGAAAGCCGCAGGAGCTGCAGCTGTTCCCCCCCTGCCTCTTGTGTGACTACTTCTGCTGGGCCCCCCTCTCCTTGACAGGCCCGGGCAGAGCCACGCAGCGGTGCTATGGATGGAGTACCACCTGATCCCGGAGTGCACGCTCAGCACTGGCCTCCTGGAGCCTGCAGACCCCGAGGTAGTGCCTGTGCGCCGGGCCCAGTGTGCGTGCAGACCCTGAGAGCAGGCGCCGCCTGGGGAGGCCTCCCTGCCCCCGTGCTCTGGGTGTTTCTGTCACAAGTTCTTCGGGCCAGATGATGACCCCTCAGTGGTCCTGGGCCATCTGGCCCCTGAGCAGCTTCTCTCTGCTGCGAGCTGCCTGGGCTGGAGGCTGGCTAGGAAGGAGGCTCAGGTGCCAGGGAGCCCTCACCATCTTCCTGCTCTTCTTCCTACAGGGGGGCTGCTGCTGGAACCCCCACTGCAAGCAGGCCGTCTACTTCTTCAGCCCTGCCCCAGATCCCAGAGCACTGCTGGGTGGCCCGCGGACTGTCAGCTATGCGGTGGAGTTTCACCCCGACACAGGCGACATCGTCATGGAGTTCAGGCATGCAGATACCCCAGACTGACCACTCTTGAGCAATAAAGTGGCCTGAGGGCTGGGGTTCTGAGTGGCTCATGGCTTTCTAGGGGGGAAGGCTGAAGGCCCTCCTCTCCTCTCTGGGAGCTGCTCGGCCTCAGGGATGGGAAAGACTGCGCCGTGTTGCATCTTGTTGCATCTTTGCACTGCTGGCCTCTGGCTCCAGCTGTGGCAGGAAGCATGAGAGGGTGACTGAATTTGGAGCCCTGGAGGGGCTGGGAAGACCCCCCCTGCTTGTGCTTCTGAGGTGCTGAGAACGCTCCAACACAGAGACATCTCTCCCCAGCTGGGAAGGGAGTGGAAGCACGGGGAGCTTGTGGAGCTGGCTGGTGGGGTTGTCCACGCCGCCCTTGGCGAGCAGTCCCCGTGGCGGGAGCCTGTCCTGTCTGTCCCACTCTCGAGGATCTCCGGGTCCCTGCTCTTCTGGCTTCTGCTAGGAGGGTGGAGATTTCTGGCCCTCTAGTGGGTGGAGATGCTGAGTTGTGGCTGGGTCTCTGGGGCTTGAAGACCCTGGCTGGGCCCGGGCTGAGAGGCCTGGGTTCTGGCCCTTTCACCTGACAGGTAACTTCAAGCCACAGGTGTCTGGCCTCAGTGCTGCACCAGCTGGTGGCCTGCCAGGACCTGAGACTGGACACAAGGCAGCTGTCCCAGAGCAGTTCCTGAGATGCAGGCCCAGGAAAGCGGCTGTCAGGGGAGCTGGGAGGCAGCCCTGTTCCCTGCACCTCCCTCAGATTGGAAAGCCCCTCCTGCAGGTGGGGTATGGCAGGGAGCAGCCCCTGCCCAGCGCCGCTTCACCAGGAAGGTCAGTAGGTGCCGTGGCCTTGCTTCTCTCACACACTAACCCCCCTTTGGTTATGTCCCAGCTCTCAGAGGTAACAGCAGACACCACGTGAGAGAACCCAGTGGCCTCTGGCTCGCAGCTTAGGAGGTGAGGCTTGTGCCAGGCCAGCCGAGCCGCCTGTATGAGCAGAGTTCTGGTGTCCTCGGATTCAGGGCAGACTTGGGCAGCGCCTGTCCTGCAGTTGGGGGCAGGAACTCCCTCCCCTGCCCCCAGGCGTGCCCCTGAGGCCTGGCCACAGCTTGTCGCTGAAATAAGTGGAGAACACCAGCCTTGAGCCTCACAGTTTTATTTTCTCCTCGTTATCCATCCTTCCTTTCAGCACCAGTAAGGAAAAAGAACACCTCTCTTTGCAAAATATTTTATCAGGTGTAAAGACTTGTTTTTCTTCTAGGGAAGAACCGTCTGGATATATATTTGATAATGTTTTTACCAAAACCATAGGTGTGCTTACCATAGAAAACCCCTAATGTCCCATGAAGATACAATACAGAAAAAAATACAGAAATTAAAAAAGTTTTTATAACAGTATTTCTAAATCTCAGCAAGTTAAAAAGCAATAGTTAAAAAGCATCAAGATTAATATACTTAAAACTTAAGGTGGTTTTGGACAAATGAAAATGAACATTTCCTTCCTCAGTGGCCCCCGCGCCTTGTGGCTTCCTTTGAGACTGGGCCTAGGGCAGGAACAGAGTCTTGGTATGGGCCTCGGGTGACCCGTGTGCCCACCCCTGCTAGGCCTTAGATGCCACAGAATCTGAGATCCAGCAATGGTTCACTTTTAAAAATCAGTGGAAGGGCCTGGCCTGCACACAAGGCCCGGGAGTCCACAGGCAGCCACAATGAGACACGTGGGTGGGGGGGGGTCCCGGCCTTGGTGCTGAGGGAGGTGTGCGGGGGCCTGGAGGCCGCACATCCTTACTCTGGACGTCAGGACCTGACTAGGCAGAGGCGACCTTGTGATGACAGAAAATGACTTGCCTAAGGCCGCCTGTGAGGTGGGAGGGGAGGAGCATGCAGCCCTGACTCCCACGCCTGCTGCCCCGGGAGGGGGGTGCCTGGGTGGGGAAGCTATGTTGGGGTCTGGTGTGGGGGCCCTGCACGGGCCTCAACTGCTCTCCCTGTGCAGGCAGTCAGCAGGCGGTTCCGGGTCTAGGGGTCCAGGGCCGGCCGGCCCAGTCGCTTGTGTGAGCAGAGTCCCAGCTGCTTCTGGAAGTTGGGGGCCTCCACATCATGAATCCCAGTCAAGGCTCACAGGCCAGCCCCTTGGAGGGGTGGGCCGGGCAGAGAGCCCAGCAGGATGCTCGCCCTCAGCAGCCCCTTCCTGGCTCTGGACTCTGGAGGGGCAGGGCTTGGGCCCGGGCAGACGGTGCTTCCCAGGCCAGGTGAGTTCAGACAGGCCAGTGTCACAAGGACGCACGTCCTAGCGCCAGGCTCCCTGGGCTCTGCAGCGTTGTCTACCCCAGCACAGGGCCAGGCGTCTGGCTGGCTGCGTGGCCCCCTCTTGGTCCCTCTTGCAGCTCAATGGGTGACAAGGCACAGCATCAGGGCACCAGCACCAGGAGGGGCAGACAGCAGGTCCTGGTGCTCCCTCCAGCCTCACCAGGCAAAGCCGGCCCTGGGCCAGGCTGGGTGCAGGGCCAGGGCGCCACGAGGAGCGGAGGTCAGCGGGGATTGTCAAAAACAGTCCCTCAAGTTGAGTCTCGAACTTTGAAACAGACAAAACCTTCACTGCATGACAGGAGCAGCCCTGGAGTCTCTTAAAGGCAGGTGGGCAGAGGCAGTGCTGCCGAAGGGGCCTGGGGGCTGTAGGCATCTTGGGGCTGGAGGCAGATTGGGGACCACAAGCTGTTGGCCAGCTCTGCCATGCTGAACTTGGGTGCCAGTACCACACCCTGCCCTGGGCATGCAGCAACCGTCAGCCTTGCTGCCCCAGCTTGCGCACTGGTGAGGGCCAGGCTGCTCTCTGCACCTTGGCTTCCTGCCTCCTAGGCCGGGGTCCCCTTGTGGCCTTGGTGTTGGCTGGGGTAGCTATTGAGGATAGGCCTGGGAGGCCAGAGCCGCAGCCCCACCCGGGGGGCAGGCAGGGGTTCCTGAGCTCAGCCGGCACGCAGGTGGGGCACGTCCCCAGGGAGGGATTGGTCCCGAACCAGAGAGGTGTCCGGTGGGGGAGAGGATTGGCAGAAAGAAGAGGATGTGTTGGTTTTGATAGAAGAGAAGCTACAAATAGATTATTTTCAAAATCAGGATCCCCCCACCCCCATTTATGCTGTGAGTCCCTTCTTCCTGTAAAAAAAAAAAAAGTGGATACTCTCTTCTCGGATCCCCGTTTATGGCTCCACTGCCCAGATGGGAGGCTCCTGGAGGAGGCCCAGGGTGCCAGAGCCTGCCAGACTCTGTTGTGCCTGAGCTGGGGAAGGGACCCTGTCTCGGGAAGAGCAAAGTTCTATGAGTGACTTACAGACCCTATGAAGTGAGGGTTGGTTTTGTGATTAACCTTTTTCTGTTTTTCCTTTTAAAATGTAATTGCCCTTGAATGCGAGACCCTGGGAAGAGCCCTGGGCTGGCTGGTAGAGATGCAGCCCTCGGACCCTGCAGGAGCCGGCCCACACTGGAGGCGGGAGAGCTGGTGGCCGTGCCCAGGAAGTGCTTCTTTGGCTGGTTCTGATTGTGTTTGGAGTTTGGCCTTGGGTGAGGCCCGAGCAAGGGGTCTGTGGCTACGGCATGGCACGTGGCATGCGGGCAGCGTGCATGCGAGGGTGCAGGCATGCGAGACGACATTGGCAGCAGACAAAAATAAAGAACCCTGGACGAAGCTTAAGAAGAGATACAGAGAGTACATGAACCCGGTCCTCATACTAACCCACGGGTTACAAACTCGGTTGTGCTGTAGATTTGTAGAAAATCGTGTTGTGAAAGAATGGCACTGGTTAGGCAGCTGGAGGCTCCTGGGGCGGGCCTGACTCCTCTGTCCACAGTGAGGCCCAGAGGCGCAGAGCAGCGCAGCTTCCAGGTTCCCGGGCACTGACTGTGGCTCCCTCCCTGTCCCTGCCCTCCTCCCCCAAGCACCGGGCACTCGATGGAGGGGACACGGCCCAGGGATGGGCTGCAGCTGCAAGGGCTGGCAGAGGCCCCGCTGCTCCGGACGGTCTATGCCTCCTCCTCCCCCGAAGACACCATCAGTCGCATGGCTACTGGCAGGTGGTCCGTCAGGCCGGACAGCTGGGTGATAAAACTGAATTCTTCCACCTCCTGGGGTGAGTGGGAGAGGGGAGAAACAGCCTGGTCAGATTCCAAGGGTATCTTGCAGGGAGCGGCCTGGGGATCCCCAAAGTGAGGCCCCGGGGCTGGGGTGGGCTGTGACCTTCCTGCAGTCAGAGGGATGGGGCCTGGAGGACCTGGGGCCCTAAGGGTCTGAGGGAGTGATGGGTATCATTGTAAGAGTGGCCTGGGGCGTGGGGTTTCAGGGAGCGGCTGTCGAGAGCTGCAGGGCCCGGGCCCTGCTCTCTCTTTGCATGGCCCTGGCTGCTGGGCCCGCCTGACTCACGGCCTTCCAGTCTGGGCACAGCCCCTCCTCTGCGTGCAGCATGTAGTCGATGCGCCGGCCGTTGCCCTTCAGCAGCTCCTTCCGCCCCTTCTGGCCCGAGCTCTTGCTGGTGGGAAATGCCAGGTACTCCCTGCGGCCCTCCTCACTCTCCAGGACCCTGTCCACACATGCAGGAGGCAGGTGAGCCCCCATGCCCGCCCCTGTGGGCCTGGCAGGGGCTGTGTGTGGAGCCATGGTCTCCTCCCAGTGTGGGAGCGGGTGGGTGGGACCAAAGCGCTGGGTTTAAGATCTCTCCCCTGCGGGTCCAAAAAGGGCCTCAGCTGGGGGCAGGCCGAGTTGCCTGTGGGTTCCTGGCTGAATCTGGGCTCCGGAGCCCGTCGAAGTGTTCTGTCCGCCCCAGCCTGGCCAGCACTCACTTTCCCTTTCTGAACTCGGACAGAACTGATCCCACCCGTTCCCCAGAATGGGCTTCTGCCCTGAGCCAATAGGGGGCCTGTTTTGGGGAGCTTGGTCTTTGCCATGAGTCTCGAGGACCCTTGTGACTGTTGTTCCCAGGTTGACAGGGGCTGAGGGAGCCAGGAGAGCACCTCCGAGCAGTCTCATATGGGGCTGTCCCTATGTGGCTGTGTGACTCTGCTTATGTTACCAAGCCTCCAAGCCTCTGTTTCCTCCTCTGAAACAAGAATGGTTGCTGTGGGCCCCAAGACGCTTCAGGGAACAGGCTGTCATCCCGCTTCTGAGTGAGGAAACTCATGATGGTGCTAGGGGATCCACAGGGAGGGCAGGGCGCTGGAGCAGGGGGATGTGACATCTGGAATCCCTTTCTGGCACTGTTGCCCTGAGACAAGCAGTATGCCTGTCTGCTTCCTGCCAGCCTGTCCCCTGGGGCCTCAGCACCACTGGGCCAGAGGCTTAGGACCCCCTCCTGGGAGCCCCCATTGCAGAGGGCAGGCTGGGGCCAGGGCCTGGGATGGCAAGTGCAGTGGTGAGAGACCCTGCAAAGGCCGCCAGGTCAGTGAGTGCCTGGACGGATGCAAAAGGGGCACCCGGCGAGGCAGGGCCTGCAAACATGGGCTTCCACAAGGTTTTCATCAGCCTTAAGATAAATACGCTAATGACATTCAGAACATTGTTACAGCTCAGAAATGGAATCCATCACTGTCCTTTGCCCTTGATAATTAATTCCAGCATCAATGATCTGAGAGCTACTGGTAGTCATTTTTTAATCATCATCTCATAAAAAGAATTTTCTCAGCATAGGATGATGTTTCAAATTTAGTCTATAATCTAATTAATTGGCTCAAATTAGCTGCAAGGAACCATCGCTGTGACTGCAGTCTCGGGCTGTGAATTATAAATTGGTTCTGCTGTTGGCCTCTCAGATGTGTTCTTTATGGACATCTTACTGGGCTCAAGAATGAATTTTGGCTGGGATGGAACTGTCTCTACTTTGAAAATGGTCGGCTGTGTTATTGCTGCTGGTGTCTGTATTTGCCTGATTGGTGCTGCAAGCTGCCAGGCTGCCTTCAGCAGGCGCCGTACCCAGCAGCTCTTTCACAGGGGTCGACCCATGGCCTGGCCCGGGGAAATTCCAGGCCCTTTCCTGTACCTAGCAGGCAGGGGCTCGGGGCAGGGCTAGCTCCTGAAAACAGGTTTGGGAAATACCCCTAGAGATTTAGCAAGGCCAGTACCCCTGGGCGTGAGGGCGTGAGGTCTACCTGCCTGGCCCAGCTCCCAGCTCTCAAAAGCTCTCAAAGGTGAGATGAGGGACAGGTTTCTGCCAAATAAAAGCCCTCATGAGCCCGAGCTGAGCTCTCCCATGTGGGTCCTGCCCAGTCCCTGTCTCCACCTTAGTCAGGGTGTGCCTCGTCCCTGGCCTGGGAGCGCAGTGCTTACTTCTGCAGGTTGTCGGGGGTGCACACATCCTCATCGTACAGGCCGTTCGTGTCCAGCAGAGTACCTGGGGGGGACGAGGGGGTGACAGTGGTCGCTGCAGGCAGGGCCCAGGCAGCCTCTAGGGGGTGGCCGCTGTGGGTGGGCACGGGCTTCTGCTAGCCAGGGGCAGCTGAATGGGGCCCTTCCCCAGCAGTGGGGTCTTGGGGGGTAGGTCCTGGTGATCTTTGAGGGAAGTCTGTGGGGAGCCCAGCTCCCATCCTCCTCCCCCAGCCCCAGCTCACCGATGGCCCACGGCTTCTCCTCACCGGGCCCCAGGCGGCAGGGGTCCCTGTAGTGGGTGAACAGGGAGTGTTGCTGCTCCAGCTTGTCATCTGTGCGGGGAGGGAGGAAACGCTGAGGCACCAGGGGGCTTTGCTGTCCCACACGGCCTGTGCCCCTGCTTCCCATCAGTTACTCCCCATGTGCTGCTAGGCCCCCGTCCCTTAGGCCACTGCCCCTGGGTGGGATCTCGGTCCCAGTCAGGTGCCCCGTGCTTCCTTTGTGGCTGCTTTTCTGTGTCCTTGAGAACACCTCCCCCAGCACACGCCCTGATCTTCAGCATTCCCTCTGAGGACAGTGACAGTGACCACTGTCCTCGGACAGAGGAAAGAAGGTCCCCACAAGGTCCATATGGTCATCGGATCCACAGATCAGTTATTTACAGCAAGTGTTTGCTGTTTCACTGATGATGAGCTTGTAGTCTTTCACCCTAATGGTTTAAGGTGCAATTCCCAGGGTTCAGATCCCAGTGCAATCACTGCCTGGCTATGTGACCTTGGGCTGGTTCTCCAGCCTCTCTGAGTCTCAGCTTCCTCCACCACACCACGTGGAGACATGCAATGCTTCCCTCTCAGGGTTGTTAAGACACTTAAGTGAAACAGCGATAGAATGGCAGCTGGCTCGAAGCAAGAGCGCGGCGCCCCGTTGATGGGTGTTACTAGTGGACTCGTCCTTTGTCTGCTTCAGAGGCCCCCAGCCTTCCTTGTCAGAGGTTCGTTTTTAGGGCATCTCTGTCTCCAGCTTTCTAGGCAGAGCGTGGGCTCTTCCTGTTCTAGGATTTCTAGGGGGCAGAGAAATCAGTCTTGCTAAATACCCCGCCCACATGCTCTCGAGGAGCAGGAATTCTTTGAGCTGCCTAACGAAGTCTGTCTAGCTGTGACTGAGCCCACAGCCTCCCCAGAGCTGGAGACCTGAGTGGGGAGGAGCCCGGCCTCACCAGAGGAGCAGTTATCAAAGTTGAAATCTCCGCAGACGACGTCAAATGCCACCAGCTCCTCGGGGTTGGCTGCGCTGGACGAGGAGGTAGATTTTCGGAAATCAGCCAGCCAGTCCTGAAGCAGGTCCAGCTGCCCACACCGGATGGCGCTGTCCTCTGCAGGGCAGAAGTACAGAGACTGGATGATGAAGTTCGCCCCAGACCCCAGCTAGGCCCCAGGCGCTGATCCCATGCCTAGAAAAATCACAGGTGGGCGGCAACCCTACCTTGCGGGGCATGCAGGTGTGTGCAGGCGATGTACCCGACGATTCTTTGGTCCTGAGGTGTGCTTCCCACCTGCACCTGGGGGAGGAGGGGGTCAGTGCTGCCACCTGCCAGTCACTGTGGCCCTGAGAGCACAGGACACTGGCAGTGCCCACCCACCCATGAGGTCAGACCCTCACAAGCCTGGCTCCTGGCTGGATTCTGGGGTCTGAGTAGGGACAGGATGTGTCCTGCTTCTAGGGACTTACGGATCTGGGCCAGAGGTGGATGCTGAAAGAAACTATCGGCCTGTGGCGTGGGGAGTGCTGGCGGCCATCTGTGCAAAGCATGGGGGAAGTGCCGAACCGCAGCAAGGCTCCCCGGAGGCCCAGGCCCTGCCATCTCCCAGTGACCAGCGTGGCCACAGCTCTCAGTTCCTTGTCCAGTCCTGTCTGTGGCTCTTTCCTCCCTCCCTCAGTTACACCCTAGACCTGGTCACACCCTGGTGCTTTCTCCCCCTGAAATCTCAGGGGGTTGCCCCTGTGCCATGGTGTGGCCTCAGAGCCCACCCCACACAGTAAGAGGCCCAGACCCTGCCCCTCCTGGCCTCGTGGCCTTCTGGCTGCATGGTGAGTCATCTGCTTTATAGGCCGTGGTCCTGTTGTCACCCGTCTTGGATGAGAGCTCCCTGACCTGTGTCCTAGGCTGGCCCCTGTACACCCCTGGCTCCATCCTGAGCCCACTGTGGCAGCATCCTCTTCAGGTCTCTCCCCTCTGCCCCGACCTCCTGCTTACCTCCTTTACCCAAGACGGAGCCTTCCACCTGCCAGGTGGCAGGTGACCCTGGCAGGACCCCAAAGGCTGGCTTAATACAAATTAGCATCTCCACTGTACCCTGCAGGCAATTCATAACTGCCCTACCCCAGGTGGGGGCAAGATGGAGCCCTTGTCAGTGCTCAGCCCAGGAGAGGTGAGGGATGGCCAGAGAGATGCCCCGCACAGAGAGGCCGCTTACCAGCTCCTCATCCCCTGCCCCTGGGATCCCTTCCCTCCTGTGCCTCTGTGCCCTCCCCAAGCCATGCAAATCCATTCTAGACTGAGTTTCCCAAGATGAGGAGACCCCAGACCCAAAAAGCACTCCAGGGAGGTGGCTGGGCAGGACACACTGCCTCTCCCAGTTGTTGGCTGAGGGCAGAGGGCCGCAGGGTGGGTGCCCCACATCTGTGGAGCTCACAGCAGCCCAAACGTCACAGCCCATCTGCTCCAACAGCCTCGGCAGGCTCCGTCCTTTCTTCACTGCTGCAGTCGGTCAGGCTGGTATTATCTCCTCCATCTGGACGTCCTCAGCAGCAGGTGCCCCTGGCTTTCTACAGCTCTTCCTCCCCTTCCCAGCCCTAATGCACAGCCTTCCTTCCCCAGCACCTGGGGGTATGAGCGTCTGGCTGTTCAGCCCCACAGGTTCACCATTCACTTCTTGCCCACAGACAGACCCAAACCTTAGCCTAACAGCATCCCCGCCCCCGGAATGGCTCTGTGAGATCACGCAGCATTGATGGTTCTGCTGCAAAAAACAAAACACTGATGAAGCCGCCATGCTCAAAAGGCCACATGAGGCTGAGCACGGTGGCTCACGCCTGTAATCCCAGTACTTTGGGAGGCCGAGGCAAGTGGATCACCTGAGTTCAGGAGTTCGAGACCAGCCTGGCCAACATGATGAAACCCCATCTCGACTAAGAATACAAAAATTAGCCCGGTGTGCTGGGCACAGTGGCTCACACCTGTAATCCCAGCATTTTGGGAGGTTGAGGCAGGCAGATCACAAGGTCAGGAGTTCGAGACCAGCCTGACCAACATGGTGAAACGCTGTCTCTACTAAAAATACAAAAATTAGCCGGGCGTGGTAGTATGTGCCTGTAATCCCAGCTATTCAGGAGGGTGAGGCAGGAGAATCGCTTGAACCTTGGAGGCGGAGGTCACAGTGAGCCAAGATCATGCCACTGCACTCCAGCCTAGGCAACAGAGTGAGACTGTGTCTCAAAAAAAAAAAAAAAAAATTAGCTGGGTGTGCATGCCTGTAACCCCAGCTATTCAGGAGGCTGAGGCAGGAGAATCCCTTGGACCTGGGGGGCGGAGGTTGCAGTGAGCCAAGATCGCCCCATTGCACCACTCTGGCCTGGGCGACAGAATGAGACTGTCTCAAAATAAATAAAAGACCACACGGGGGCGCCGTCTTCAGGCAACAACTGCTCCTCCATGAGGATCATCTCAGGCCCAGTGGGCTCGTGCTGGGATGGGGTGGCGACGCATGGACGTTACTTTTCTGGGTCCTTACAACGGCTCAGGCACATGATAAAGTGATGCTGCTTTTACCGTTGAACACACTGAGGCCAGAAGTTGAGTTGTGGGCCGGGGTCACAGGCTCACATTGGCTAAGAGGCAGCTTCCAGTCGGATCTGCGCTGCTCTGCGCTGCTTTCTGAGGGGCTGGTGTCTTTGCGGTTTCTCCCCGGCCGCCTGTTTGTTGGTCTTAAGGCGTCAGCCTCTCACTCATCCAACACTTGGTGTCACCTGCCCCGTGCTGTGTCCCGGACAGGGTTGGACACTCGCAGGGAGGCCTCAGACTGGGCCCTGCACGACAAGAACCCACTGGCCGGAGGAGTGACGAGGTCCTGCTCCCTCCTGCCCTGCTTCTCCCTCCTCATCTGCCGTGTGATCTCACCAAGATCCACTTGATTATTTGCTGGGCCTCATTGATTCCTGGCTCGTGGCCTTGGGAGCCGCAGAGCCTTGTGTTTCTCTTGCAAAAACAAGCAATCACACGAGAGGCTGTGCCTTTGAGTCCTGGCGGGCAAAGACTGTCAACAGAAGAGGCGTCCAGAATAAGGCTCTATTGTAGGTGAGGAAAAAGGGATTCCAGTCCCTTCCTTCACAGAGCCACATTTCCCTGAAGGCTCTGAAGTCCCATATGGGAAACCATGAGGGCCTTCCGGGAAGGAGGGGACCACTGATTTCTGCAGCGAGTCCCTCCAGCGTCCCGGCCCCTCTCCGGCTGGGCCTGTCCCCAAGGCAGCCCCACGTACTTCACTTCTCCGCGCTGGGATCCGCGTGTGCTGGGCACACCACAGCTCTGCTGTCCTGGTGCTCTGTCTGATGGACAGACAAGACTCTGGGCACGAGGGCAGAGGAGCCCATGAAGGGAAGAGAGGATTGTGTGGCTGGCCGCTGAGGGAGCTCCATGAGGTGGTGTGGCCACACCCAGTGTGGGACCAAGACAAGCAGGGGCCAGGGGTACAGGAGCCCCTCATCGGGGTTGTGGCTGGGGCAGAGGTGGAGCTAAGGGTGGTGGGGGCGGGAGGTGGTACAAGGTGACGTTCAGACTTCCTGAGGCAGTGGAGGGCATAAGAGGAGTCACACCTGGCCTCAGATGAGGAGGGTGGCTGAAACCACAGCAGGGCTGATGCAGAGGAGGGGGCCTGGGCCAAGGGAGCTGGAGATGTGGCCCAGGGCCATCTGGAAAGTGAGCTAGGGGCCTGGAATGGATGGGTCGGGCACAGGACAGAGCAGCCAAGGTGGTCCTTCTGGCTTCAGGATGGCAGAACACAGAAGAGGAGCAGCCCGAGGCAGAGGCTGAGTCTGGTTTGCGAGTGAATGGGGATGTGTCCTGGAGGCAGCCAGATGTAGGGCTAGGGGGAGAGGTCTGGGCCAGGACAAAGCAGAGGGGCCTCAGAAAGGGCAGAAATGGAAGCTGCAGAGTCTCACTCCCAGGCAGGTGTCATGGTGGTTGCTGGGAAACCCCACTGCGGGGCAGCCAACCATGGCTCCAGCTCACTGCAGCCGCGTGGGGTGCGGAATGTGGCAGGCCTGGGGCTGCTGAGAGAACCTGCAAACTGGGTTTTCTGTGAAATATCTTGATTTTAACATATTGGTCAAGGCTGGGTATGGTGGCTCACGCCTGTAATTCCAGCACTTTGGGAGGCCGAGGTGGGCAGATCACCTGAGGTCGGGAGTTTGAGATCAGCCTGACCAACATGGTGAAACTCCGTCTCTACTAAAAATAAAAAATTAGCCAGGCGTGGTGGTGCATGTCTGTAATCCCAGCTACTTGGGAGGCCAAGGCAGGAGAATCGCTTGAACCCGGGAGGCAGAGGTTGTGGTGAGCCGAGATCGCGCCACTGCACTCCAGCCTGGACAACAAGAGTGAAACTCCGTCTCAAAAAAAAAAAAAAAAAAAAAAATTTGGTCAATACAAAAAATTTTTGAATGTCATAGATCAGGTTACAGTTTGAGACCCAGGAGGTAGAGGAAGATGAAAAGAACTTTCAGGATAGAACCTGGGAGGAGGGGCTGTCCCAGGCAGACACTGTTGAGCTCAGTGGGAACAGTGAGGGTGCCCCACGGAGGAGGGAGGTGGGGACAGGATGTGTGGATTGATCTGTGCAGAAGTGGGCTGGGGTAGGGGGCGGGGGAGGGCCCGGCCTCTGAGCCACCTGTAGTAGGGTGGGAGTGAGGGGTGGGAGTAAGGGGCACATCCTCCCACCCTGGACCTGGCAACACATCCCCTTCCTCCCCAGAAAGTCACTCTAGCTGTCGAGACAAAAATATATCCAGGGAACAGAACACCAACGAACCATATGCCAAAATGGGAAGGTTGGATCTATCTGTCAGGAGTTGCTTCAATTTCAGCATCCTTTGCTGTGAATGAAGAGCAGAGGACCCAAACTCTGGGCCTGGCAGAGCCACACAAGAGCCATCGAGGAACCAGAAGTGGGGGCCAGGGCCCTTGCTGCCTGCCCTGGCTCCCATAGGGCTTGAAGACAAGCACCGCCACTCGTGGCAGGCGCCAGGTTGCGCACCAGTGTTTCCCTGGGCAGGCGGAGTGTGGTTGCTTCTGAAGGCGAACTGGGAAGTGAGGAAACCTGCCCTAGGCAGGCCTCTGAACCGCAGCCCTCCCTGCAAAGCCACCACTTTTTCATGTCTCACCCTAAAGGGACAGAACCCACATCTGAAACAGCTGCTGCCTCTCAGGGCAGAAAGCCCTGTGCTGCATCCACTGGCCAAATGACGCTTCAGAAAACTGTGGAAGCACCATGAGCGGCTTTTGGATAGAGAACAAAAGTCGACACTCTGAGCATCTCAGGCGCAGTAGAAGATAATGTGTAATGACCAAATTACCACAGCCTAAAAACTCCTCCAATCGAATCCAAATTAGCAGAAATAATTATGATTCACTTTAATTAGTGACTATGGAAGCGAAACCATGGCTGGTGGGCAGACAGCCTGGCAGGGCAGCTGCACGACAGCCAGGAGGGAGGGGTGTCCAGGCCAGGGAAGCTAGTGGCCTCAGTGAGCCAGGCGGTGTCACGGCCTGGAGACCTGAGGGTCCCGTCTGCTTGCCTGATGCGCTTGGTCTGGGCTGGTCTCTCTGCCTCGTATGAACCGACAGGGCCCCTACCTCGTGTTCTTCCTCACTTTATCACTGCCACCATCTCCATGGCTACCACCGCCACTCTTGCGCCAGCTCGGAACCCTTCCCAGGCCTTACTGCTCTGTTCCACTCCCACCCTCTCCCCACTTTACAGTTGGGGAAATGGTGGCTCAGAGATCTGAGGAACGGGCCCAAGATCACCCAGATGGGTCTGTCTGAGCCCAGAGCCTCGGTGCTCATCCCTGCATTGGTCTTGACCCTGTCCCCGAGCCAGGGCCCTGCTGTTTGGCTCCAGGAAAGACCGCGTCTGCCTCCCACTCCAACCTCCCACTCCAGCCCCCATGACGATGAGGACTCCCCGCTGCAGCCCCCCTGCCTACATGGCTCTAGGACCAGCTGGCACGTGGTCCTCAGGCTGGGCCGAGGTCTCCTACCTTGAGAAACAGAGCTCCCTTAGAGGCCAGGGCATCGTCGTTACACTTGTTGGGGTAACAGTGATAGGCCACGTCCATGATGGGGTAGCGGCTGGCAAAGAGGAGGCCGCTGTTGAGACACTTGAAGCTGCAGCAGCCCTGGCAGCCGTAGACCCCGACGTCGTACAGGATGTACTCGAAGTAGCCGTGCAGCTGCTCTTTCAATTTGGTGGCTGCTCGCTTGTCAAACACCTCCTGCAGGCACAGGAAGTCCAGGTTGGCAGGGAAGAAGGCGGAGACCTCATGGTCGAAGGCCTCGTCGGGGTGCCGCCTCCTGCGTGCAGCCGCCTTCTTCACCACCGAGGCCTTGTACAGGAGCTTGCTGTTGGCACCTGGCTCCCCGCTGGCACTGGTGTCTGGCCCAGCTCGCCCCTTCACCAGGGACTCCCGGGAGGCCGAGGGGCTGCCCAGGCTCCCTGAATCCCCGTCCTGCTGATTATGGTTGGGCGTCTGGCCCCTTGGGCCCCCGCCAGCTCCGTTCCTGGCCTGGCCCCCAGGCGCAGGGTCGTCAGCTTCAGGTGGCCGGCCGCCCTCCTCGCCACTGATGCGCACGATGCAGGCATCCTCCGGGCTGCTGCTGTCGACAGGGTCCCCAGAGGCTGGGCCGTTGGCAGCCTCGTCACCGGGGTGCCGCCCACCGTCACCCTTGTACTCCACAGAGGCTGTCCTCTTAATGCTCCCGGGGACGGCCCGGGCCACCCCATCGCCGCCCTGTGGTGACACCAGACTGCTGAAGCTAGCGGCGCTGATGGAGGTATTGGTGGGGGAGTCGATGTAAATTTTGATCTGGGGCCGGGCGGCCCCATTGCGGATTCTCTGCCCTATCTCCTTGGCCCGCGCTTGGGTGTTAAAAAGGTTGTTGACCCTGGCGAGTGAGTCGGGCAGGAGGCAGACATTGGCAGTGGCAAAGCAGAAGCTTTTGCCAGGCCCCGTGCCCTTCCATTCACTGAGCAGGGCTGCCCCACCGGCCAGGCCCTTGTCTTCCAGCCGTGAATAGATGTAGGGCCGGCGGGCCGACTGCAGTGGGGACCAGAAGAGAAAGCCGAGAAACGCAAAGGGCAGCGAGGCCACCAGGAGGGCCAGGTAGATGGGCGTGAAGAGGGCAGTGCAGAGCAGCTGCAGGCAGCACGGGTCGTCTGCCCGCTGGCGCTTCTCATAGGTGGTGGGTATGAAGGAGGCAGCGAGCCGGTCCACCAGCCAGTAGCATGGAAAGATAAGGGCCCAGGACACACAGTGCAGGGCGGACAGACAGCTGTTAGGAAAGGGGGTCGTGTACAAAACCATCGCAGCTCACTGGGCGCCGCAGCCGGCCCTACTACATGGTGTCCGTGGCAGCTGCGGGCACTTTCCTGGGCGAGGGTGGGCGAGTTGGGGGCAGCTGGAGGAGGGGTCACCTCCTGGCGAGATGCAACTCCAGCTGGTCAATGGCGAATGTTGGCCAGCCGGTCATGGTTCACCTCGGTGGGCCATGCGGAGGCCTACTGCAGACCCTGCAGAGACAAAAGTAGGGGGACTGTTTTTAGTGATCTTCAGGGGAGTGGGTCAGATATGGGGCCTTTGCCCCAGCTCATCCCACTCCTGCTTCCCCTGGTGTGAGTGGGACAGTTCTGAGAACCAGGCTGGAGCTGGCAGGCTCAGCAGGTGGCTGGGAGACAGGCCCGCACACCGCTTCCTCCATGTATGCTGTTCTCTTGGAGCGAATAGCTTGGTGATATGACTGCCCCTAACTAACCATCTTGACCTTGTAACCCAATTGCTTGAAAAATGGTCCTGGTTTTCAGAGACTTACAGATTTGTGGGTGCAAAGGGAGCAGGCAGGGCATCCTAGAGGACGCCTGGGCCCACCCTGACCGGGGGCCGCCGGAAGCCCATCAGGAGCCAGGACAGTTTTTAGAATGAGAGGGCAGGTGACCCTGGGTCAGAGGAGCCACAAACATGGCCACTTGTCATGGAGTGCCTGCCAGCTAAGGACAGAGCAGGAAAAAACAGCAGAGCAAAGGGGCCAGAGACTCCTGGAGCAGAGGGCAGTGTGGCCAGCAGGACCGCAGGGGAGGGCGGTCCCCCTCCATGCACAACCGGGCTGTCACTGTGGCCCCAGCCTGCAGGATCACACCAAGCCCAGTGCTTCCACTCCACTGACTGCGGGAGAAACCCCCCAGCAATGAGGATCCAGGCGCAGCCTGCGTCTTACCAACTTCCAGAACCATCAGAGTTCCCCTGGCAGTCCCTGTGACTTTTGGAGAAGCTCCCTGGGGCTGTGTGGGTCTGGCCCAAGCTTTAACCGCTGTCCCTCATGTACTCCAAGATGCAGCCCAGTCGAGACCCACAGCCATCTGAATAAGCCCACCCTGGGTCCCCTGTGGGAGCCACAAGTGGGTCTCAGAGCAGACTCAGAGCTCCACCTAGGCAAGGCTGCCAGGTGCTTCTATTGTGCTGAATGTAAAATCAATAAAAGACAAGCTTCTGGAGTGTTTGCCCAGCCTCCGGGGACCCACGTGTGATCACCCCGTGGGGGAGCCTATAGAAGTGTAACCCAGACTTTCCATGACTGGAGCAGTTGGGCCACTCTTTTCCCACCCACTGTCTTGCTGACTCAGCCCAGCTCCTGCCCTGGCACTTTGGGGGGTCTGAGCCCACGGTGCCATCCATCCTGGCCCCACACCCTCTCCTCCTCCTGAATCCCTGGTCACCCAAGCCAGGGACCTAGGTGTCACTGGACTCTGCCTTTCCTCAGTCCCCATCAGTCCCTGCCACTCCTGCTGGACCCCCTGCGCCGGCCTGGGACTGCATCACGGTTCCCCAACTTTATCAGCCTCCACAAGGGCTGAAGGGATGCTCTCTATGTAGTCCGCTGTGTCACAGCTGCCTCACACCTACTGGAACTCCCTCAGCCCTTAGTGGGGAGCTCAGCCCCTCCGTCAGGCCTGCGGGTCTCTGCAGCCCCCTCCCCTGGACGCCCGCCTCTCACTTGTGTCCCGTCCCTGCCTGCCATTCCCCATCCTCTGCCCCTCGCCTCGCTCACCCTTTCTAAGACTCAACTTAGAAATTCCCTCCTTAGAAGACTTTTGGACCCCTTGCCCCGGTGGCTTAGGTGTCTCCACCGGTGGCTCTCATCCCCGCCACGTGTGGCCTGGTCTCTGCAGTTCTATATCACAAATGCTCTGGGATATGGCCACCTGCCCAGCAGACCGCAAGCTTCAGGAAAGAATAGGCTGCACAGGGGCTCCCTAGAGTCCCAGGCTTGCACCAGCAGGTATGCAGGACATGGGGGATGAGGGGAGGTTCACCTGGATGCCTCCAGCCAGAGAGGGGGCAGCTCTTTTCCCACCAGCCCGAGGTGTGCGGAGGGGGTTTCTGTGGGGCATGTCAGAGGCCCCAGGGCAAGTCTGCAGTCACCACCTCCAGGGCTTAGCGTCTAAAGGTGAACTTGAGCTGGGGCTGTATCTGGTTCTGATAAGCAGCTTCACAAGGCTGTCACTCTCCTCAGGGGAAATGCCTTTGAAGCCAACACTGGACGGGTGCAGTTTGGAGCAGCATGTGTGTCTGTGCAGACCACGGCGGGGCAACCTGGAGCCATGGGAAAGCAGCTCTGTGCTGGGCCTCAGTGAAATCTGGGACATGGGCATCTCACTCTGCGGCCAGTGCTCGTGGCTCAGTGCTCAGCGGGACTGGTGGGTGTCCAGGTCCACCCCCGCCTGCCATCTGGCTTGGGAGACTCCAGGACGTACTCCCTCATTCTTTCTCTAAAATCCCAGCAATTGCTGCAAGATGAATCAAACCTGCAGAGGGAGCGACAGCCCACTCACTCTCCCTCCCAGGCTGGAGGGTTCCCCCCCCAGCAAACCTGCAGCCCTCATTGTGTGGAGCCGGCTGTCTTCACACTGGCTGGACTGACATCCACAGGAGGGGACACAGAGTCACCCACAGGCACCTGTCTCTGGTGGACCAGCTGGGGCCAGAGGGAGAGCTTGCAGGTCCTGTCCCTGTGGGGACAATGGGGGCGGGATGGGGGTCTCTCAAGGCTCTCCAGCCACCAGTAGTCCCTGCAGTTGGCACTAAGGCCTCAGGTTAAGGGTCCAGGCCAGATTCTTGGGGCCACCTGGACGTCACCCCAATGTCATGAAGCAGGCCCATTCCTGAGTCACCCTCATCTCTGTGGCCTGAGGTCACCAGCCCAGCCTGGCCAGCACCATCCTCACCTGAGCTCCTGCCTCACCCCGGCATGCCCTGCTGCCCTCAGCCTCAGCCACAGCCCCAAGCCCACCACCAGTGTGCAGCGGGTCCTCCTAGACACAGCTGATTCTCTCTCTCCCTTTGGTGGTCTCACTGTCTTGGGGGACAAAGTCCAGTCTCCCAGTCTGTATCTAGGGGCCCTTTGTGCTTCTGCCTCCACCAGCTTTTCCCTCATCCACCCCCACCCTGGGCTCCACCAGCAGGAAGGGCTGTGCAGGCTGAGCCCTGGCGTGAGGACACTTTGGCAGAAGGATTCGGGAGGAGGAGGTCTATCCTGTCTGCACCATGCTGCCGTCCTGGCAGAACTGGCTGCTATTCCACAGTGTGGCCACAGCTCCCTCATGGGTCAGAGGAGGGTGGAGACTCACTTCATCAAAGGGTTCCTAAGGGAATTCTGCAAACCTGCTCTCCCGTGTGGCGCATCCCTGACACTGGCCCATCAGGGCTGGGATCTGCTATTGGCTGAGATGGGGCTATGGAGGGTGTAGAGGAGAGAGACTCTCTCCTCAGCTGCCCTGGGCCCCCCTTTCTCCTGCTGTGATCCCAGAAACCCTGTGGGCCAGCTTCCCATGGCCCTGCCAGCAATGGTAGTGAGTGGCCAGTCCTGATCTTTACACTTCTCCTGGGCTGGCCAGAGGACTGTCTTTGGTCCTTATTCAGGAATTGATGGGATTTGAGGTGACTGGCAGCTGGTGGGCAGGAGTGGCCCAAGATCACTCCTCTAGGAAGTGGCAGAGCCAAGCATGCCAGCCCTTCCCGCTGCCCTTCCAGGCCCCTCCTAGTGACTCCAGGTCCCCCGTCCATAGCCCCTCGCCAGCTTCCCAGCTGCTGCCCCCTGCCCTGCTCCTGTGTGCGGCCCCTGCCTCTGCATAGAAGCCGCTGGCGCAGGAGACACAAAAGGGATTGCCACCCATGGAGAAACCATGGAGCTGGTTTCTAAGGCTCTGTGGTTAATTATCTTGTCTCAGGGAAATGAAAGGAGGGTAAATAAGCAACAACACATTAATTAGTCTGATCTACACTTTCCCATGAAAGAGGAGAACTACAGTTAAACATTAGAGGCTGGTAACTGTTCAGAGAAACCCCCAAGTCCTCAGAGAGGTGGCCAAGGCAGGACATGCTCCCTGGCCCGGGCCTGCTGCGTGGTGGTGCTCAGCCGCACTGGTGCCTGTCCCCTTCCTGTTGCCTGCGCTCCTTTGGCCTAGTTGGGCCATTGAGTGGGCCCAGGCCAGAGTCTGTCTCCAGGTGGGGGACTCCATGCCCCCGCTCTCTGCTTCCATGTCCCTGGACTGGCAAGTTTGCCAAGTAGAGTCCACTGTGGGCCCCTCTGAGGGGACTGGCAGGACCCCCAAAGGCCTTGAGGGCTGAGTTTTTGCAGCTCAACCTCAGACTGCATTGTTCCCCCAGGGCTCCTTATTTTGAAGTCCACAGTTATCCATGGATTTGTCCCCTTTGCGAATCCTGGTGTGTGGCTTCTGAGGTTGCCCAGAATGACATCCCCCAACACCATGCTCTCCAGACCTGAGTGGAGTCCCGATGTCTCCGGGTCGTCATAGGTCCTGGCAGGCCCCATGGTCACTCCTGAGCCCTGGGGTCAGTGTGGGAGGCCACACAGTACCCCAAGGCTGGGCTCCTGGGAGTCAGCCCCGACCTAGAAAAGGAGACTTTAGACCTGCCCCTGGCCCTCGGCTTCACCGGCCACTGCTTAGCTTGGGCTTGGGACTCAGGGTGACCTGAGTGCAACCCTGCACTAGTCAGGACTTTCTACCTCCCAGGATGATCATAAGGACAGAAAGGAACCAGGCTAGAGACCTGGCCAGGCCCTGCTTCCTTCCCTACCCGCTCCTGGTAGGACCTCCCGACCACTCCTCCCCTGAGGTCAGCCCTTGTGTGCCCTGTTTGCTCTCCCCAGCCTGGTGTCCTGGGCACGGTTCTGGGGGTCACTGGAGCCCACCCACAGAAGTCCCAGGATCCTGACTGTCCCAGAGTGCCTTCAGGAGCCTCAGAGACATCAGCCACACTGCCTAGGCTGGAGCTGCTGGACTTCACTAGATTGTGGCTGTTCCCTGCAGTGGGGACTGGGCTGCAGGGAGCAGAGAGCTCCATGGTTTGCAGGTTGACCCAAGTAGGAGGAGAACTTGCCCTGGGACTTTGGGAGCCCAGAAAACCCCAAGTCCAGATGTGAGGGGATGAGGGGAAGAAGTGAACAAGTCCTGGGCAGGACCCAGGTGGCCACAGCCCCAGCCGCTCCTGGTGGGTGTGTGGCATTGACAGCCGGCAGCCCCAGACTGCGGCTGCTCCTGCGAGTGACTGATAATTTGCAGTCAGTCTGCAGCCATGAGACCCCTGTTGCTGACATATGACCTGAGGCATCACAGCACGGACAGTGGGAGACTATGGCTGCTCAGAGGCCTGCACTGAGCCAGAGCCCCCCTCCCTAGACACTGGCCTGAGGGCTCAGGGGGCAGCTGATCTGCCATCACCAGCGGCGGGTGATCCCAGGAATAAGGCCTAGCCAGGCTGGTCCTGTCTGGACAAGCCATGGTGGCCAGGACCTCTGCTACTGGACGTCAAATACCACCAGCACCAAGACAGTCATCCCATTTCCCAACTCCCTGGCAATAGACATGCAGGTGTAATGGCACACTGGCTCTGCTTGCACAGTGGTGCAAAGGGTCCTAGGTGGATCCTGGCTTTGAATTTGAATTTCTCTGGTGGTGGGAAAGTGAACAAGCCAGACCAGTTCTGCTGGTAAGGCAAGCCCTGGCCCCTGTGAGGAAGCCTACAGCATTTTCTAGGGATCTCTGAGCCTGGGGGAGCTTCTGGAAAATTGAGGAGGTTTGGGAGTTGCCCCACTTTGGCGCTAGGATGAGGCCTGTCTCCCCTCCACTGCCCTTTCCTCTGGCTCATGTGCTTGCTGACACTGCTCTTCCCGGCAGCAGGGCTGGGAGTCCCAGAGCAGAGAGGCCTCCTCTGAGTCCCTGTTGTGTCCACAAGCTCATGTCTAAACAGGAGCTACGCCAAGCCCCTGGTTTCCGCAGGAAAAGCCACGTGGATTGCTCCAATCCAATTACCCAAGGTGCCTGCATCCGCCTGTGGCACTGAGCTCAGGCCGGGCCATTTCTGCCTGGATGCATGCTGCAGAGGAGTTGGCATGGCAACATGAGCTCTGAGCTGCTGAAACTTAAGTCAACTCGTGGCTGGGAGGACAGAAAGACAGAAGCGGATGCCTTTCTGAGTGATGCAGGTTGGACACATCCACACTAATTCCCGAAAGCCACATCCCAGATAGAATTGGGGTCTGGGGTCTGGCAAGAACATGTGTGCTGTGGCAGCGGCTCCTACAGACACAGGTGTGCCAGGTAAATGCCTGTTCATCCATCTAGATCCAAAGCACCTGCCTCCTTCTCCCTGCAGTCCTCCCTGACCTGCACCGCCCCCCACCCCCTCAGTCTGTCACTCTAATCAGGCACGTGTCTGTTTGCACGTCCTGGATGGAGCTCCAAGTCTCGGCACCACCACAAGCCTGAAGCCCACCCTGCTGCACTCCACAGGAAGGGCAGTGAGCCACCCAGGCCACTCAGCACCAGCCCTCCTGACCTGGAAGGTCACACAACCCAGCTAGACTACCCTAAGCTCTCCCTGGAACCCTTACTGGGCCCTTTAGGAAAGAGGCCTGCATTTTATCTGAGATGGAAGGTTAGGAACCTGAAGCTTCTGGAACCTTCTTTGAGAATGAATCCAATTCAGAGGAAAACAGACCTTAGGGCTAGAAGGAAAGAGACCAAGTCCTAGAGACATCGTTGAGCTCTGATCTCCCTGCACCCAAAGCCAGCACAACCCACAGACTTTCCAATTAATGATTCAGCAGTTCCCCTTTTCCTTGCTCTAGTCCCTTTGAGTTGGTTTCTGGCATTTGCCACCAAATGGATCCTGTCTCAGATACAGCTATGTGATCTTTCTAAAATGCGATTCTATCAGGTCCTCTCCTGTGCAAACCTCCTGTGGCTCCCCGTTGACGTCCCACTGGGAAAAGTGGAGGCTCCCCTGAGTCCTGGGAGGCCCTGCAGAACCTGGTGCCTCTGGCCTGTGCCTTATCAGCATCCCTTGGGAGACCACAGTGGAGCAGATGCTGGGAGCACAAACTCTGGTGTTGGACATGCAGAGCCAGGTCGACCTGCTGGATATTGGACAGGCTGCTCAACTGACTGTGCCTTAGTTTCCTCACATGTTAAGCCTTGGTAATAACCGTCTCTCAGGGTAGTTGCAGATGGTGCACGTGCAGCACCGAGTGTGGTGCCTGCCTCATCTCTAGGATGCTTATTTTTATCATTTTGCTATCACTGTTAATTCCCTTGCTGCAAAGTCCTGAAGATACAGCCGGAGCCTTCAAAGTCTCCTCCTCGTGAGGCTGGTTTGCCTTACAAAGAGGGTTCTCTTTGCTCTCCCAGGTGCATGGCGAGGACAGTGCAGGGGACGGCGTCAGGGCCTCTGTCTCCTTGCAGGAGGTTATCAGAGCCATCTGTTGTGGGCTGCTTGTGCGAGCCCAAGGCACAGGCTTCTGCAGAAGCCAGGTGCAGGCAAAGGGGCCATACAATTTTCAAAAAGAAACTTTTCACAGGAGGTATTACTGCACCGTGTGATTTCTGAGAATAGGAACAGGCTGTGAGCAGCTCTGGGGCACTCCTTCAACCAGCCAGCCTCGGCATTTCCCTGGCGAAGTCAGAAAGCCCAGATGAAGCCAACTCGGGCGTGATTGGAAAGCAAATCTCAAGCCAGGTGAGTGGTGCACGTCCTAGAGGTGCAAGAGCCAACGTGATGTTTCAAACAGCAGGACCCCTGGGTCCAGGCCCTTGTGCCACGGTGACATGGGCAGTTGCCCTGGAGGCATGGGCCCCATCCTAGGGGGACAGCTGAGTTTGAAGACCTGACTGCCCACTCTCTACCACCTGTCACTCCAAAGTCATCTATTAGTGACCACAAAGGGTGCCAGCAAGGAGAAGGCTGGATGGAGGCTGGCACCTAGACCCACGTCTGAGCCACACCAGGCAGCACCTCCTCTCATTCCTGTGTTCTGCTCACAAACCAGCCTGACGACCAGACTTATCTGCCAGAGTTTGCAAGGGCAGAAGCCCGCAGGGCTCCCGCCAGTCCTATGCCCTCATGGAGGCTGAGCCCAAGACAGAGAGGAGGCCAGGGGCAAAGTCTTGCTTCAGGATGAAGATGGGGAACCTCCTCCACCTGAGGCAGCTCCGGGGCCGAACTGGAGCAATCACAGGCCACAGCTGAGCATCTAGCCAGGCAAGGCCTCCAACCTCAAGTGCTCTGAGCCTGCCTGGGTGCTGAGGCCTGTGCCTGGGCTGGGCCTTGCAAGTCACCAAAGCAAGGGATCCTGCAACACCAAAGCAGGTCACATCACCTGCTCCCGGCTGACCAGCGCCACCTGCATCCTCAGGAGGCCCTCTGCCCTCAGCACCACCTCTGCCCTTCATAGGAAGGAGACCAGGAGGGCCTTGCTTCTCTCAGGTTCTGCCGTTGAGATTTCTGTCCCAGCCAAGTCCCTGCTTCCCTGACATGAAGGCTGATGTTAATGGTTCATGAGCCTAACAAGGCTTGGAATATGCTTTACTTAAGAGGGGATGACAGCATACTTTCTGTGGGAGTAGAATTTTAAACACAAGTCCACACAAATGTTAGGATTTAGGCAGACCCTGTGTCGGCTGCATTTCAAGTACAGCATTTCCTTCTGGAACGGATTGGCCGACTGCACGATGTGTAGGCATTTCAAGGCACCAGAGAACACAGATTAAGACGACAAACCTTCCTAAAACAGAACAGACGGGCTAACATTCTTCGGAAGGGAATCATTTCACATTCAGTCTAAAGTTTTCTATGCAAAGAACATTTAACAAACTGAGTCCTAGAGGAAAATTTATGCAGAGCTTAAGAAGCAAGTGAGTGAGAATGAGTAAATAAAATCAGGTGTCAGCATTTCACTCACCCTCCCAGGCGGCTGGGCTTTTTGGACGGAGGCAAGGCCTCACTGCTGAGGGTTGAGGCCCCGTCCTGGACCCTTTTGGAGACCTCTAACCCCAGGCCACTGCTCTACACATGGCACCATGAAAGACCCTCCCTCTGCACACAGCACCATGAAAGCCCTTGGCTCCAAGAGAACCAGCCAGAACACCCTCCCCTTTGAGAGAGGATGCCCCAGCTCAGGCCCAACCAAGGGCTGCTGTACATCTGAAAGGGGAGACCAGAGCTCTTTTCCCTTTAGTTTACCTCTGCTTCCAAGCCCGAGACAGGACTCTTGCCTCACCTCCTCTGGCCCCTGGAGCACCTGGAACCTGATGTCCAGCCAAGAGGTAGGACTGCACTTCCTGGTCCTCTGGCGGTTGGGTGGGATCACGTGATGAGTTCTGACCAATGAGCTGTGAGTGAAAGTGATCTCGGGTATTGCTGCGCTTAAGTACTTAAACAGTAGATGTGGAACCTTCCAGAGCTCTCTCCCTCTGCCACATTGACCTGCAGTGTTGGAGATGGTGGCTGCTCCGTCAGCCTCAGTCCAGGGTGAAGAGACATGGAGCAGGGCCCCAGCTAACCCACATGTAGTGTGGGCAAGAAGAAAACCTTTGATTATAACCACCGCATGACCCATCCCATCCTGACCAATAGAGGACAGCTTCTGATTGGCTGTGTAATTAGTCCACTTACTTGATGCTGAAAACAAGCCTCATTACGGACAGCTTGCAGTTTCTCAAGAATACAGCCAGATCTACCCTCCAATCCAATCCAACTCTTCCTGCTCTCAAGGATAATGAAACAATAATGATGTTCCTTTGTCCTGAATCCAGGCCAGGCGGTAGGCTCACTCCTCACCTCCTCAGTGTGGCCTAAAAAAGTCCATTCCTACCTGTCCAAGTTCTTCTAGCACGATGAAGCACCAGGGGAGCTGAGTCTTAATCTTTTAATTTGTAGTGGAAACTTTCTGCTCAGAGAAGCGGTTGCTTTGGTGACACAGGTAGCACAGTAAATCCGTAGACGTGGAGAAGTAAATCCACCGGAAACCTCTGCCAGGGGTCAGGGTATGGGTTGGTCACAGGGGCCAAGTGAGCCCTGTAGGGGAGGGGCAGGAGGCAACACTGGGGGTCCTTTAAGGTGGGCTCAGATAGAGACAAAGCCCAGAGGCCCAGCTTGGTGAGACACTGCCAGGTGTGGCTGGCTGACAGTGCACCCAGGGCTGGCAGGGGCAGTCTGGGCAGAAGCTGTTAAACAGGGAGGCTGGGGGCACTGGGCGAGTCAGATGCAGCACAGTGGCTGCTCAGGGTATTGCATGGCAAGGGCCTAGGGTTTCTGGCAGCAGAGACTTTGCCTCCTAGTTGTGTATAGTTGAGGGTGGGGTGTCCCCGAGGGAGGGTGTGGAGATAGGAAGGTGGTGGGTATTGGGTGGAGCAAGCCGTGAGCAAGGGAGGAACAGGTGTGGTGGTGGGACAGAAAGGGAACTGAGAGTGGACTCAGGGAGGTGGAGCCACTTAGGGAATCCTGCCTTGCCAGGGCCATGCCTTTGAGGACCGTAATGACTACCAGATCACTGACTGCAGACAAGGAGGCGTCCTCCAGGAGGGGCAGCTGGGGAACACGGGCCTGAGGGGAGGATCCCCTGCATTCACTTAGTTTGCCCTCAGTTAGTTTTTTTGTTTGTTTTGTTTTGTTTTGTTTTTTGTTTTGGAGATGGAGTCTCGCTCTGTCGCCCAGGCTGGAGTGCAATGGTGCAATCTCTGCTCACTGCAACCTCCACCCCCCCACTGGGCTCAAGCGATTCTCCTGCCTCGGCCTCCCGAGTATCTGGGATTACAGGCATGTGCCAGCTAATTTTTTTTGTATTTTCAGTAGAGATTGGGTTCCACCATGTTGGCCAGGCTGGTCTCGAATTCCTGACCCCAGGTGATCCACCCGCCTCAGCCTCCCAAAGTGCTGGGATTACAGGCTTGAACCACCGTGCCCAGCCAGGTTTGTTTAACTTAAATGCTTAGCCTGTCCGGATAGCATCCCACCTACACTGTGCAGAGCAAGCTGGCTCAAGTCATCCCTTCTGCTCAGAGCATGCTGGCTGCATCTGTCCTGAACTCCAGGAGGGCTGAGTGGCCCTCTGGCTGGTTGGGGGTCTGGGTGGCAACCCACCTGAGGCTGCCTGCCCTCCCCCGCACACCACAAGAGAAAAGGAAGACAGAGTGTCTCACTAGACTTTCTTGGTAAAGTTTTGGAAAGAAAATGTCCAGAACAGAGGTCAGCACCTCTGAGAAAACAGTCCATGCAGTTTCAACCAGATTGGCCTTAGGAAATAGGCCCAACCGGAGGTGTAAGAGGCTCATTCCTCATCTGTTCTCCACTTGCTGCCCCTTGGTCCTGGCGCCATCCTCTTGCTGCCCGCGCCATGGGACTGCTCCTTCTCAGGGCCCTTGGAGGATCCCTCAGAGCCCCTTCCCTGCCCACTTCTTAGGGGCTGGACTTTCTCTTGCCTCTTCCCTCCCTTCTCGGCTGATCCCTTGTGGGTTACCTGTTTCCAGGTGACAGCCAGCCCAGGTATCTCCTGATCTCTGACCACATGTATTTGATTGACAACTCTACATCTTCCTCTAGAAGTTTATTACCCCTCCTCCCCCCACTTCCCCACATACAATTCTGTCTCCCAAATAGTTCTGGGCCCTGGACCTCTTCCATACCCTGTCTCCTCTTCCCAGCTCACAATTCTGCCCCCTAGTCCCCTGGATCCATTCCCACAGCCATATCCCAGTTCAGGCCTCGCCCTCTCCAACCTAGACACTGTAACAGATTCCACCTTGTCTCCCTCCTCTGGCCCACCTGGCAGCTGGTGGGGTCTTTCTAAACTACACATCATACCACACTGCTCCCCTATAGCCCTTCAGTAGTGCCTGCGGACTCCAGGAGGTTGCCCAGGCACGTAGGCAGGGAAGGGCAGGCTATATCTGGTGGCCTGATTCCTCTGTCTCCTCTTGCTCCTGGAGCTCCAGGGGCCCTGACCCGAGCAGTCCCCCACTGTGCCCTTCCAGGCCTCCACACTTCTGTTGGGGCTGTTCCCTGACAGCCGTCATCTGTGTGAAGGAACGTGGCCTCAGCAGAGGAGCTCAGGGTTCAAGATTCACAGAGAAGATCCCTTCATCAAAACTCAGCCAGTCCACCGATGGCCCCTGGGATAACTAGAGGACCTTAGGCTGAGGCCAACCAGGCCCTTTCTCTCTTGATAGCTGAGTGTTTCTGTGCATGTATTGCACAAGCTTGCAGTCTGCATACTAGAAAGGGAGGTAACCAGCCCCTGATAGATCTGACACCTTCAGATCTATCAAGCTAAAAACAGAACTGAGAGACCGGAGGCTCAAGCTATGTCAGCAAATTCCATCCTTCAAAGCAGAAGGAGGGACGGCCTTGTGTGTGTGACTCTGTGGGTTGTCTCTGCAGGACCAGGGACCCTGCCCATGTGGAGCCCTGGGGTTGGGGGGTAAGGTGCTCCCCCACCATCCCAACTTCCAGTCCCAGGGAATGAGGGTTCTGTTTTCTAACTCTGAGGCCAGATGAAGAGAACAAAGCTTGTGCCCCCCACTCCCCCCGCAAGCACTCAGTATTTTATTCCATCACCTGACCCTAGCTGTGTGTAGAGTAGGCAGGTAATAGGAACCCCTGCCGACCGAGAACAAGTGGCAGCCCTGCCCCCTGCTGACCTGGAGCTGCAGCCAGAATGGGCTCATCTGAGGCCACCTGCGGCCTGCTTGGGACCTCAAACTCATTCCCTCCCTTCCTTCCTTTCTCTTTCCCTCCTGAAGCGGGGACACAGCTATGAGCCAGTCGATGGCAAAGACAAGAGGGAGATTGGACATGAGCATCAGAATTGCAGAAGTAACAGCCGCCTCTTGGGGACATCAGAGAAGGCGTCACCCAGCACCTCAGAGAATATGCTTTTCACACTGGGGGTGCATTTATACTGCACAACTACCCCAAATGGGTACAGCTGGCCCCACTTACAGATGAGGAAACGGAGACTCAGAGAAGTAAATGGCAGTCCCTGAGAGGTGCAGCCAAGTCACCTGACTCCAATTTCCTTTTTCTCTCTACTTTTCTTGCCAAGGCTGATATAAGTGATATGCAAACATATCCAGAAATATGTAAATGAGCAGCATCCAGCACCACCCTTACTTCCAGGACAAGTTCTGGGGGAAGAGTAACATTCCCTACACTGTCCTTCTTGTCGTTCCCCCTCGATTCCCACAAAACAAGACCTTTGCCTCTTTTTTCAGTCCCCTGAAGGTTACATTTGTCACCCACCCCCACTGAGCCATTGGTGAAAACTCCAACGATCTTATTCCTCCCTCCCTGCGAGCTGCTGGTCTCATCTATTTCCCCTTTTTTTCTTCCATCCAGTCACCACCACCTTGGATCCCCAAATCTCCCTGCCCCCAGCCTGGTGACCACCCTGGCAACCCTGACAACGCTTAATTTGTCAATATTTGAGAAGGAGTGGGCTCTTACAGTAGTCTTGTTTTGGCTCCTAGTCTGAGGTTCCTGACTGTCGGGGGTCACTAGTTTCTGCTTTTATTCCTGAGAATGGGCCGGTAGTCTGAATTACTTCTTTGGGATGGATTCAAGAGTAGAATTACTCAGTAAACTTTAACGCTTCTGATACATATTGCCAAACTGCTTTCTACCAAGGTTCTGTCAATTTACTGATTGTTTGAGAATATGTGTTTCACAACATCCTTACCAACTCTGGGTTTTAACATTAAAAAATGTGATTTTGGCTGGGCACAGTGGCTTGTGCCTGTAATCCTAGCACATTGGGAGGCCAAGGTGGGCAGATCGCTTGAGCCCAGGAGTTGGAGACCAGCTAAGGCAACATGGCAAAACCAGTCTCTGCAAAAAACACAAAAATTAGCCAGGCGTGGTGGTGTGTACTTATAGTTCCAGCTACTCAGGAGGCTGAGGTGAGAGGAACACTTGAGCCCAGGAAGTAGAGATTGCAGTGAGCTGAGATTGCACCACTGCACTCCAGCCCCAGAGACAGACAGGTCTCAAAAAAAAAAAAAAAAAGTTTTTGATAGTTTAGTGGGCAGTGGTATCTGGTTACATTTTTCAGGATGCTTAATTTGTATTCCTTTTATGAAGTGCTGCTTCAAATCCTTTTCCCATATATTGAGGGAGTTATTGTTTTCTCCATAGATTGGGTGTATTGCACTCCGCTTGAGTCAGGTTCAGGATGGGACCCAGATGGCCAGCTCCAGATTGCTTACCCCAGAGCTGTGGTTTTCAAACATTTTAACAAGCAGGAGAGCCTTTTCTTAATCTCACACAGCATCTCTTTATAAAAATACTAACAAGTAGCCCATGAGGAAAGGCTTGGAGCGCTCCCTTCCCCACCCCCACCCCACCCCTCTGGTTCCAGAAGCCTTGGTTTTACCTGAGGAGGGGCCACTGGGACCTTGTTGTCCTTCTCTCTGAAGAAGAGCTGTCACCGCAGACCTGAAAGGAGATGAGCAGTTCACAGGGGTGCCCGGAACAATCTCCAGAGCTCACCTGACAGCCACCGAGCAGCCCAGAACAGGTGAGCCAGGTACAAAGACCAAGGGGCCTCACCTGCGGCCAGAGGCACTGCCACACCCTCCACGTCGCCAGGGCGAGGGTGTGTGCCCGGCAGTTCCAGTGGACGAAGTGCAGCCCCAGTGGGTGGGGCCCGAGGCTTGTGTGACAGATTTTCAGGGAGGAGGGTTGCCAAGAGGAGAGGACTCTGAGGGTGGGATGGATGAGCCCTCCACGTCGACACTGGGACCCGGGCCAGGCGCAGGGGGTGCGGGGTGAAGGTGGAGGGTGGGGAAGAGGTGAATTCAAAAGCTCCAGCTGCAGGGCCCAGGTTTAATCTGATAGTTAGAACCAGAACAATCAGAGCTTTGGGAGATTTGTGCAATCTCTGCTTCCCTAAGATACTGAGGGTAGGGGAGAGCTGAACCCAGGCCAGGGAAGAGGGACAGTGGCCACCAGGATGGGGTGGATTAGGGGAGGAAGAGCAACACTGAGAGGAACCAAAGGGATTTGGTGGCTCCCCCCTTATCTAAGGGGGAGCAGGTCAGTGGAAGGGAGGCTCAGTGGGACACTTTGTGAACCCAGCGGGGTCTTTGGAGGAGATAGCTGGGAGGGAACTCATGTGACCCTAGGCCTTTGGACACGATGTCACTGGTTCCCCTTGCTGATTGAGGTGAGGGATCCTGGCACTATGCTCTGGGGACACTGCCCTCCACACTTGGGCCCCAGTCCCAGTTTGTAGTCCCCGCCCTTGCCCGCTAGTCCCGCCCCTGGCCTCAGGTGCTGGCCCCGCCCCTGATCCCTGGCCCCAGGCAGCTCTCTGAGCCCGTTGGCCCAGTCCCAGGCCTCGTCCCTACTAACCTGCCGAATCCTTGGCTCCGGGGCCCGCCCCCTGTCTCAGGCCCAGTCTCTGCTTTCAAGTTCAGCACCCCCCTGCCCAATGCCCAGCACAGCCAGGGCTGTCCTTGCATGCTCCACCTTCTTAAGCCAGTCCCATGGCCCGGCCCAAAGCCCTCTTACCACCCCTCCATCCAGAGTAGGGTGACCTATCACTCTTTACACTGCATCCCTTAGGTACACTTATTTTGCAAATCACCCAAACTAAGTGTTTCAGAAGAATCTGAAAGCCAAGGCCCCGTCCATTCTCTGTCCCCTAGCTGAAGATGTAGCAGCAGTGCTAGCAGGAGCGTCTCCTCCGCGGCAAACAGTTGGCTCCCTTCTCACTAGGAATTTGCACAGAAAAGGCTTGGGCTCTAATGAGACCCCGTTCTGGTCTAGGCCATCGGTCTTGGGCAAGTCATTTAACTTCTGAGCCTCAGAGGCTCCCTCCTCTGTAATATTAGGGGCCACTACAAGATCTTGGATGGCCACGGCCAGGACCAAATGAGCACCGGCACTTGATATTGCCAGATCAGAGTGGGAAGAAGGAAGCCAGAGCCCCCCAGGTCTACGCTCTGCACGTGGTGACCTGGCTTCCCCAGGAGCCCTTATGTTTATGTGGACACCCTGGCTTTTGCCCTCAGAGCCAAGTGCCTGGCAGGATCCCTCCCCACCCATAGCCTGGGGAGTCCAGCCTGCCGGGAAGCAGAGGGTGACCTGCTGTCCCGGCCTGCCCTCTGTCCCTGGGACTCCTGCCTCTTCACCCACAGTTGGCTGACAACCTGCATGCACCTCTGTCCTTCACCCTCTTGCTGGGCTGACCTGACCCAGGCCACAGGCTCACAAGCATCTGGCATTAGACATAAAGGAGGCAGGCCACTCCTGAGCCATTTGGGCCTGTGTGACTCCCAGCCCCCACTGCCCTCTCTCTAAGTGGGGAGGAGCTCACCTCTCATCCCTGAGTGAGAAGTTTGTCAAGCAGGATCTTTGGCCTCCGACATTTCCCAAATTGTCCCCCACCAGCTGCACAGCCCCCTCCCCACTCTCCACCCCACTCCCATGCCCCACCAACTCTTCTGAAAAATCCCTGCATGTTTTTTTCAAAATAGAATTAAATGACAAGAACTGACTATTTGGGGAGGGGTTCCTGAGGGGAAATGGAATCTCGACAACTTTGAAATTATAGGCCCTTCTCTTTTCTGAAAGAAAAGAGAAACATGTCAGATCATTGATATTCTGAGCCAGGCCTTGTTTTGAAATATGCTGTCCCCCTATCCTTTCACGAACCACAGAGTTTTTCCCTCTTTGAGAATAAGATCACATCAAGTCAGGGATTAGAAATGGGAAAAATTCAATCAGAGCCTCCCTCTGCCAGCTACCCATCTCAATATACTCCCAGGCGAGCAGAATCAGCTCCTGCCTCCAACCCTGCTCAGCATCATCATTCAAAACGCACCGGTAGGAAATGGTGAAACAGAAGAACCTTTCATCCCGGCTGAGCAGGGCCTGCAGTGCTGCTCTCCTGGCTCCGGCAGCTGGCTTGTGCCTAGACCGAGTCAGGCCTCTGGCTTAAATAGGCAGTAGGAGCAGAGCAGGGAGGGCCTGGGGGGCGGGTGTGGAAAGTGGGCCGTTTACCTAGCACAGCAAGGCAGTGTCTGGAGCCAGCAGTGGTCCCAAGCACGCTCCTGCCTGCCTGCCTGTCCACCAGGAGGCCTCAATCCCACAGGCCCCAAGACCACAGACCAGTACCTGGGGTGACCCCTGATGGATGTGCAGCTCCACGGGAGATGTCCCTAGATGCACTGAGCTTGGTCAGTTTCCTGGATACCTCCACCTTTCCTTTGTAGCAGAACCAGCTGTGGAGATGGATGGACCTGTTCCCTGGGGCCTCTCTCCAAGCCTCAGTTGCTGCCTTCTTAAAATGAGGATAACACTGACTTCACAGGTCCAGAAATAATGTTTGCAAAGGGCACCTAGGAGGTTGATTTATTTACCCACATGGTGATACTGGGGCCAGGTACCTTCGAGGAGGCTGGAGCCTAGAGGTTTAGTAATGTACCCAAAGTCACACAGCCTTCCATCTGACTGTCAGTGTCAGACCTCATGCAGACCTGGGGCCTCCCAGCCTCATGCTACAGTTGAAGTTTGGGGTGAGTGAGAGTGAAGAGCAGTTGCTCACCTTGGGGAAAAATCTTGACTGAACCCTAGTGAAGGGGTTACCTTTAAGTCCCCAGTGTTATGGGAAAGGGGTCCTGATCCAGACCTCAAGAAAGGGTTCTGGGACCTTGCACAGGAAAGAGTTCAGGGTGAGTCCACACAGTAAAGTGAAAGCAAGTTCATTAGAGAAGAAACAGAAGGATGGCTACCTCATTGACAGAGCAGCCCAGAGGGTGCTGGTTGGCTATTTTTATGGTTATTTCTTGATCGTGTGCTAAACGAGGGGTGGATTATTTATGCGTTTTCCAGGAAGGGGGTGGGCAATTCCTGAAACTGAGGGTTCCTCTCCTTTTTAGACCATATAAAACCAAGGGTGACTTCTGGAACATTGCCCTGGCATTTGTAAACTGTCACGGCGCTGGTGGGAGTGTCTTTTGGCATGCTAATGCATTATAATTAGCATATAATGAGCAGTGAGGACAACCAGAGGTTGTTTTGTTCACCATCTTGCTTTTGGCAGGTTTTGGCTAGCTTCTTTACTGCATCCTGTTTTCATCAGTGGAGTCTTTGTGACCTGTATCTTGTGCTGACCTCCTATCTCATCCTGTGACTAAGAATGCCTAACCTAGGCTGGATGTGGTGGCTGACGCCTGTAATCCCAGCACTTTGGAGGCTTAGGCAGGCAGATCTCTTGAGCTCAGGAATTTGAAACCAGCCTGGGTAACATGGTGAAACCCTGTCTCTAAAAAATATACAAAAACTAGCTGAGTGTGGTGGTGCATGCCTGTAGTCCCAGCTACTTGCGCTGCTGAAGTGGGAAGATCGCTGGAGCCCAGGAGTTCAAGGCTGCAGTGAGCTGTGATGGCGCCACTGCACTCCAGCTTGGGTGACAAAGTGAGACCTGTCTCAAAATAAACAAACAAAGAATAAGAATTCCTAACCTTCTGGGAATGCAGCCCAGCACGTCTCAGCCTCATTTTACCCAGCACCTATTCAAGATGGAGTTGCCCGGTTCAAACACCTCTGACAACACCACCAAGGCAAGGAGGGTGCCATGGTTGGACAGGCATGGTCAGGCAGCCTGTCTGCATATGGGTGAGACCCTGGGGGAGAGGTGCAGAAGTATCCCAGAGTAGCTGCTAGGGATGGCTGGTGAGAGGAGCTACCCTTCAAACCTCCTAGATCTCCAAGTAACACTACAGGGTGGTGAGTGGTTGGTTCAACTTGATCTTCCAGTGAGGGGGACAGTGCCCCCACCTCAGTGAACAAAGATTAGGACATAAGCTAATGGGGAATTAAGACAAAGCTGTAGTTCGTCATTTTATGCTTGAAAAAATTCTGCCCTTAAAAGTGCAAGTAACTCTGCTAGTAAATAATTGAAGTCACATGAGGGAGTTGTCTTTAACAGGAAAGTACACATTTTGATTTTGATTAACAAAATGTTAATTCCTCATTTCCCCCAAAGAAGCAGCAAAACAGAGGGCCTGGATCTCTGTTAGGTGGACTCAGAAGGGAGATCAACTTGACTGTAGATACTGAAGAAGATGAAGTTGAAGATATGATTACATATGAAGCCCATTCATCTGCCAGTCATTAATTGTTGTGTATATTGTGGACCTGACATCCTTTCAGAAGTTTGGACTACAAAGGTGGGAGACACACTTGGAAAGACTGTGCACTTCAGAGTCCAATCTAGGTTCAAATCTGGCCCTGGGCAACACTGGGCCTTCACTTAGTCTCTCTGAGCCTTGGGTTTCTACTACTTTGCAAGGCTGTTGGGAGAATTAGATGAGATGAGATTGGTGACAACTCTTTGTAGGTATTCAGTGATCAGTTATCCATTTGGAAAGATAATTCTACAGGGAGCATGGGGTGGGCAGGAGGGGAGACAAGCAGGAAGGCCAGTGCAGTAGGCAAAGCAGGGAGATGGCAGGGCCAAGGCAGTGGGAAGAGAGAAGGGTCACATATCTGGGGGACATCTAAGAGGGTAGAATGGTGTTATGAACTGAATGTTTGTGTCCCCAACAAATTTATATGTTGAAGCCCTAAACCCACTGTGTGGCTGCATTTGCAGATGGAGGCTCTAAGGAAGTATAGATGGTCTCTGACTTACGATGGTGCGACTTAAGAATTTTCAACTTTTCTTTTTTTCTTTTTTGAGACAAAGTCTCACTCTGTTACCCATACTGGAGTGCAGTGGTGCCATCTTGGCTCACTGCAACCTCCACCTCCCAGGTTCAAGTGGTTCTGGTGCCTCAGCCTCCCGAGTAGGTGGGATTACAGGTGCCCACCATCATGTCCAGCTAATTGTTGTATTTTTAGTAGAGACAGGGTTTTACCACGTGGGCCAGGCCGGCCTCGAAATTCTGACCTCGGGTGATCTGCCCGCCTTGGCCTTCCAGAGTGCTGGGATTACAAGCATAAGCCACTGTGCCTGGCCAAGATTTTTCAGCTTTTCAATGGTGCAAAAGTAATAGACATTCCATAGAAATTGTACTTTGAATTTTGACCTTTTCTTTTTATTATTTTAATTTTTTATTATAAAATGTTAGTAGTTATTATAAAACAGACTTTGTTAGATGATTTTGCCCAACTGTAAGCTAATGTGAGTGTTTTGAACATGTTTAATGTAGGCTAGGTTAAGCTATAATGTTTGCTAGTTTAGGTGTATTAAATGCATTTTCAAGGAACTGTATTTTCAACATAGAATGGGCATATAGGGATGTAACCCTGATAAGTTGAGGAGCATTTGTAATCAAGTTTAAAGGTGGTCATAAGGATGGGCCCCTGATCTGATAACATTAGTGTTCTTATAAGAAGAGATGCCAGGCCAGGTACGGTGGCTCACGCCTGTAATCCTAGCGCTTTGGGAGGCCAAGGTAGGAGGATCACCTGAGGCCAAGAGTTAGAGACCAGCCTGGCCAACACGCGAAACTCTGTTTCTACTAAAAAGACAAAAATTAGCCGGGTATGGTGATGTGCACCTGTAGTCCCAGTTACTCAGGAGGCTGAGGCACACTTGAGCCCAGGAGGCGGAGGTTGCAGTGAGCTGAGATTGCGTGACAGAATGAGACGCTGTCTGGAAAAAAAAAAAAAAAGATGCCAAAGTGCTCACACGTACCAAGGAAAAGCCATATGCGGACTTAGTGAGAAAAAGTGGCTGTCTACAAGCCCGGAAGAGAGCCCTTACCAGAAACTGAATCAGCCAGAACATTGATCTCAGACTTCTAGCCTCTAACCTGTAAGAAACTAAATTTCGGTTGTTTAAGCCACCCAGTCTATGGTATTTTGTTATGGTAGCCCAAACAGACTTATACAAATGGATGGGGACCAAGGGGTACCTGGGTAACATGAAAATGGACCAGGAGGCTGGGCATGGTGGCTCATGCCTGTAATCCCAGAACTTTGGGAGGCCGAGGCAGGCAGATCTCTTGAGGTCAGGAGTTCAAGACCAGCATGGCCAACATGGTAAAACCCCATCTCTAGTAAAAACACAAAAATTAGCCGGGTGTGGTGGTGTGAGCCTGTAGTCCCAGCTACTTAGGAGGCTAAGCCAGGGAATCGCTTGAACCCAGGAGGTCAATGTTGCAGTGAGCTGAGATAGCACCACTGTACTCCAGCCTGGGCGATAGAGCACGAGATTCTGTCTCAAAAACAAAAAAAACAAAAAGGAAAATGGACCAGGAATTTATTCAGAGGTCTCCTGGTTCAGGTAACTGTATGGCTAGTGAAGTTGCTCACTGGCAGTGGGGGTGGGTGAATGGGTGAAGGCAGAGTTTGTGGTGTTGGGGGACATTTGCATAGACATGTCCAGACAGAATTTGGATCTTCAGACCCAGAACTCAGAGTTGAGGTCTGGATTGGAGCAGGTTTGAGAATATTAGAGTGTAGGCGGACTCTTGGGAGTGACTACATTTTGTCAGATCACTTATTCTTTCTTTCTTCTTCAATTGGTCCATTCTAATTCTAATTTCTTGTTATATAAGATAGCTTTTGTCTTTTATATTTTTGTAAAAATCAGATACTCTCCTTTGCTTTAAAAAAGTACAATTGTGCACAACTTTCCCCCAATTTTTAGAAGACTTTGCTTTCCCCTACTTGTAGAGAACAAGTCTTGTTTAGGAGCATAACTGATGTGGTTAGAATCTACTTGTGCAGTCAGAATTGCACAGTTTTTTGAGGCTCATTTTGTCTTTAATATTTGTGATGTCAGTTCTCTTGTCATTCTTACCAATTTCAGAAGAACATATCTCCCTTCACTTCAGCTTGTTGGATAATTTATAATTCAAAATTTACGCTAGCAAATGCCTATGTCTTTCCCACAGAGTTGAACTTGAAAGGCACAGTGTGTTTTCTTTAGTTCTAGGCTGAGCTGTTTTTTCATTTCTGGAAACTTTTCTTATATTATTTCTTTCCTGATGTCTCCTTTATGTGTTCCTCATCCATTCGTCTCTCTCTTCTAGGCCTACTTTAGGGCTGTGATACCATTTTCCATTTTCCAAATCAGTTATTTTCTCCTCTGTTTTCTTTGTCTACATTTTAGGTTTCATGTCTTACCTTATCCTCAACATCACTAATTTCTCTGTTGTATTTGTTTCTGTTAATGCCAATTACTACTTCCAGGTGTTTTCTAATTCTTTTATAATTTTCACCATGGAATTACAGCTATTATTTTTTCTGATCTGTTTCTGTCAGTATTTTGTTGTTGTTGTCATTTATTTCTTTCAAAGTAGTTATTATCCAGTTCCTCTTATTTGTTCCTTCAGATTCCATCATTTAAAAAACAAATTAATTGACATTTATTAGGCACCTACTGCATGCAGACACTGCTGCTCATCATTTAGCACTTGTAGCTGTCTGCTTTCCTTCTAAGTTTAGTGCAGCAGGATTCAGAATTCTTCAGTCACAGCTGCTTTGGGCAGGTTCTGATTATTTATAATTTATTTTCTCTTGTTCCCCAAAAGATTTAAGATAACTTAAACTGTATCCTATGTACAATATGAGGCTTTTTTTGCTTGTTTGTTTAAATAGGGAATTAGAGCTAAGGGAAAACAGAAAAAACAAGAGGCCATCAGGCAGAGTTGGAGATACAGGGACAGTGAGTGAGGTGAAATCTCATTCCAATGGTGGCCTCAGGTGGACACAGAGATGTGTTTTATGACTGAGGCTTGTCCTATTGATTTTTGTTGGTGGTGTTGAATGACCCTTTGTTTTAAATTGTTGCTTGAATGGCTGCAGTGCAGAAGAGGCCCCTGTGGCATCACTCGCTTGGCTAGCCCCCCTGGGTGGGAAATGCTTATATATATATATATCTTTCCCAAGGGGGCTGGAATTGAAAAAAAAAAAAGAGGCAGGATTATAGGTGATAGTGTGGACTGGGGGCACATAAACAGTGTAACAGTGACCCCCAGCCTCATGGCTCACCTTCCAAAAGTCAGTATTGATTGAGCAACTAGTTAGCTGTGTATTTCCTGTGCTCAGAATCAGAGATTTTCCCTTTGTTGGGTGGCAACTGTAATCTGGTCGAGAGGAAGGCTTTTCAGGGGCTCTCTGTTCCCACAGAACTCCAGAGTGGCCTCATTTCACACTTCTTGGGAACTAGTTTTTCGAGTGACAGATTGATTGGTGTATGGGTGGTTACCAAAAAAGATTCTATTTTATTAGCTGTTTGTCTTGCAAAGTGAAATAGTTTTTTTAAACTTTATCAAAATGTCATCATCTCCAGGGTTTAAAGCGTGCCCTCTGGCTTTGAGGGAAGATCTCAGTCCCATAGCCGTCATGTCCCAGTTCAACTCAAGCCATTGAGCAATGAGCCTGAGACGGGGCAGGTGAGCTCAGGCCTGTGGCCGCCCTAGCCTGGGCCCACTTAAGGGGTGACCCTGAGTGGCAGCTAGCTGAGCACCAAGGTGACAGACAGCTCTAAATTTCATCCCGGTGCCTAAACGGTCTTAAAAAAATACATCAAGGGAAAAGTAAAATCTAGACATTCCTATACATGAGAGACTATGTGTATAGGTAATGTTGCTTTTCTGTTTGAGAAGGAAATAGAAAACATTTCACTTACTCTTTTTTTAAAATTAAAAATGAGGAATATATCAAACAATAAAAAAGACCTTGGTTTCCTATTGTGGCAGTTAAAGAAGAGAGAAAAACAGACTGAAAGTTGTTGAGGGAAGGCAGGGAGCAGAGTCCTGTCCCAGGGGTGCCTCAACTCAGTGTGCCTGGCCTGGGCAGCCCAGCCCTGCCCTTCCAGCCTCAGCGGGTGTAGCCCCTAGTTGTCTACTCTGTCCTTGGCCCCTCCCTTAGCCCCAAGTGTCCTGTCCAGAGTCAAGGCCAATTACTCCTAGTTCTTGAGTCCATTTCTAGTCCCTACTCCCAACCCCTCCGTGGCTGTCACCGCCACCAGGGCCTCCTCCTGTCTTGCCTGCTTTGAGCCCCTTCCCTCCTAATTGGGCTGAAGCCTGTGATCCCCACCAGCAGCAGCTCTGAGCTCATTCTGCCCTTGTCCAGCATCTCCAGATCTCCCTCTACCCCCAGGATCAA
Source organism: Pan troglodytes (assembly GCF_028858775.2). NCBI lineage: Eukaryota > Metazoa > Chordata > Mammalia > Primates > Hominidae > Pan > Pan troglodytes. Next base: position 66,443,631 of record NC_072416.2, read on the forward strand.
TCCTTCTACCTGGCCTGGCTTGAGGACCCCAGTGACCAGGCCCTGCCCTCCTCAGTCTCGTTTCTGCCCCTCTTTCTCCCACTGATTTGATGTGATGGCCCCGACCTCTAGCTTTCACTGTTCCTGGGACATACCATGCTCTTTCACGCCTCCATGCCTTTGCACATGCTGTACCCTGTGTCTGGAACACCCTGGTGGTCCACCTGACACCCCTCCTCCAAGGCTCAGCTCTAAAGCTTCCAACCCCCTCCCCTCTGTCTCACACCCTGGGGCTTTGTACTGGCAGCGTAGAGCCCCCTGAGCTCCAAGCACAGGGCCCAGTCCCTGACAGGCATTCCAGGAACCTCGGTGGAATCAATAAAGTGATTTCTAGCCAGGCGGGCATGTCCATCACCAGAAGGTTCGATTCCCTTTGTACACACCAGGGGGCACAGCAGGAGCTGTGAGAAACTGCTCCCAATTGTTTGAATTATTGCCTCAATGAGGCTACTTTGTGGTAAAACAAAAGAAAACAAAACGAAAATGCAACATGGAGACTTGAAATTTAAAAGCTGTGTGAACTCACGTGTGTGTTGTGAGTGCCTATAGCTTACTGGAATCATCATCTTCGTCAACATGATTATATAAAAAATGTTTTGGGGTACCCACTGTGTGCCAGGCACTGTGTTCAGAGCATTCCCTGCACAATGTCTTGTTTCATCCCCTAAGCAGCCTGGGGAGGGTGGGTATTATTGATCCCGTACTCAGAGATGAAAACTGAGGCTTGGAGGGGCATAAGTGACTTGCTCAGTCACACAGCAGAGGGTGGCACAGATTCTGTGAGCAAGACTTATCTGCAGCCCCATCCTGGTTAGCATTTTGACCGATGGGGCTCTCTAATACACAGGAGGCACCCATAGGTAAGGGAGGAACACCCCAGGGGTTGGGAAGTCTTGCTAGCCACCACCCTTCCCTCTTACCTGCCTCCTCCTCTGTCCCAGAGGGATTCAAGGTGGATGCTGCCATGATTTGTTCTTAACACTGGAGTGTGAATTCATCCATCAACTGTTGTCCTGGATATCTGAATGGTCAGAGAGCTGGTGGGGATTGGGAGGTATAAACCCAGCAGGAACCAGGTAGAGTTCTGCTGTGGGGCTGAGGGATGATGGGGAACACCCCGGTCAAGCCCATTGTCTCTCCCTGGTGTCCTTCAGCCTTGCGCCCTCCATTTGTTCTCCATACAGAAGCCAGAGTGATCTTTCTAGGTACACACCTGGGTACCCTCCCAGCTGAGAACTCTTTCATGGCCCCCAGGATAAAATCCATGCCCCACATCTGCCTCCTCTCCTGTCGCACTTCTTGCCAATCCTGTCCTTAGAGCTCTCCTCTTTCCTTCTTGGTCCCGTTCTCTCTCCAGGAGGGCCTTTCCCTAGCCTGGAATTCCACGCCTTGCTTGGTCAGCTCCTCTTCATCTTCTGGCCTTTTGCGGGGGCCGGGGGGGGGGGTCTCTTCAGGAAGCCTTCCCCCCTCCCCTGGTGGCAGTGCTTCGTCTTAGGGCCTCCTACAGTGAGCCTCTATTGCTCCTGGCACCACCCCAGAGGTGGCCTCTAGAGGGTCTGGGACCTGGGTCACATGTCAAACAGTCTTGGCCACCTGCAGACAGGCAAGGCCAGGGGATGACAACCACAGGGAGGAATATGCCCCAAAGGCAGCCTTCCAGAGGGAGATGCAGAATCTGGTTCTGGGATGTTGGGGCTTCGTCAGGGAGGGAGGGAGGGAGTCCAAGAGGTGGGTGGGCGTCTGGAATGTGCTAGGGCTGTGGCCACCTGGGCCCCTGCTGGAGCTGCAGCTGTGGATGTTCTCAGGGAGAACAGGCGGAGGGAAAAAGGGGGTCAAGGACAGAAGCTTGGGGCTTATCCCATTTTTGGCTTGGTGAGGAAACAAGAGCCAAAAAGAGCACTTGGGAAAGGAGGAAGATCACAGAAAAGGTGCTTAAAATATAGCACTGTTTTTATTTAGTTCTCAAATAATCTTACTTTTTTCTTTTTCACTTAGAATAGCTGGAAAAGGAGGGCCCTACGTGGCAGTCCCTGGGATGAGAAAACCATGTGTCAGAAAGCTGGTGCCGAATCCCTCACGCTATTTTTACCTTCCTGACACTACCTCTTTGAGCCCCGAGGAGGATCCTGGCCTGAGGTGGCCGAGCTGGAGTCTTCCAGGCTGATGTGGCCAACCTTCACCTTGTTCTCCAGAAACCACCAAAAAGCTGGCGATTCACTTTTCTTGACCAGAAATAAATGCATCAGACAAGTGTTCTCAAGTAATCTTGAGGGATGTGAACACAAAATTATCCCATAAATTGCTTTTGTTTCCTTTCCTCAGTTCAAAGTTGGTTTTTGGTTTGCATTAGTTACATTAAAATTGGACAGTAATTCATGCTCTTAAAATAGAATCTCCATGTTCCCAAGTTTAGAAAGAAAAACCACCTAGGAATGAGAAAAACGTGGACCTATGTGAAATGCCATTCCATTAGCCACAGAATCTTTTGTGGGCCTTGGTGGGAGCACCCATCAGGCGGGATTTGTGGCAGAGCACACCGAAGTGGAGTGTGTCTGTGGTCACTTTTCATTCTGTTCCCCGCTCCAGGTCAAGGAAGCCTTTGACATCGTGGCCAGGAGCTCTGGGGACTCACTAACCTTTAATTACGTTTCTTATTTAAAATAGTGATAAACAGTCCCTCTGTTGATTCAAACATTTAAAAACACTGAGCCTGTAGTTGTTGGCTCTGAACAAAGAGAGCAAATCCTCCCAGCCTCCTCAGGCCCGCCCTGCCTCTGCCTACACCTCTGGGTTCTCAGACTCTCATTCAAATGCTGAAGCCAGAAAATGTCCCTGTGGGTGGGCTTGGGGGGAGGTCACTTCAGGATTCAAAATCAGGACTGGCTAGGCTGTGCAGTGAGGTCCCATTTTCCCCACATGGGGACTTCTGGCTTCTCCTATTACCTGGCTCCTGCTTTGGGTTCAAGGTGAAGGTCAGGAGGTGAGAAGGAGGAGCCACCTTCTTACCCCCACTGCCCCATGGTCTGGTGCCCCATAGCATGTCTACTCATCACTGTGCTTCGTTTATCAATGTCAGCCCCTGGTCCCACAGGCCTTGGATGTAAAGAGAACAACTCTGCTGTCCCCACGCCCCCAGTACATCTGCTGCCTGGAATGGAGGGAAGTAGGGACCCCTTCTAGGCCTGTGGGGTCCCCTTCAAGAGCCAAGTGCCATCCATCCCATCTTGTGGACACCCACAAAGAAGGAGCCTTGAGGCCCAGGCTCCCTAGAGGCAGCTGATGCAATGTAGGGGCAGGTGGGTGGGGAGGAAGGAAGAATGATGGTCAGACCCCCCACTGGCCATTCTTCCTGGATGACTTGGAACCCAATCAGCTGCTGCTCGCCTGGACTGCCAGGTTGCCTCGTCCTCATCATTTGGAAGACTGCAGCAGTGGCCAGGTATGGACTTTGCTTCAGTAGTGATCATGTCCAGAGAGGAGCCCCTTGCTATAAACACAGTACATCAGTGACATCCACGATAAACCCAAAGCCCTGCCTTGTCTCAGGGCTAAGGCCAAGTTGGCCTGGGCCCAGCTTCTCTCCGTAGCCTCATGCCTCCCCAGGCACCAGTGTGGATGTCACCACACCTCTCCACTCTACTCCATAGCAGGGCAGCTACTATTGTAGTCACCATTTTACAGATGAGGAAACTGAGGCCCAGAGGGGTAAAGCATGCTACCAAGATCACAGTGGAGGAGCTGGGATTTGAACCCAGGTCTGTCTGACTCTAAAACCAGTGCTGTTCTCAATCCATCCTGCCACAGAGCCTCCTAGTCCCACTTCCTGCCTCTGCCAAGTGGCCTCTAGAAGGAACCACCCTCAAATACGTGTCGGGGGTGATGTGGTCCTGGGTAAGGGTTAAGGGCTTTGTGGAGGTGCTGGAAGCTGTGATGTTTCTTGTTGAGTCCAGCCTAGCTCTGCTAGGGTGTCCCCCTGACCTTGCCAGCATGACCCATTTGGGCTGTAATTTTAAACGATAATTATGGATTAGCTTGGTGACCATCAGGCCCTTCTGCTATATCCCAGGAAATGGACCTAACCCTGTTACAGGGCAAATCAGATATAATCAGCTCCTAATTCAATATGGTTATTCTAAGTCACATTTATCAAGGGACAGAAGCTGGCCCATGGGTTAGACTACAGTAGTGGTTGGATTAGACTCAGACAAGAATCCTCAACTTGCACTTTCTGACAGTTTTATAAAAATTAAGTGGAAGAGATGAACTTTTTTAGTACCATATGCTACAAGTACACACACTTGTATGTCCCACACACAGATGGGGGCATGTTTCAGACTGGCCATGTGTCCCTGCAGCCTTAATCTGCCATGGTTGTGCCTCTCCAGCCCCGACAAAGGTGCCTAGACACCTGGAACACTGCTCTGTTCAAAACCAAACCTGAGCAATCACCCAGTGGGCAGGGCCGGTCATACCAGCCCCTTCTGTGGCTGACGACTGTAACTGGGTTCAGGTACATGGCAACTTCTGGCCAGCTCTGAGTGAGAGAGGATTTCTCTTCTAAGTGGTGGTTTGTGGGATCACAGAGGCCAAACAATAATCAGATTATTGGATGCTTGTGATTGGATCTGCTAGTTTTGCACTGGATTGAACTTTTTTCTCCTGACCCCCACCCCTCACCTTCAGAGCACTGCCAGTGCCACCCTCTGTGAGGTGCTGGCCTCAGAGCTCAGTGAAACAGAAGTACAGAGTCTTGAATGAACCACCCAGGCCAGCATCAGTGAGTGTCAGAACTGGGACTTGAGCTCCAATTTGTCATGCTCCAAAGTCTGGGCACTTTCCACAGCATCCCTGCGTCTCACCCTTTTTCTGCCCCAGTCCACCTGAGGGAAACACAGTGGCTGAGGGGAGGGGCATGCCATATCCTGTTGCAGGGAGCACTTCAACATGTAGCTGACACATTTGGACTTGATGTCACTGGCACTGGAGGTTTTCTGAGCCAATTTTTTAGGTTTTTGCCACCCAGCTCAGTGGTGATGCCCAGTAGGGAGTAGAAAATGCAAGACTTGAGTTTGGGCAGTTGGGGTTGGAAGTGGAATTGGGGGTGATAGGGGTATAGGAGGCAGCAGGGGCTGGGGCGTAAGTGGGATGTTACAGGGGGTGAGTTTGAAGACAGGGCCCTGTCTTTGGAGCATGCTTTAGAGTCAGGGTAGAGGTGGGACAGGGCATGTCCAAGAATCTCCCTGAATCCTGGCCTCGCCTAAAAGGTAATTATCTGAGATCCCCACGCCAATAGCCTGGTTCCAGGAACTTCAATCTTCTTATTGCAAGGGGAAGTTTCAGGGCACTGTGCTGGCCAGAACAGGAGAATTTCATAGGTACAAGGCAGGCTGTCATACCAGGTTTTCTGGAAGCCTTCTTAAAGCACCTAGGACCATATAAATGCCTTCGTCGCAGATCTTTAGAATCCCAGCAAGGCAAACATGCCAAATGGCTAAGAGGACAGCAGCTTCCAGTTTATCCTCACTTGTCATGGCTTTATGTTCAGCTCTCCTTCCCGACTGCCAGCCCAGATGACCAACAGCGACCCCAGGCCCACACCAGACAATTCTCTGAAAACTCACAGAGGCGGTAGCCACAAAGAGGCAATAAGGTTCTACAGAATCCTACCCAGCCTTCCTTAGCAGGACCTCCCTGCAAGCTCCGACTCTCCTTCACCCACGCCACGGCTGGCTAGTGACCTTCCTCTGAGTCACATCTCTCTCCCTTTTAGACTGTCATTTCCCTGGCTCTTCCTACAATTAATAAGGTCTAATTCTTAGAATAAATTTCTGATTCCATTATACTTGTAGTATTCTGCCTCCCTGATTGAACCCTGAGTGATACAGCACCTCACCTCTGCAGGCCTCCATTTCTCTCCTCTATAAAATGGGGAAGGTATGTGACATACTGCCCTAGGAAGGGGGCTGCATCTGGGTGCTGAGGGCCAGGAGGCAGGGATTGATTCTGTGTGCATATTTGTCATAATCTGAGGACAAGCAATAAGCCAGAGTCATGACTCAACTCAGTGTGGCTATTCATCTTGCACAAGCTGTAGGAGTCCCACAGAGCAGGGCCCACATGAGGTCAGTGGGTACATTTATGCTGGTGGTGGAAGGCGTGGTGACTCCTTCCAGTGGTCTGTTTGGTAGTGATTTGTTATATAGCATGGTGGGCGCTGTGCCTGAATGTTCAAGTTTATCCTCATTTGTCATGGCTTTATGTTCAGCATTCCTTCCTGACTGCCAGCCCCAATGACCAACAGTGACCCCAGGCCCACACCAGACAATTCTCTGGAAACTCAAAGAGGCGGTAGCCACAAAGAGGCAACAAGGTTCTACGGAATCAAGGTTCTACAGAATCAAGGTTCAAGGTGATGGCAGGTCAGTGCCTTTCCTGATTGGATGCTGGAATGCATTCAATAGTTAGGAATTCTTAGGAATGCAACCTCCAACTGGAATGTCATTTCCCTGGAAAACCAGTGTATGCTGAATTAGGAGACTTCCAGGAAGATGCTGAGAAGGGCTTGTTGGGCCTGAGATGTGCCTGCTGACTTGCTGGAGGGGAAGCTTCGCTTCTATAATGATGATGAGCTAGTCTTGTATGGAGAGTGGATTTGTACACTGTGTCAGGGTGCAGCACAGAGTGTCATGCTCCCTCTGGCCCCAGGGCCTTTGTTCCTACAGTAACGCTCTGATTTTAGATGTGATGTGGCTCCCTCCTTCACTTTGTTCAGGTCCCTGTTTCAAATATCACCCCCTTGGGATAGCTTTCCCTGACCATCCCGTACAAATAATGCCTCCTGTCACCCTCTATTCCCTTCCCTGCTTCATTTTTCTTTCCAAAACATCACTACTTAACTCATTATGCATTTCTATGTTGTCTTTCTTCTTCCACTGAAACACGAGCTCCCTGAGGACAGGGATTCTGTCTGTTGTGTTCACTGTTGGATCTGTGACACCAAGAACAGTGCCAGGCTCAGAGTAGATGCCAATACAAATTTGCTACAGGTCAGAACTGACGTCTGCATAAAGACAAGTGACCTGGCCTGGCCTCACCTCTATTTCTGCCTTCATTCATGCCTGAAAACAACAAATACAGTTTTCCTAGTCCTGGAAGAAGGCTACTTCTTGACGTCAGGAAGGCTGGTTTGACTAATTCAGTACCAAACATGAGTTCTCAATATCCAGGGATTTTTATTCTTTTTTTGTAATCATTACTCTTGATCCTGGGATCTGTAACCATTTTAGAAGTGGATTTGATGTGATTAAATTCTTTCCTAGCCTAATCCTTTATGGAAAACAAAAGTTTTAAATGAAATGAATTAGAATGGATTTGCTGAGGTTTGATTGTTTGCACAATAATTTTACCCCAGCTCATTTCAAAACCAGGGCTGGGCCTCATGCGTTGAAGAATACCCTGACAAATATTCTGTAATGAAGGGGAACAGCTCCCCACTCTTGCGTGACAGCACTTACTGAGTGCCTGTGACTAGAGGGGTGACCACACACACAGGAGTCAGAGGGGCCAGCTGTCAGAAAGCCCAGGCACATTCTTTTGCAGGAACGCCAGGTCCCAGGGAGGCTGAGGCGCAGCTGGGATGGTGGGCAGGATGACAACCCTGCCATCGTTTCTCTGTTTTCTTTTTTTCTTTCTTTCTTTATTTTTTGACAGGGTCTCATTCTGTGCAGTGGTGCCATCGTGGCTGACTGCAGCCTCTGCCTCTCAGGCTCAAGAGATCCTCCCACCTCAGCCTCCCGAGTAGCTGGGACTACTCAGTGCACACCACCACGCCCAGCTAACTTTTTTTTTTTTTTTTTGAGACGGAGTTTCGCTCTTGTTGCCCAGGCTGGACATTACAGGCATGTGCTACCATGCCTGGGTAATTTTGTATTTTTAGTAGAGATGGGGTTTCTCTATGTCGGTCAGGCTGGTCTCGAACTCCCGACCTCAGGTGATCTGCCCGCCTCAGCCTCCCAAAGTGCTGAGATTACAGGCGTGAGCCACCATGACAGGGTTTCATCGTGTTGCCCAGGCTGGTCTTGAACTCCTGGGCTCAAGGGATTCGCTTGCCTTGGCTTCCCAGGCATGAGCCACCATGCCCAGCTGTTTTCTCTGTTTTATCCTGGAATCTCCATGGGCCTCAGCTTAGCAATTGTGAGGGTGGGTATGCAGGAGGTGGGGTGTGAGGAGGGGCTGGCAAGCAACCTTTAGAAGCAGGTCTGAAGGGACTTGTCAGGGGTTCCCCAGGTAGGAAATAGGGGTCACCTGTGCCCCCAGCCCACCTGCCATTGAGGTGCTAGCCCCCAGAGGCTGTTATCTTTGTATAGATGCTGGGGGCATCAGGACAGCCTGAAACACTGTTTCCAGGAGTACAGCATAGAAAATAAGTCTTTCCATCCAAATTGGAAATGAAAAGGCCCTGGTACTTGACAGATCTACTCCAGTGACTTGGAACACTGTGTGGGAGACTTGTCCTTGGCAGCAGTAGAAATGGGGCGGCTCTGAACTTTCTCTCTGTAACCCCAGGCACATGTGTGCAGACTTGCCAGGCCCTGTGGGCCAAGCGGATGTAGGACCTGGCTCTTATCCGGGCATTTGGTAACTCGAGGAAAATGGACTTTTCCTCTTCTGCTGCTTTTGTTTTTAACTTTGGGGCCTTATCATTTGTGGCATCTGCCCTCTAGGACCTATAGCTTTTGGGACTGCTGGTAGACACCTATTCTACTAGCAGGGTTTTTTCCCCCAAGGCAGGTGTTTTGATGAGGGCTTGGGTCACAGCCTCAGGACTCATGGCTGCTCTGTATCTTCCATCCTGCTGGCCTGGACCACACGGTTCCATGACTTTGCCAGCTTCCTTGGCAGGTTTCATTAAGAGACATGCACAGGCCGGACGCGGTTGCTCACACCTGTAATCCCAGCACTTTGGGAGGCTGAAGCAATCAGATCTCTTGAGCTCAGGAGTTCGAGACCAGCCTGGGCAACATGGCAAAACCCCATCTCTACAAAAAATACAAAAATCAGCCCACGTGGTGGCACACACCTGTGGTCCCAGCTACTTGGGAGGCTGAGGTAGGGGTTGAGCCCTAGGGGTTGAGGCTGCAGGAAGCCATGATAGTGCCCCTGCACACTTCAGCCTGGGTGACAGAGCAAGACCCTGTCTCAAAAAAAAAAAAAAAAAAAAAAAAAAGAAAAGAAAAGAAAATACAAAAAGAGAATAATTTTGTCTGGGAGGCCTTGTGTTCTGCCCCCATCATGGGCCTCACTATACTCAGATGAAAATAGTGACTTCTTGGTGTAAAAGTCTCAGCCTGAAAGTCCTTTTCCTCTTTCAGAAATGTAAGTTAACACAGCTTAGGCCCTGAAGAAATGCCCGCCTGGCCACAGGATGGCATGCCACAGTCACTGCCCCTTCACAGTGAAGCCCCCTCCTCACTGGGTACAATTCAGAGACTAATGTGGGTGCATGCACCTCTCAGCTGAGCCTGATCCCTGGAGTGGAAATCCAGAGCTGTCGTCCGCCCTTAACCCCAGACTTAGTACCAGCTAACACAGGTGGAGCACATTCCTGATGCTGAACATTGTCAAGTGGTTTATCTCACTTGATCATCAACCTTGTCCCCTCTGAGACACCCTTAGCACTCCCTGCTTTTGCCCTTGGTCAACAGCAGGGCGGGCAGTTGAACCCCCAAGGGTCTGATGCTAGAGCCTATGCCCTTAACCAGTCTGCCAGTCTTTCCCGTGGGGCTGTTTGATGATTCATTTTATTCTATACCCAGAAACAATGAGGCGTAAACCAGAATAAAAGGGGGCTATCATGATATCACTATTTGCCATTTATCTAAATTAGATAATAAATCATGAAGCTACTTGAAATAATATACATGTCAACCTTCTGAACATTTAGTTATCACTTAGTACCATTTGATGGTGTCTGTGGTATAATTAACACTTTCTTGTAGAAAATATGATATTTCTGTGAAATAAAAAAGTGAATGAGAAAATCAATTTAACCTGGCCCTCCTCTTCCTTGGGGATGGGGCAGCAGATCTTGTGGCAGTGGCTGGTTGGGATGGCTGGGGCTAGTGGTGGATGAGCAGAAGTTTCCAGCCCTCTGAAGGCCAGGATGGTGCCTGGAAAGAGGGAAGCCTGTCGCCCTCGGTAGCAGCAGGTCCAGCTGAGGATTGCTGCTGAGCCCCAAATAGCTCCGTGTCCATTCATCAGACTCAGCATAATTGGGCATCTGCCACTGGCATCTCCAGATGTTTGCCTTTATCAGACGCCGATGTGGTTCAGAGTTTTCACTGAGAGCCTCGTAAAAGCTCTAGCTGGTTGGGGACGCTTATTGTTCATTTTATTTGAGTTCTTTATCATGTGCAAAATGTTCCAGGCACCATTAGGAGACACAAAAGACTCAGAAAACACAGTTTCAGGGGGCGGAAGACTCACCGTAGCGTGGAGGAGACACGGCCACAGACATTTACAAACATTTGCTGAACACAGTCAGCTGGCAGGAATGAAAAATCCGCTCTCAGCAGCACATCGGGGCATGGGGGTAGGGCAGTAGAGACTGAGGATTTAATGCTTGCCTGGGGGAATCTTGTAAAATCGGATGGCTGTTCTGGGCTGTTTGCTCATTAATGTGGTCTTTAGATTCCTGCTCAGTAAGATTGGGACATGGGGCCAGAAATAGGGCAGAAGCTTGATCAGGAGAATATTGAAGGGAGACTCGTCTTGCTTGAGGTGAACATTTGAGGGCTGTGTCCAGGCACACTGTAATTACTGCTTAACCATAAGTGTAGCTTGGCAAGATGCATGGATTTATACATAGGTTGCTAAGGGCATTTAGGGAAAACCAAACGTAGGCGAGGAGAACTGTCTCCATCAATTTATAACATTCATGTCTGAGACAGCATCATGGAAGGGCAGACAACCCTGCTCTTAGGCATAAATTAAAGCTATCCTTCCTGGAAAAGAATAATTTAAATGATCAGTAACCTCTTTTGAAAAACTATTTTAAGAGTATTTTTTTGTTTTATGTAATTTAAAATTCCTGATTGGTAGGTATTCGAAATGACATTCAACTTTAATGTTTGACTTTTGAGTCTATTGTTGTATTTTTAATTTTTAATTTTTTTTAAGAGATGGAGTCTTTGCTATGTTGGCCAAGCTGATCTCAAACTTCAAGCCTCAAAGGATCCTCCCGTCTCAGCCTCCCAAAGTGATGGGATTACAGGTGTGAGCTACTACAGGAGCCTATTGTTGTATTTTTTAAAAATTGTTTTTAATTTTTATTCTAAAATCTTTATTATCACCTCTTAGAATGTGTAGCATATTGTTGTATTTTTAACCTGTGATCTTAAATGCTTCTTATGCCTTATTGTTTGGGCTGGTGTGCGAACTCTAACTTGCTGAGTGTGAAGTTCTGGTATTGATAATATTGTAATACGTGTTTGCCTACTTATAAAAAACAGTGAAAATAAAAGTTTCTACTGGCAGAGGAAAAATAAGTGTTTAAAAAAGTACTTTCTTTTAAAAATCAACTTCATTTATTTCCCTTTTACCAAAAAAGAATTGGTGAAGCTTATAACAAAAGATATAACAGAGAGTTTATTAAGATAGAAATAGGAAATTGGAACCCAGGCAGAAAAGAATACAAATTTTCTAACCACCAATGGCTAATCTTACTTCTGTGACCAAGCTCCAAATTTATCTTTGAGCTTCCTAGAATCCAAGGAAAAAAGGGAAACATAATTAATTACATAGCCCCAGCTACTAAAATGAACAAAGTATGCCAATTCATGGATTTTTAAAACATTATTATTATTAAATAAAAGATAATTGCGTAAATAAAACTTCAATCTGCAAAGGGAAAATAATTTTCTCAACTTCATTTCATGGAAAGACAATGAAAAAGCTAGTTAAATTCATTGTAGCCACACATAAAGCTGCCTATGGAATTAATGTGACTACTGTTACCTTTGAGCTATGAGGAATATTCTGCCCATGTGGGTATTTAATTATTTGTGAATTTATACAAGAGAGTCAGGGGTAACTTCTGGGAAAATGGGGGAGATATTTTAAGAATATTTAGAAAAGAAAAGATTGATTTAGAAATTTTTTTGGTGAGAAGTAAAGCCTGGGCAATGCTGACAGACATGCCCACTAAGATCTGGGTGACTCTGGGATGGCTCCCATTCAATCAGCATATTGCTGAATGAATCGTTTCAGGTCAAGGCCAGGGACCTGGACCTAGGCATTTGGCAGTGTCTCGCCTGTCCTTAGGTAGAGGCTGTGTTCTATTTCTCTGGTCTGCCCAGACAGTGCCTGGTACATTTTGCACATAAATAACTCAACCATGGTTCTGTCTCTCCTCGGTTGAGAACTCCAGGAGGGCAAAAACACATTCCCAGCATCCCTGAGGTTTCTGCCTGGTACTGGCAGCTGATACCACTACTGCCAGTGTTGGACGATAATAGCTCACAAACTAAAAACAGGAAAGGTGGGCAGTTATGAAGTGTTGGATGAGTGGGCACAATCCTGAAGTGGGCTTTGCTTTAGAAGGATCTGTTGTGCACCCCCACTCCCCACCGCTATGGAGTGCACACCAAGAGACTCCACCTAGGTCGCTGAGGTCTCACAAGGGCCCTGCACTGCAGGTGACTGGGGTGTGTGTGTAGGGAGAGGACCCTCGCTGACAATGCTGACCTGTCTCTATCTATTCTCCCAGCAGGCTTTAAGGGTGGAATTCCAGCAGGCACTGCATTTTCCCAGCTTTTGTACTCAGTTACTCAGAGCTCATTCCTTTGCAGCTCTAAAGCTCTTTTGTGTTTCATCATCTTGCTCGAAACCTTGCCCGGAGGGCTCACTTTGGCCCCAGCAGAGAGTGCCTTTCCTGAGAGGTGAGGGATGTGGGGAGGGGGTGCAGTGAGGGGAGAGGCATATCTGTAAGCAGGACACACCTGTGGTCATGGCAGAGCAGTGTGAGTCTTACATGCCTGACTCGGGCTGGGTCTGTGTTGTGGGCAGCAGCTCTAATGCCTGCCAGAGTTGGGATTTGGGTAAGTCAGGTTTCCTCTCTGGGATTCCGTTTTTCCATCTCTGAAGTGGGAATTTTAACAGTACCTAAATAACACGAGGTGAAGGTGTCATGAGGGTAAACTGCACACAAAATCCTGTCCCAGTGCCCGACTCGGATGCACTTGGTGCATGGTCATCATGATTGGTTTTTTTTGAGACGGAGTTTCACTCTGTTCCCCAGGCTGGAGTGCAGTGGCGCGATCTCGGCTCACTACAAGCTCCGCCTCCCGGGTTCACGCCATTCTCCTGCCTCAGCCTCCCGAGTAGGTGGGACTATAGGCGCCCGCCACCACGCCCGGCTAATTTTTTGTATTTTTAGTAGAGACGGGGTTTCACTGTGTTAGCTAGGATGGTCTCGACTCCTGACCTCGTGATCTGCCCGCCTCAGCTTCCCAAAGTGCTGGGATTACAGGCGTGAGCCACCGCGCCCGGCCAATGATTGGTTATTATCCTGTCCTGGGGATGAGAACAGCCACCAGCTCCTTCCCTCAGACCGTCACCTACCTGACAGAGGTTTCACACCTCATGGGAGAGGAGGCTGAGGTTAGTCACCCATGTGGGCAAGCCCCAGGGCCTCTCTGACCCTAACGAGGCAGAGATAAGACCTGCCTGTCCCGAGGGCTGTAAGAATCACATGCAGGCCCTGGTGGGGCAGTTCCTTGTCTCCAGCTCCACCACAAGAGGACTGAAGACAGTACTCAGAGGACCTGCAGCCAGTACCCGGCACACACGAATGCCCCGTGGGTGCTGGGGCTGGTGTCACAAACTGTGGTTACTCCACAGGTGTCAGGAAGCACAGGGCTCAGGCTCCAGATGCTCCCAGGGGAGGGAGGAGGTGAGGGCAGAGGCGATGGGCCATGCCATCCACAGACCAGGGGTGGCCCCACCAACATGAACATTGTTGGTGTTGTCATCTTGGATGCCAGTCTGAGGTCCAGGCACAAACACACATGAATCTCCTCCCCATTTCTCCAGGCACCAGCACTGTCACCCCCAGCCTCAGGCTATTTGGGCAGTGGGGCTAGGAGTGTCCTCTATTTCTATGTGCTAAATCTGGCAACCCAAGGTGTTAAAAATCATAGTAGATACTACTGGATTTAAATCAGCCCAACTTTGGACACCTAAGGCTCATTAAAAAGCTGTAAGTGCAGAGCCTTCCTGACTATAAATCCTCGCTTTCTTGCAGAGTTTGACTGAGAGTCATTTTATCTGTTTCTCCACCATCACGGATGGAAATACTCCAGCATCCCGAGTTTTTTGGTTTGTTTGTTTTTAATTCAAAAGTTTCCCAGACACAGAGAAGGACTTAAATCGTAGGCCAACTGAAGGGCACAATGTTCCTGTTACAAGTAATTTAGGTAAAATAAAGAGTAACAGAAACACCTGCAGCATCGAGGCGCCTTGCATCTGTGAATTCCGGCAGAGTGAAGACTCCTAATGACGGGCCATGGCACCTGCACAGTGAGGTCAGGAATCACTCAGACTTCACGGCAGATGCCAGTGAGTTCTGCCTAAGCAGGGAATGGGCGGGCATCATCAGCTGCCAGTGTTGGAGTGTGGGGGTGATCACACCTTGATGACAGAGAAGGCCAGAGTTTAAGGAGCCAGCAGGAAGAGGCCATGTGGCTGCACTCCTCTATGACCAGAATGTCCCTGTGGGCATGAGGGAGGGCAGCCTCCAGGCAAAGCAGGCCGGGGTCAGGAGAGATCTTCGGGGAGTGTCAGCACAGTGCCCTCCCCCAACCTCAGGCCCAGGCCTGTTCTCCTGCTAGGACCACCTCAGTCCAGTGATCACAGAGGGGCACAAACTCCTTGGGCACTTGGCACTTGGGTGCTGTTGCAGTGTTGGGGTGGGGAGCTCCAGGTGTGGCGGCCACACTGCCTGGTCAGATAGGAGCCCAGAGCTGGTGTCTGAGGACAACCACCATCCTCTACAAGGTCACCACTATAGTTCAGGCTAGAGACCTGGTCTTGTGGGGCCCAAATGAGCACCTACCCATCTTGATTCCTGCTTAGGGCCTCTCCCACCCTCCCACTGCAGGCATGGGTGGAGGCTGGTGAGTGAGGGATGGGAGGGTGATGGAGGGAGGAGAGACTGAGCATGAGCTGATGGCCAGCAGGGCTGCCCACAGGACTTAAGACTGGGCAGGTGGAAGTGATAATGGATAATGATCAAAGATGAGGCCTACACCCAGCAGTGGGGGAACAGCAGCCACGTAGAGCATCCTTGTAGAACAAGCTGGATCACTCAAGCAAGCCCCATGCATTAACCTTGATGTTTTATTCTGTAAAGTGGAGCTCCTAATGCCTTCTCTGCCTTGCCCTGGTAGCAGCCAGAGGAAGTGGCTGTGACACCTTGGGGATCCTAGGGCAGTGGGACAGCATCAAAAAGTGCTGAAGACTGGGAGGAAGCTCAGAATTGGGGGCAGGAATGAAAATGATAGACAGGAGAAATCCAGGAGTCTGGATCAGCACCTGGCCACCCTCTGGGCCAGAGGGGAGAGGCTGGGGTGGGGGAGCTTTTGAGACATGGTGGCTGGGAGGCCAGCATGCCTGGAACAGAAATGAGGGCATGGGGGAAGGAAGAAGGAGGCAGGAGGTGCTCTGGGAAAGTGCAGTGCACGGGGCCAGGGAGGCAGAGGCAGTTGCTAGGCGGAGCTGTGCCCGGGAGGCCAGAGGAGGCTGGGGAAGGCCTGGGGCAACTTCCTAGGAAAAGCCTAAGGAGGGGAGGGCATGAAGATGATGAGGAATGAGCAGTTGGTGGGGACTCAGAAGAAAATCTCACTGCCCGTCAAGGTACGCCCACAGCAGCCCAAGCCCTGTGCCAACATGCACTGCCATTCCTGGTTGCCAGATACAACCCTTGGGAGTGGGCAGGGAGGAAACCCACAGCCAGGATGATAGCCCCCAAGACCCACAAGTGACCAAACCACGTAACATCAAACATGTAAAGGGTTCAGATCAGGAAATCCAACAGATTTCCAGCCACACCTATCTCCCAAAACATAGCTGGTGAATCCAGGAGTAAGTAGAAAGCAGCTCTGAAGAGTCAAAATGGTGGCCACAGCACCCCCAGTCCCTGCCTGCTCACCTGTAGGCAGAGGCCCTCACTCAGAGCCTACCTGCTTCATTTAACACACAGTTCTGATAGACATTGGTACCTGGTTTCAATTACAAAGAAAATCAAGCCCAAAAGAAAAACTCTAAGGCTCTGCAAATCTTGAATGTGCGAGATCATCACAGTGAGGAATCAGCCTGGAAAGACTGCCAATTCCCACTCAAGATAGACAGTCTATGATTCCCATATTTTCATAATGAGGCTCCCCAAGTTATCAAGACATTGTAAAATAATATTCCATCTTCATTGCTTAGGAAGGCAGGGTAGTGTATGGTAGATGTTAGAGGAATATGCTGTGCTTTTAAAAGTTAGGCATTTGAAGAGGGGATGGAAGAACATTTTTTGAGTACCTGCTACATACACACCATCTTAAACATGTTAATCTCCTAACAATCCTACAAGTAACTATTATCTATGTCATTTTATAGAAAAGAAAACAGACTTAGAGAGCTGAAGTGATGTATCCCAGCTCATGCCACTAATGCTTTTTTCTTTTCACCCTTGGCGTGGCTCAAGTCCTTGGCCTGGGGCCTATGTGGAATGCCTGCTCTTTGACACCAGGTGAATGAGGCTTTGCTGGATGCACAGGGCCTGAGTTTGGGTGATGTTTTCCAGGGTGGTGGTGATGGCTGTCACTGTCCCATCAGCTCACTGTGGGGACCGATTTTCTGCCCTGGCCTCCATAGCTTTGGCCACTCTGAGAGGCGAAGGCCCTTCTTCTGCCTCTGCTCCAGGATAAAGCTCCCCTTTCCACATGGGAAAGCATGAGCTGTGAAGCCTTGCAGCTGGAAGACAGCTGCAAGATAGCTGGTCTATCCAACAGGAGGTCTCCATCATGAGGAAGGGACTGGCTCACCTGGAAGATAGTTTTGTGAACCCTGTCCTCCAGAGAAAATTATCCCTGAAGGCCTTTGATGATGAGAGGCTCTGTTTTTTCATTCCTTAATCATTCAGAAAACATAGAAAATCATTCAGCTTATTCAAAATAGTGGAAAATCATTGAGGTTTTTTCCTGTGTAAAGGTCAAACTATAAAAAGATATATGGACTCAGAACTCCAGGCTAGTCATGAAAACGTGGCAGTGCATTGAAATGGATCCAAAAAATGGTCTAATCCTCCTCTGGAAACAGCTCATAATAATCCCCTCTCCACTCTCCCCTCTGTGTGTTAAATTCCTGTTTGTAGGTTCAAGGACATGAAATCAGTGATTTTAATGGGTAGAGCATGGGCTGTACAGAGCAGGAGTCCTGGATCAGAATCCCTGACCAGCTGCTACACACCAAATATAAAACCTGGCATGCTCTGGTGCTGTTCTGGTGCTCTCCTGAAGGGCCTGGGGCACCTCCTGTCAAGGTCTGGGTGGGTGGACACTCAGAACCTTCTCACCATCCTAGCTGTGACTTTCCACCTGAGGTGTGGACAGATGAAGGTTGGCCCGCTGGCTATACAGAGTCTGAGGATGGCGCTGCCAGACTATGGTAGAGACAGATTCCCTGCTCTGGTCTCTGTCCCCACCTCAGCCACCCAACTCTGTTCCCATAGTCTAACAGGGCTAGGCTGAGTATAGGCTTGGGTGACCTGTGAAGTCCTTCCAGCTGGAAGATAAATAACTTCAAGATGGCTATTTCGACATTTTAAAAGGGCACTTGGAATTTCACTGCTTTTGTGAAGCTGAGCAAGAGAAGGGAGGACAATAGGATATTTTGAAAACAGCCTAGAGAGTAAAAGCCTCACTTTCCTCTTTATTAATTCAGAACTTAGAGGAAATCTGTGAAAGTATCTTTCAGAATGTAAGAAATGTCTGTGACCCTTCTTTAGCAAGGCTTGACCCGGGCTCAATTATGTGCAGTCCCACCTGTGGGGTAGGCTCAGCCTGGTCTCTCCCACACTGGGCCACCCACTGGTGGATAGAGGAGGGGGTTTGGGAGATGGAGTCAGTCCTAATGCTAGGTCTGGCAGTCAGATTTCCTGGTGGGAGACTCTGGGCCTGGGAGGCCTCTAAGCCCCACAGGTAGGAGCCAGTCTTCATGTCATGGTTTGTGTCCAAGCAGGAACAGAAGGAATGGCATGCACAAAGACTTGTAGGGGAAAGTGCTGGCTCTTGGCTCTGGCCAACAGGGCATGGCATGAGATGAGGAAGGCTGGCAGCAGCCAGATCCTGCAGACATCAGATTGAGTGGCATGCCCTGATTTGTGTTCTACAAAGGCCACATGGGCTGCCGGGAGGGGAAGGCTCAGAGGCAGCAGGGCCAGGTAGGAGGTGGCCTTGGTCACCCAGGGACATGGTGACAGAAGGCAGGAGATGATGAATCTGGAAGACTGACGGACCAATGGCTGGTGTGACAGTGACAGTGAGAGGGAGTGGGCCTAGCAGGGGGTCTTTCAGGCCTCTGGCCTATGCATTGGGTGGATGCTGAGGCCTCATCTGAGACAGAATGGGTGCTGTGGGTTTGGGTATCTATGATGAGTCAGAGATGCGCAGGTGACAACTAAGGTGGCTGGCAGACATCCAGGTGGATCCATGAGAACATGGGCCATAAACTGTGCCATTAGGGAGAAACTCAAGCCAGAGACTGAGAAGTAGGCAAGGGCATCCTACAGGTAACGCCCAGAGAGTGGATAAAATCCCATGGGGAGAGTTCAGAGTGAGACCCAAAGAGGGCCAGGAAGAAGCTCCTGGAGTCCCTGACATTTGGGTTTGTGGAGAAACCCAAGGATTGGGCAGAGGGGTGGCTAGAGAGCGTGGAGTGGGTCCCTGAGGCAAGAGTCCTTGGGGGTCAGGCAGTAAGGGGATGCCTGAGAGGCCGGGCTCATCACTGGGTCAAACTGTGGGGAATTCTGCCCGTTCAGCAATGCTGAGGGTCTAGCTGCAGTTTGAGCCAACTCTGCAGTTTTGCAGATGGTTTGTTTTCCTGGACAGAAGGTTCAAAGCAGGCTTCCCAGGCATTTTCAGGAGATCTGTCTACGGAAACGTTAACCTACGGCTTAAAATTTCTTTCTTCCAGTACCTTTTAAATTTAGGTAACCTGAAAAGTGTAACCATGACTACTGTGTTTGTATTATTTTAATATTGACTTTAAAAAATATAGCAAAAATATATATAGCGGATGCTTATTTTAAATGTTAACATGAGGTTCTATTTTACTATTCATTATACTCTTCAGATGAAGAATCTAATTTAAAAAGATCTACAAATTTCATATGTAATTTGCAGACTCTTGAAGAGTCTACCTCTTCAGCCTTTTTTTTTTTTTTTAGGTTACAAGAGACTTGTCCTAGACCCTTAGGTATTTAATGTGACATACTCTGCCTCACAAAGTAAAAGAGAAAGGGCAGTTTTTGGCTCCTTTACAAACAGCTTTGCCCCCAGATGTGTCCAACGGCCTGATTTAGTATTAAAGCTCTGAAATGATTGATTATCCATTAGGGTAGCTATTTAAAGAGTTCATCACATCAGATTCAAACCGACAACATCTGCGCTGCAAGGGCTGCTGGAAGAGCCAGGCAGAACCAAATGGAAACCTGGATGGAACTGTGGATTCTGCCTTCTGCAAGACTCTGAGACCAGACCTCTATGAAGGACAGTAACAGGTTGCTGCTGCCACTGTGCCCGTAATCAGGTGTGTGCCAGCGCTTCCTGCTGGGCCCAGGCCAGGGAGAACTCCTGTGAATGAAAACTGACATGGGTCATAGCTCAGAGCCCGACCCTTTCCCCTGCTCTAGGCCTCGCCCTCTTCCCTGGTCTCCCCATTGTTCCCTGTGAGCCCCTTCCCATCTCCCTCTCTCTGGGGCCTCCGACCCTGAGTTGTCCCAGGCTTCTACTTCCCGTCCCACTCTTCCCTCCACAAATCATTGCCACCGCCCAGCTGGGTTTCTCCCTAATCCCTCCTACCCTCCTGTCCAGAATGTTACTGGCAAACCTTACACAATCTAAGGCCGTTGTTGTCTTCTAACCCTAGCAGTTTCCCTCTTAACAGCAACATCAAACTTGTTCCCTTATTCTGCCTTGTCCTTGTATGCTCAGCAAACAGTTTACCTTGGCAGGTTCACCAGGAAGTAACAATACTGCTAAAGCCAGGTGCTTTGTGGCGCTTTTATTTCTGAAGCTGTGTGAATGTAGGTAGGTGTGCCTTAGGTGAGTGTTTAATAGTTTCCAGGCTGAAGTTGTTGTCACCCATGCAGCCACTGGGGCTTCAAGCCCTATCTGTCTGGTGGGTCAGAGCACAGGTGTGTCAGAGCATAGGCCATGCTATATTCCAGGGGCAACTTGGCTGGTCCTGAGGCCTGTCAGGTCTAGGTGGGAGGCCTGTGTTGCTGGAAGATGCCTCAGTCCCAGGAGAGCTCTGTGGCTGGAAAGCTGCTTCCTGATTGCCAGGGCACTCAGTCACAAAAGCTGTACCCAAGGGCTCTTTGGGGTGGCTGCCGTGGTTTCCACTTAGACCCTGTCTTCAGGGCTGGTGCACCCATCCCCTGGGTACTGGGGACATCTCACAGCTGTGTCCCTCCCTAGGCATTGCCCTCAGCTGAGGCAAACTGCCTCACTCAAAATTAAGCCCTTTCTGAATGATTGGCAGATGGGGAGGGGGTACCAAGGCCAGGTCCCTTGGCCCCCATCTGGGACAACTCTGAGGGGCTATCTCAGCTCCTGAGTTCCCTGTAGAACTGCTGAGGTCTCATTTGCACCCACAGTCTGGGTCTGTTTCTCCATCTGCCTGATCCTGCCTTCTTCACTTCCCTGAACTCATCAACAAATTCGCACACACTCAGGGAACCCAGGCTATGACAGCTGTCACGACTCAGCTAAGAGGGGCTGGGTTGATTGATAGCCTCTTACCCCACTCCAGAGCCACTCTGGCCCTGCTATGCTGGGGCTGCTGACAAAGCCCCCTCAATTGTTCTACTGTTACTCTTTTATTGCATTCAAGCCTCCCTAAGGAGCCACTTGAGAGACATTTGTTTATTTTTGAACTTGGACTTAGGAAATATTGTGCTTCTTTTGGCCTTTGGTCTGTGTTTGGATTGTGTTTATGATACAAACACAAACAACTGGGGAAGAGATTGGGCTTTCTTTGCTTTGGCTGCTAGGAAGCTTGGAGACCAGTCCTAGACCTACACGCTACTAGACAAAGATGCTGGTACCTTCAGAGTTCCCTTAACATGCCTTCCTTGCTATTGTTCTTTGTGTTGTTTTGCTATATCACACAGCTCCCTCTGAGCTGCCTCAAACCCTGCGTGGAATGAAGTAGGGTATAAATGAGTAAACACATACATACAGCCATGGGGGTGTGGTGTCAGACAGACCTGTCTGCCGGTTACCAGCTCTGGGACATTTGCCAAGTTACAGCTTCTCTAAGCCCTAGTTTATTCAGCCAAGGAGTGGGCCTGATGCCTGCATCACATAATTATTCTGAAGAAAAATACAACAAGCACATGCCTGGTACATATCAAGTGCTCAATAAATGGTACACATTCATAATAACTTTTTATAAAATCCTGTGCTCTCAAGAAAGTGCCCTATCATGTTGCCGGATCTGCCCCCACTCCCTTCCTGTTGTGTGCGGGCTGTCAGCCAAGGTGCATTTCTGGCTTGTTGGGTTTCACTTTCTCATGGGAGAAAGATGCCTACCCAGGCACCTGCAGCTCACAGCAGACGGTGTGCCGCAGCAGAAGGTCCCGTGTAGATGCCCACCGAGTTCATCCAGGCAGGTAGATACATGACTCAAATACCCACAAGAGAAATGAGCACCTACTTGGCTGGAGGAAAACTAAGACTCTTTATGTAAATGAAGCCTTCATAAAATGAAAAAAAAAAAAAAGGTTGTAGATGAGAGATGGGTGATGAGTAATTTAACCAAGACGATGCAAATCTAGGCCTTTGAATACTTTAAATATAACCATCTGATATAAAAAGAATTGCACTAAATTTTTTAAAGTAGAGAGCTTTCCTAGGGTGAGAGACTCACTTTCCTGATAGGGACATATTCCCCAAAAGGCAAATGGGGAAGGCAAAGAACAACATCCATGTTGACATCACATCCCCCTGCAGGCAGCAGAGGAGGATTCAATGCATTTTATAGTCTACACTAGCACCCCATATACCACACGTTACCTTGCAAACCAGTTTGGATCCCATATGAGAACAGGGATGCCCATTTCAAAGGGGAGGTAGCTTGGGAAACTCTTTTGTTCATTTCTAAAGTAAGCCTGCCCCTGGCTCTGTCTCCTTGTAAATGTCAGGTGGGCCTGAACCATAGTCTTGAGCTTGTCTAAAGATGGGTCTGGACTTTCTTGTCCTTTTGGGTGATGAGAAAGCCAGAGCAGGGAACCTTCTGTATGCTGGGTCTAGAATGGGTCTGCTAGATGTATCCTCCTAGAGGGGAGAAAGGGATGGTGTGAGTGCAGGATGCTGAGGAAGGGGTCAAGGACAGGATGGAGAGAGTGTGGCATGAGGGCAAAGCTGGGTACAGGGCAGGCCCCAGTATGGTCTATTTGTAGAAATAGGCCTCAGGAGAGGTGAGAGGGATGAAGAAGTAGTGGCTAGGGGCCACAGCTAGTATCTGGCTGGGCTGTCTAGTCCTGGAGGGGTAAGGGATGCTGGACCATACCCTCTAAGGCTGGTTTAGGAGGGTCGGGGGGTCTTGGAGGAAGCTGCCCAGAGCAGCTATGGCCACCAATGAGACAGGAAGAAGTCAAGGTTGATGGCGCTTGAGCCAGGGTCCCACTGCAGGGACTGGCTGAAGTTCTGGAACATGCATTGAGCACATTAACAAGACTGAGGATTTTGTGTCAGGTCTCTGGAACCTTCCTTTGGGGGATCAGCCAGTGCAGGAGAAACAGGTGATGGCTGGGTGACCAGGAATCTACTGCCCTATCACCCACAGGCAGCTCATTGTATATCACATGTGGGGACAATGTCCCCCTCAACGCCTAGCCTGAGGGATGGGGCAGGATGGGGATGCAGCATCCAACATCTGTTGACTGTCTTTCCTCAAATCCTGTTACACATTTCCTTACATCTCCAGAGTTTTGGTAAGAGAAAATCCATGTACTTCACCTCTATCTTGACAACAATAACTTTCCTCCCTTCCTATGGAAGATAGAGAGAACCCTCCTCACCTCCAACATAGCACAGATGCCCCAGGGCCCAGCTTCCATGAACCCCATGTAATGATGATGATGAAGATGACAACCATAATGAAGCCTTACTCCTAAAATGAGTATAATGACACTAATGATAAAGGCAGCATCAGAGAGTGGGAGAGAGAACAGACTTTGAAGCCAGACTGCCTGAGTTCCAGCTCCACCTGTCACTAATTGTGGGAACTTGGAGGTCACTTTGTTCTTGGGCTCCCTCATCTGTAAAATGGGGATCAGAGTAGCTGATTATTGGAACATGTAGTATCCCGAATAGCTATTTTTTTTTTTTTTTAAGAGATAGTGTCTTTCTTGTCACATGGCCTGGAGTGCAGTGGTGTGATCTTGGCTCACTGCAGCCTCAACCTCCTAGGCTCAAGCAATCCTCCCACCTGTCTCCCAAGTAGCTGAGACCACAGGCATGCACAGGTTTTGCCATGTTGGCCAGGCTGGTACCGAACTCCTGACCTCAGGTGATCCATCTGCCTCAGCCTCCCAAAGTGCTGGGATTATAGGTGTGAGCCACCATGCCCGGCCATTATTCTTATTACTAATATCATTACTATAGGCACCTTTCATATCCATTTCATTTGAACCTCGCAATCCTATAAGGAAAAAGGTACAATTGTTATTGTCCCACTTTGCAGATGAGGAAATTGAGGTTCAGAGAAGTTGAGGGACTTGTCCAAAGACACTCAGCCTGGTATGGAGCCTATATGATCTTCCAGTTGGCTCCCTCTGGCTAGGCTAACAGCCTGGTTACCTAGGCTTAAAAGAGATGCTTCACCATTACCTGACAGTCCTCCCATTATCCCTGCCCAGCAGGGAGGGGCGTTTTATTGCCTCAACTTAATGCATGGGAGATAAGGGCCAGGTGAGTTAAGTGGCTCCTAGGCAGGCCTGCCTCCTCCAGCTAAGCTGCTTTTGAATCAGCTGATCAGGACTACTCTTCAAAATCGCAATTTAACTGCTGGGCTGCATCCATTGTTGTGTGTGTGGAGGCAGCTGCCCCATAGGCCACCTCACTTGGTGCTGTCACAGTGATTAATAAGGATATTCTGTGTTCACATGAGGCCTCTCAGTCAAGGCCTCAGAGCACTTTGTAAGCATTAATTAAGCTTCATGGTGGTGACTCAGGTAGGTGGGGGCCCTGAACCCACTTCAACATGTCTTCAGCTAATGCAGAGAGAGACCAAATCGCTCCCTCAGCAAGCTATGGCCTTCAGCTCATCCAGGTCCTAGTGGGCATTCTCCATCCCTGGGGTTTGGCCAAAATCATTTGTGGAGAAAAGACTTCCCCTCTTGACCTTCCAGACTTCAGAACAATAACCAGCACCCAGAAGCCACTCCCATTTGAGTCAGGACCAGGCCAACAGCTCTGATGGGCTGGGTTCTACCTGATGCTCATTCACTGGCCCACCTGGGTTCACAGCCAGAGACCACCAGCATGTCGGCACCAACTGCCTCTGTACACAGGGGCCCCTGGAGTCAGGCCCGTCCCTGCAACACCATCTGCACAGTATCCCCATCCTCCCTCATCTGCTTCACCCCCATTCCCAGCTCTGCCCTCGCACATCTGCCACCTGCTTGCTGTGGCTCTGTCTGGCACTTGTGGGGAATGGCAGAGACTGTGTAACTCAAGGTAAAGAGCTTGAACCTCCACCCAAGGATGAGGGGGAGCCACAAAAGGGAGAGACGTGGTTATATGTGTGCTTTGGAATGACAGCACAGGAAGATAGGTATGTGGGGTGGGGGATGAAGAGACCAGAGGCAATGGAGCCAAAGCCAGCATGGCAATGAGCCAGGGGGACAGACTTATGACCACCCTGGCAGTGTTTGTGCAAACCACTCCCCCAGTACACCTGAAGAAGCCATGTCCAGTAAAACAATTAAGTCCAAGCCCCACTCCCTCACTCTACCACCTCCCAGACACATCTCTTTGACTTGGCTAGGGAATGAGGCCTGATACTCATAGCTCGGCCTCCATTCCTAGCCATTGACATTCCAGGGCACCATTGAGTTAGACCCATTAAAGAGTCTAGGGGTGGGCATTGTTTTTCTTCCCTACTTGCTTGATGAAACCGAGGCTTAGGGGTCCAGTGGCCTGCCTATTAGACTTGGTAGTAGCCCCTGAAAGATGTCCATATCCTAATCTCCAGAACTGGTGAATATGCTACTCTATGTGGCAAAAGGAACTTTGCAGATGTGATTAAGTCAAGCATCTTGAGATGGGGAGAGAAGCCTGGATTATCCAGATGGGCCCAACGTAATGACAAGGATCCTTTTGAGAGGGAAGCAAGACCGCTGAAGGTGGAAGAAGAGGATGACGAGGAAGCAGAGGCTGAAGCTTTGAAAATGGAGGAAGGAGCAAGGAGCCAAGGAATATAGGCAGGCTCTAGAAGTTAGAAGGAAACAGATTCTCCCCTAGAGCTTCCCGAAGGAACACCAGCCTGCTGATGCTTTGATTTTAGCTCAGTGAAATTGATTTTGGGTTTCTGACCTCCAAAACTGTAAGATAACATATTCCTCAGCATCACCAAACTACAGCAGAAATCCTCAGAAGGAGGTGGAATTTATCCTAGGTGAGGAAATATTGTGATTCTGCAGAGGCCCTCATGGAATCTGAATTAACCTCTTCCCTTGCCCAGAACTGGGAAAGCCATGGATGTTGGGCCTGGTTCTCATTTTGCTGTGATCTGGGCAGTTGCTTGGACAAGATAGACGTATAAGGCCCCTGAGCAAGAAGCTGGAAGAATGTGCAGGAAACAGAGTATAGTAAAGTGCTCAGAGGGAGGAAAAGAACGTTTTGCTGTTGTTGAAATAAAAAACAGTACAGGCCCAGCTGCTTGGAGGCCTCCAGTCAGGTGAGAACTGGTGGTGAAGAATTCCACCTCCCACTGAGGGGTTGTTTAGTTTGATGATGCTGAGGGTTTGGAGAAAAGGGGAGGAAATTTTCTCCTTAGCCACAGATCTGAGATGACTGCAAATTGCTTCCCGTGCAGTCTCCTTATTTTAACCTCCAGGGAATAGTGGGCGAGTTTCTGCCTCCCCTGGGTGTACCTGCTGCAGAGAAAGAGGTGGCGTGTAGGCTGCTGGGAGATTCTGGGCTGGGCTGCCCTGGTTCCTTCGTTAAAGTGAGGAGGTTAATGTGAGGATCTCTGAGGTCCTTTTCAGCTAGAATGTTGGAGTCTCCTTGAAAAGCACCAGTTTCCTTAACCATTGAACACATATACAGCCCCAGCCTGATTTAGAGGATTTTAGTTGTAATGGTAAACCTTTCCACAGTCCTCAGCGGGGGCTTCACAGTCATTTTCAAAGTTATTAGCTCACTGATCCTCACAACAACCTAAGAGACAGGCACTGGTATCACCTTATTTTACAGCTGAGGAAACTAAGGCTCAAAGAGGTGAAGTAATTGGTTCAAGTTAGCATCAGAGTCAGGATTTTGACCAAGGTTTTCTGGCCTCCTTGTCACCTCCTTTATGGCACAAAAGGGATCTCAAAGATCATTCCCTTCTTGTGACCTTGCTCTGAGTAGCTGAAGATGCTTCCTGGGATTCCTCAGAGAGTTACTTACTAGCGGCTATGGTTTGAATGTGTCCCCCAAATTTCTTGTGTTAGAAACCTAATCTCCAAATTCATATATTGATGGCATTTGGAGGTGAGGCCTGTGGGTGGTAATTAGGATTAGTTAAGGTAGTTAGGGTGGGGCTCCATGATGGGACTGGCGGCTTTATAAGAGGAAGAGAGATCTGAGCTGGCATACTCTCTATCTCTCTCCATCTTCTACCATATTATGACACAGAAAGAAGACCCTCATCAGATGCGACCCCCTTGATCTTGGACTTCCCAGCCTCCAGAACTGTAAGAAATACATTTCTTGTCTTTCTAAATTACCCAGTCTCAGGTGTTCTGTTACAGCAACAGAAAATGAACTAAGACACCAGCAAACTGGGTTGAGTCTTTTTCTTCCTACTGGTCTTGTTCCTGAACCCCAGATCTCTGCTTCAGGTTTAGCCAAGGAGCTTAGGACCACCTCATTTTTTACCCACCAGCAGGTACTTCCTAAGCTTGGCACTATTTCAGACCCCGTGGGGCACTCTGAGCATGAAAGAACAGACTGGCACAAGTGAAACAAGTTATGGAGGCTGATGTGGGTGGTTCTGGACCCCAGCAGTGGCTGAGGAGGCGGTGATGTCACCTAGCAGAGCAGTGCTGGGGAGATGGAAGGTCTGGAGGCCTCAGTGGGGGTGAACAGTCCACAATGAGGGTGGACATGGCCCAAGGTGACCAAGGGCTCGGCCTGGGGACGTCACCTGCCCAGTCAGGCCCTCCCTGCACAAAGCCCAAGGAGTTAGCCAATGGCCAGGGCAGTCTTAGCCAGGGGGCCTAGGTGGTCCTAGGGTGCCAGAGGGTCCTAGGCCCCCTGGCTAAGCCTGCCCTGGTCACTGGCTGTGGGAACAACAGTTTCTCCCGAATCCTCTCTTTGGCCAGGAGTACTGCCATGTCCTTACTCCTGTGTATACATGGCAGGATGTAATTATTCTAAAGATACCATCTTGAAGCTTTGAATCCTGAACTCCCAGCCCCAGCATTAAGTCTGCCTTCTGCCTTCTTCACTTGCCCCTCCACAATGGGGCTGCAGGGGCCGCAGGGGGAATGAGCATCAGCAGAGACCCTTGTGACTCCTGGGCACTGCCTGCAGAGCTTTGGTCCTGTGTGCAAGGGCCTGTGGATCATGGTCGAACAGTCAGACCCTCAAGTCATGTTGGGCCTGACTCCACAGTGACCTGGGAAAAGTAATTTTACTTATAAACCCCAATTGTCACATCTGTAAAATGGAGGTAATCACAGTAGCTGCATCATACGACAGCTGAGGGGATGAAATGGGAGAATCCACACAGAATGGTTCAGCGCCACGCCAGGCATCAGCAAAGTTAATGTCTTGATGACTCTATTCTCCTGCAAAGTTACTGTCTTCATGACTCTATTATAAACCAGAAGAATGTTTTCTCTTTTTTTTGAGATGGGGTCTCACTCTGTGACCCAGGCTGGAGTGCAGTGGCATGATCTCGGTTCACTGCAACCTCCGCCTCCTGGGCTCAAGTGATCCTCCCACCTTAGCTTCCTGAGTAGCTGGGATTACAGGTGCACATCACCATGCCTGGATAATTTTTTGTATTTTTGGTAGAGACAGGGTTTCACCAAGTTGCTCAGGCTGGTCTTGAACTCCTGGTCTCAAGTGATCTGCCCACCTTGGCCTCCCAAAATGCTGCAATTGCTGGTATAAGCCACTGCGCCTGGCTATATTATAAACCAGAAGAATGTTCTTAAGAAAACAGTCCCTAATAAAAGATGCAGAAACCTCCTCCCAGGAAGATGTGGAAGAGAGGCCTGGGCCTCAGCTGATGGGATGGTGCCTGTGGGTTGGTAGTCATGGCACTCACTCCCACTTATCAGATAGGAGGGCTTACAAGGGCCAGAATTAGAACCTCTGGCTTTAGACCTTTGGTTGTCAATTCTCTGTATATGGGAAATCAAAACGGAACTTCATGGATGTCTCTGGAGGTGCACTGAAGTCAAGGCTGGAACTGGTGAGGGAGAATCTTTCCTATTCAAAAGAAATAGACTGCTTGGGATGGGTGAAGGCTGGGGCAAGAGCCCTGCATGCCAAGAGGGTCTCCTCCAGCTGGATGGTTCCAAGGTTTCACATGAATAATCAGTAGGAGGGAGCGAAGGGGCCCAGCTTCCTCATCTCTTGGAGAGGGTCTTTGGCTTTTGCAGAGTGACAGCCACAGGAGGCAAACTCCACTGGATGCCATGAGGACAATGGGTGGGGGGGCGGGCCCTAAGGAGCCAGAGTCAGAAGAAGGATGGGCAGAAACCAAGGAGGCTGTGATGACAGGGGCAGGGAGGTGGCAGCGCCATGGGACACATCAATGCTGACCCTAAGCTCTTCAGATTGCTGTTAGCACTGTGAGGCAATAAGGATGGGTGAATCTGCAGGCTGGGAGGGTGGTGGGATACTCAGCAAGATATCTGGCCTTGGGCCAGCCCAGGCTGGGGCTGGGTGGTGGGGATCTGGAGAACAAGCACTCCCTGCTGAAAGAGAGGGAGAGGTGTGCCACCCAGAAGGAACAACACCTGGGTTTGCCAGCCCTCCTCCCTTGCACTATGCTGCGAGGAAGTCAATCACATGTGTGTCTCTGAGGTAACAATGTACCCCCAGCACAGAGGCTTCCATGTGGAGGATGCTAAGGGAGCACTGAGAGTGGATTTGCTTAAAAAGAAGCAGGGATCCCTAGTGCTGATGATGGGCTAGATTTTCCTCAAGGAAAATAAACTTCAGACTTAAGACACAACAAAGGCGAAAATAAAATAGAGGCTCTATTTTAGCCATCTTATCTACTACAGTATCAATAATCCTGTTCCACTTTTGCAAGATGCATAGCATAGTTCTAAATAGGACGTTTACGTGATCAGGTATCTAGTCAACATTTGAACGGAGAATCTACTAAGGCTTAATGTAGAACCAAGCCCCACGGATGTCAGACACAGGTGTACCCACAAGGAAATGAATGTTGATTCAATAACCTTATTTGATCTTTGACAACCCCATTTATTATGTCATTATGGGGACTGGAGACTGGAGGAAGAGAAAACAAAGAGTGGTGAGCTGGCTGACCCTGGTCACACTGACAACCAGTTCATGACCATGTCAAGAAGCTTCTGTGTGTCTCCCCACAGTGGCCTGGAGCTGACTCCTGGCTGACCTAGTAGCTTGTCCCTACTGCTTGGCCTCCATACAAGTGACTCATTGATGAAAGTTGCCAGGGGGAGCTACTGAATATCTGAGGGAGAGACATGCTTCTGAAAACTGTGAAACAATGAAAAGCCCTTAACAATTGATTTAAAATCAATATGGTGTGGAAATAGCACCCAAAATAGAAATATCCTCAAGAGGCCAAGGGATAGATGTACATTCGTCATTGCTGTTTCTGTCACTGCACTCATTTTCCAACCCTGACTGTGTGTACACATGTAAATATTTCATACGGACTCAGCCTCACACTGGGCTGTTCAACTTTTTATTAATAACAAGAATAATAATAACCTCATTTGTGGAGTGCTTCTTTCTGCCAGCTACTTTAAATTTACTCATTTAATCCTGCCATCAATCCACGTAGGTCAATATGGTTATTCCCATTTTACAGATGAGGAGACTGAGGCTTCCTAGGTCCACTCAGCAGCCTATTTTAAATCAGAGATTTAAACTCAGGTCTATCTTTTTTTTTTTTTTTTGAGACAGAGTCTTGCTGTGTCACCCAGGCTGGAGTGCAGTGGTGAGATCTCGGCTCACTGCAACCTCCACCTCCGGGGTTCGAGCGGTTCTCCTGCCTTAGCCTCCCGAGTAGCTGGGATTACAGGAGAGTGCCACCATGCCTGGCTAACTTTTGTATTTTCAGATACAAAAGAGACAGGGTTTCACCACGTTGGCCAGGCTCGTCTCAAACTCCTGACCTCATGTGACCCACCTGCCTCAGCCTCCCAAAGTGCTGGGATTAAGGCGTGAGCCACCATGCCCAGCCTTAAACTAAGGTCTATCTGATTTCAGAGATGATCTTACCACTTTTCTGTATTGTCAAACTTGCCAGACGGCAAGGAAGAACTGGGAGGAATAATGAATGCATCTAGTGAAAGAATTGGGACCCTAAGACATCTGGAGGCTCTGGTAGCAACTGTCCAATAGAACTTTCTGCAGTGATGGAAATGTTTTGTTTCGACACTGTCCAATATGGTAGCCTGTAGCCACACATGGTTATCAGGCACTTGAAATGTGGCTTGGGTGACTGAGAAACTGAATTTTTAATTTAATCTTATTTATTTATATTTAAATAGTTACACATTGCTAGAGGCTCCCATACCGGACAGCACAACCCTAGTGCTATGGGCAGAAGTCAACAAGATGATTCTGGGTTGAGAACTGTGTAACATCTAACATTTGGGTCACAGGAGTGGGATGGGGAGTTAAAAATGACTGGGGTCGGGGGGTGCTGATGCATTGTGAGCAGTCACCTCCAAATGTGGGAGCTGAAACATCGAATCAGAGAAAGGAAGGAGGAAGGGAGTGGGCAGGACAGAGGGGACGGGAGGAGCTTGGCAAGCGGGGGCAGGTACAAGACAGGTTCACCTGAGGATCCAGTCCCTTGTTCCCTGTGCTCGAGACCCAGAAATGCAAAGGAAAGATGAAGACTTCAGAGAGGGGAAGGTCTCATGCCACTTAGTGGATCTACCCACAGGGAAGCATCTTCCTGTGCCTCTGTCAGCGTCTTAGACTTCCCATGAGCTATGTCCACCTTCATCCACACCCCATTTCTATGTTTGCTTTGGAGTGTCTGAGCAGCCAAGGCCTCATCCTTGGAGCAGGGAAGTAAACATCATGGAGACAAACTCACTTGACTTCACTTAGAAAGGCTAATGACCCAAGATTTTCCAGCTCAAAGGCCCTGAGCATCTCCCAAGAAGATATGGCCATGGTAAAAAGACATTAGGAAGCAGAGGGCAATAAACCGTGTATGATCAGAAAGAGTAGGACAAATCCTTGACTAGTGTGCCAGAGGCAACGCTTTGAACAGAAGAGCCACACAGGCTGCCTCAAACAGCCACTCCACCCTGGTTTACAAATTGAATGCATCCTTCACCCTGCTCCCGCCCCATTCTGCAGATTTGCAGGGAGCAGGAGCAGCAGCAGAAGGGCCTGGGCAGCTTGCTCCAGAAGAGACTCCTCATCCTGGATTTTCAAAGGGGAGGGTGGGTTTATCCCTTTGTCCTTATACTGTCTTGAGTCTGGACTTCAAAACGTAAGAGGTAAATAGCAGAACCGGTCACAGAGAGAAAAGGGCTTCCCAGGAAGTCATGCTGGGAACTGGAACATCTAACCCCCTATTTTCCATGTCTGATAAAGAAAGAGAAAAAGTGAGCTTGGGATGTTTGCAAGAGGCAGTCCCTAAGGTCCCCACATCACAGAACCCTCTGTCGATACCTGAACTAGGGGCTGGAGGAGGTCACACTTGGTCCCTGCCTTAGAGAAGGGAGGCAGACCTGGACACAGATGGTCATGCACAGCAGCGTGTGCAGAGAGCCCAGAGGAGACCAGGCCCAGTTGGGTTCTGCTGTCTAGGAACTATGGTCACATAAAAAATCCCAGCAGACAATGGTGACTGTGGTCATAGCAGGTCAGCCTAGTCAAGCCAGGGGAAAGTCAGTCTCAGTGATGTAACTATATCTGGCTGCCCTGTGGGAGATGACCCCTCTCTGCTGGCTATACATTGGGTGCCATAGACAGGGCAGACATGCGCTATGGGCTAGGCCATTGCAGTGTTATAGACTCGGAGTTGGCCCCAGCCTACCAGGTACCCTGAGATGGGGTGCATGGAAGCCCCAGGGCTGGATTGCTAGTGGTCTAATCTCCATTGTGGGCAAAGCCAACGCCTGTCTGCTTTCTTGCTGGATACAGTGGGCTCCATTCCAGTCTAGCTGTCTGCCAGATCCTGCAAAGCTCAGTGTAATAGGGGCTGCCAGAGCCAGGCACCAGTCAATGCTGCATGAGGGCTGGTTAGTGCTCTGTGCTTGAGAAGGGTTGTTCTGGAAATCTCAGTTAGCCTCTGTGCCCAGTGATAAGGGCCCTCTGACTGCTATGGAAACCTTGGTGCTGGGCTGGATTTCCTGAGAAGGATCTGGGTAGGTTTGGGGGCACAGCGCTTCAAGGCTCCTGTATTGATTCCAGGAGTATAATTGTTTCTGCTCTCAGCAAGACCTCGAGGGCAGAAAAAAGGAGCTTGGGGTGCATGCAGTGGGCACCACAGGCCCTTACTCCTGCAGGGTTGCGTGATCAGTTGCAGCCCAGCTGGGGAGGGGTGGGGATGTGTAGCCCAGGGCAGACACTGGCCTGTCCTAGTTACTCTTGTCAGCAATGAGTATGAGCCCTTTAGGCTGTGCCCTTCTCTGTGCTTTTCAAAATGAAGGACTTGAGGACAAAGGGAGGGACCTTTTCCTGGGACCAAGCAGTGTGTCCTTTCTTAGGAGAGGGTAGTGAAGTCTGGGTCAGCAGCAAGGAAAGGAAGGGGTTAGAAGTTACAATTCCCAGGATGGCTTCCTGGAAAGCCCTGTTCTCCCTGAGACCAGTTCTGCTATTTACCTCCTGCCCTTTGAAGTCCAGACTCAAGACAGTATGAGGACAAAGGGATAAACCCACTCCCCTCTTTGAAAGTTTAGGATGAGGAGTCCCCTCTGGAGCAAGCCGTCCAGGCCCTTCTGCTGCTGCACCTGTTACCCCCTAAATCTGCAGAGTGGGGTTGGAGTGGGGTTAGGAGCACATTCAATTAAAGTGGGGCCAGGCTTCCAGCATGAGTATAGAGGAGGTGGTACCCAAGGTCAGCTTTGACCTGACAGCAGCAAAAGCTGCCCTCCCTCCCCCAGCCACTAACATACTCCCCTCTTCCCTCTATGCCCCCTCCCTCCACCAAAGTTTCTCTTTCTCCTTAATAATGCATAGGATAACACACAGGCCTTAGAAAAGCCCACCACGGTGCCCCTCTGTGAATACTGGGTGCAGATGCTTCCTACCTCCTCCCCAGTCATGCTTTATCGACTGCAATGCTAGGGCCATGGGTTGTGATTCTGTGGTGAGAATCAATTTCATAGATGTCAATAAACTAAGAGGAGGATTAATTTAGACTCCGAGGCTGAGCATGACAGCTATTTTGGGTCAAGTCCACATTTCATTCCTAAATGGACTCTAGCTGACCCATCCTTTCCCCTGGTCTGGCTCCTTACCCTTCATTCTGAGTTCAGCACGCTGAGTTTGGCTACATGCCTATGAAGAAGCACTGGGCTAATTTCCAGTCTTGGGGCCTTCTCCCTCCCCCTGCCCCATCACCCCACTGTTCATTATAAAAGCCAAAAAACATGGAAGAGAATTTGGAAACACATCATGCAGAATCACGCCCCTCTCATAGCAAGAAATACTGTTTGGCCTTCCTCTTCTGCCTGGATCCATGCGTGTGATGGCTGAACCGGGACACTCTCTTTATGGTCTATTTATTCAATTAATGTTAGATCCATCTCCATGTGGCCTTTGAGTCTTCGAGAGCATCATTTCCAGTGGCTGCAGAATGTCGTGTCAAGTGGATAGACATGCACTATTGAATCATTTGTCTTCTGTGCACATTGTTGCTGGAAGCCAGGTCATCTGACCTGATTTTGGCCCATAATGCATATTTGCCAGTCCCTGTGCAGGGAGTGGGGGCAGAATTTAGATATATTTCTTCATGAAACATTTAGGAACTGTTAGCTAAAGGCAGGGCACCATACCAGTGGGAGGACAGGGATTGAGGGAGTAAGAAAATGTGGCCTTAGATTTTCAGTTACTTGAGATTGTAACTGGCAAGGAGCCAGGCCACCAAGTCTCACATAATAAAGGGGGCTGCCGACTCCCAGGGAAGTGATGACATGCTTGGTTCTGAGAAAACAGCCTCTCAGATAATTGGAACTTGCCTTGTAGACATTAGTGCATGCCCTTTAATTTGTTACTAATGATAAGACAATAAGGTTCGGGACTAATTTACTTAAAAATAAAAGTAAAGAGTCTAGGGACTTTTTCTGTATTAGCTTCAGTTGCAGTCAGAATCAGTGCCTTCTGACGTTTCTTGAGTGAGAGAAGGGATGTGGAGTTAAAGCTGTCCTGCTGGCAATTGTATCAGACCTGGGAGTTTTTCCCACATGGACTCCCATTTATAATGTGCATGGGGCAGGAGTGGGGAGCCTGAAAACCACTGTTTGACATGAGAATAATAATAACTGCTATGTTTACTGAGCTTGTACTGCAAGACTGTACTAGACACTTTACTTACGAAACAGGATTTTGGCCGGGTGTCGTGGCTCACGCCTGTAATCCCAACACTTTGGGAGGCCAAGGCAGGCGGATCACTTGAGGTCAGGAGTTCGAGACCAGCCTGGTCAACAAGATGAAAACTTGTCTCTACTAAAAATACAAATATTAGCCAGGCATAGTGGTGGGCATCTGTAATCCCAGCTACTTGGGAGGCTGGGGCAGGAGAATGACTTGAACCCGGCAGGTGGAGGTTGCAGTGAGCTGAGATCCTACCACTGCACTCCAGCCTGGGCAACAGAGCAAGACTCTGTCTGAAAAAAACAAAACAAAACAAAACAAAAAAACCCAAAACCAAAAATTAGCTGGGTGTGGTGGTGCGGGCCTGTAATCCCAACTACTCGGGAGGCTGAGGCACGAGAATCACTTGAACCCGGAAGGCAGAGGTGCACTGAGCTGAGATTGTGCCACTGCACTCCAGCCTGGGTGGCACAGCAAGACTCTGTCTCACAAAAAAAAAAAAGAAAAGAGAAAAAAGTAACAGAATTTTCTTTACAATAATCCTTTATGGTAGGTATTATTTTCTTCACTTTTGAAAAGAGGAGATTGCAAATTACAAAAGTTACGTGACTTGTTAGAGGACTCACTTCTTCCTTCTCCAAAGCCACTCTTTCCAGAGTGGTCTCATGCACATTTGCCTTTTAAAATAAAATGGTAACTGGATAGCAATCCAGACCTAGGATTCTTATATAAGAGAAATTATATGTAATAATTTTAGAAAGCTCTCTTAAAGTAATTTACTTTCCAATGAAAGTATGTACTTAGAGCTGAAATTGATAAGAATATATGTTTATAAAAAGTACTTAAGTTTATTTTTGTCCTTTTCAAAAGAGACAGTACCTTGTAGTTATAAAAGCCTTTAAATTAACATACCACATCAGTGGGCTAAGAACCTCATCTCATCCTTACTTGTTTTACTGGTAGATTAAAAACTTCAGGAAATTTACAGACTTTCTGCTCTGCCCTGAGAAGTAAGGAGACCAGACCAGAAACCACTGACCAGCAAATCTTAGTGGGGGTGCAGAGTCTGTCTGGCAGCTAAATGTATGAGGTGGGCAGAAGAAAATTTGAGGGGTCCAGAGTGAGCATTCCAAGTGCCAGGGCAGCCTGCGTCTGGTTTTAAAAATTTGACTTTGTTTTTCTTTTCTTTTCTTTTCTTTTTTCTCTTTTTCCGAGACAGGGTCAGCCAGGCTGGAGTGCAGTGGTGCGATCATGGCTCACTACATCTCAACCTCCCAGGCTCAAGTGATCCTCTCACCTCAGCCTCCAGAGCAGCTGGGACTACAGGTGTGTGCCAGCATGCCCAGCTAATGTTTTTGGTTCTGGTGGAGATGAGGTCTCACTATGTTGCCCAGGTTGGTCTTGAACTCCTGGGCTCAAATGACTCTCCTGCCTTGGCCTCCTAAAGTGCTGGGATTACAGGCATGAGCCACCATGCCTGGCTGTTGTTTTTCTGGATTACTGAAATAAACACAGTTCATAATCATGTAAGTCAGAGAGAGCCATTGGTTTTGTTTTTGGATGGCATAGAGTAGGCCATACCCAAGGTGATGATTTATTCTGATTCTTTCGTAAGAACCTTCTACTGCATCTGACTGTGGATATTTAAATGCTCTCATCACCAGCCTCTGTGGCATCCCTGCCTCACACTCAATCCATTTGCCCGACCCTCATGTGTTCAGAGGGTCTGACTGCAGGCACAGCTACCTGCATCTGCCATTCCTTCCCCACATTTATGGAGTGATGTCCAGTCAGCAGGCTGATGTACACCTTTGATATTCTGTGTTG
Organism: Pan troglodytes; assembly: GCF_028858775.2. NCBI lineage: Eukaryota > Metazoa > Chordata > Mammalia > Primates > Hominidae > Pan > Pan troglodytes. The sequence continues at coordinate 66,480,776 of NC_072416.2, forward strand.
AGTTTGGGGCTAGAGATGAATTCAGGAGTCCATAGCACATAAGGGGGAGCTACATCCCTGTACAAGAGTGGGCGAGGTCACCAGGGCATGGCAGATGGGGTATGCAAGGAGACCAGGCTATGTCTTGGGACAACCACGTTGGAGCTGCCAGTGGAATATGGAAGGGTGGAAAGGATGAGATAGGAGGAGTGGGAGCTGAGTTAGGAGAATGCAGTGCCCTGGGGCAGAGGATTTCAAGTAGGCAATGAGCTAGGAGGGCCTGGATGAGCGAAGAAGCCCAGGCTGTGTGGGGCCTGCTGGGATTCCTATCTGCTGCCCTTGCTTGTTAATTTTTACCCAAACCCCATGAATATATGGTCTCAAATCTTGGAAATTCTAAACCCTATCTATGAGAATGAGTCTTACTCTTTTTTTTCTAGTTCATTTTTTTTTTTAGGTCATGGAATATTATTTGATCATTAAAGAACACGGGAAGAAAAAGTGAAAAAAAGAAAAATTAAAAATGCCTAAATTTCAACCTTTCTAAACAGACCATATGTTAACATTTTGGTCTATTTTCTTTCAGCGGCTTTTCAGTGGTTTAGGATTTTGAAAACTGCTATTATAATTATATTGTATACATAAATGTGTACTAAATTTAACACATGTTGCAGGCATGAATTTATGGCTTTTAAAACATGGCAAACATCATTCAGACTGGTACAAAGTTCAGTACCCACCTTTTAATTAAATTTTCATTATATTACTCCTTTCCGTTGTTATATATGTTTTGGTTATTTGAGGTCAGGTACTGAGAGAAGAATGTAAATTTATGCCCACAACTGTCATTTGGCCAGCTTCTTGTATTTCTAACGGTAACAAATTTTGCCTCATGTATTTCGATGCTAAAGTACTGAGTGTACAAATGTTCAGAACAGTTATGCTTTCACAATTGCTCCTATGAATATAAAATTACCCTTTTTATCCTGCTTGACACTGCTTATTGCCTTAAATTGTGCTTTGTCTGATATAGCCACTCACGCTTTTTCTTTTGTTTGCATTTACCTGGGATAGCTTTGCCTACCCTGGAGCCATTTAATTTTAGGTGAGTCTTCTGTATGAATTTAATCTAGAACCTTTGTCTTCTTACAAGGGAATGTTAAATGCTTACATTTATCGTCATAACCATTCCAGGTGGCCCCCTGTCATCTTGTTTTATGTTTTTTGCATTTCCTTTCTTTTCTGACTTTTGAGCAATAGCTGATGATTTCTTTTCTCTTTTGCAGTGATTTGGAAGGGAGACATCTTGTTTCTCACTCCACTGATCCGCGTTCTATTGCCTCCAATGAATGTTTTAATTTGACTCTGTGTTCGGTTTCTAAGCAGCTCTGCTTATCTCAGCTTGCCCTTCTCATCTCCTTTGGTGGAGGCGACATCCTCTGCAGAGTGGTTTTAAAGGACCTATGTTGGTTTTTCTTTGTTTGCTAGCTCCAGGAAGGGAGTCCTGCATGCCTGGAGCAGGAGAGTGGCAGGCCACTCCTAGGAGGTGCCCCAGTGCTTCCTGCAAGATGAAGGGATTGTCCAGGCCACAGGGTGTGTGTGTTTGGCAATGGTGGGTGGGAGGCGTGGCAGAAAGTGTCATCACTACTACCTGTGTTTGGAAGCCCTTCCTTTTGGCTCCACTGGCCCTTGTTTGAGAAAGACAGCCCGAGCAGATCTGGTCCCTGCTGGCAGGGATGAACTCTTTACAGAGAGAGGGTTCTAGGGCTGAGGGACCAGAGTGAGGGTAGGTTGGGGGAAAGGGACCTGAGCTGACCCTTGCCTAGAAAGGTGGGTCAGGGCCTATTGGTCTCAGCTGGGAAACTTCCTGGGCATACAAACTGTTTTAAAAAATCCTTTTAAAGACTTGTAAATGGAATTTCAGTGAGGGCTTTTTCAGTGCCTCCATTTGTCTACTCTCTTAACCAGGTATTGCTCTAATATATTGCATATTAAAACTCTCTACAGGGCAATTAGCAGCTTTAAGTGGTTTGTTTAAAATTAAACACTCCGGCATTTTTTTTTTTTCATTTATTCAAGTTGGTTGCTCCCCCGTATCCCCTAACACAGAGGTGCCAGTTCTGCTGAGGGCCACAGACAGGGAGGGCTGGGGCCTGGGAAAGGCAGGGTGGGGGCTGGCTGGGGTGGGAGGGACATCCTACCAGGGCCCAAGTTCTCCAGAGGGAGACACAGGCCAAGAAGGGCCTCATCTTCTGGGGGGCCTGAGGGGCAGGAGTGGGACTGGCCTGCTGTCAGTGATCCTCTGCCTGACTCGGACAAAGCTTTCCCAACGGTGGCCTCAGGGACAGGCCACAGGTCAGAAGACCACTGGTGAGAAGGAGGCAGGCAGTGTGTGCACTGGTCAGTGCTATGGCAGGGCCAGCCTGGCTACTGGGGAGGGTGGTGAAGCCAGTGGCACCTCAGGAGATCTAAACCATTTCCACTCTACACCAAAGTCTGCACCCCACAAACACCAAGTTCCTCTGGAACCAGAATCTTAGCTAATCCTCTGCGATCCCTTGGAACATTTCAGCTGGAATCAAGTGGTAGCATCACCAGGGTCCCAAAAAACAAGTGCCGAGGAGGTCTCAGGGCAAGGACAATCTCAGGCTTGGTCACTGGAGATCAAAGTCATTACTCTAACCTCCATGCTGCTCCACCCACATAGTCAAGATAGCCACTGCCAAACCCTCAGAGCACCAGATTAGGAAACTGAGGTCCAGAGACATAGGTGATATATCCAAGTTCATGCAATAGAATAATCTGAATTCCTTACAGCATCTAAAAGTATTCCAATACATTGGCTTTTCCCCTTCTATGTGTGTTGATATAAACCCTGTGACCCAGGTGCTACTGTCTGGACCCAACACACAAGAGCGTGCATGTGTGTGTGTGGTGTGTGTTCCCCCTGGTAGAATTATTCACTCCTCCCCCTGGTAGGATTATGCTTCCAGTGCTCTCTGCTCCTCCTTCCATATTACCACTTATCTTATCTCACTGCACTGTAGTTATCTATCTCTGTCTTCCTTCTAGGACTTGAGTACCAAGCAGGGACTTTGTGCTCTTCTTTGCACATAGTAGTAGGCACACAATGGATTTTGTTAAATGAATGTTGATGAATTCACAACGCTCCACTCACTACATATAGGTCACTATGGCTTGGTCTTATTAAATGTGCAATCCCATTATAATAAATTAATTTAAAATTATATTCTTCTGAAGGTTAACAGTGGAAAAACTGTACTTTGCTCAGCATACCATGCCTGTGGGACGGACACATGGCTGCTTAGACCACACTAATTCATGGTGCCCCTTGTGGCAGCATGCTCTAATTGCAGGCAAAGGGTCTCAAGAGCTTGTCTTTCAAATAAGGAATACAAAGGCAAATCATCCTCACCGACTGTATACAAGCTTCTGAAATACACCAGCCTTTGCCTCTACTCTGCTACCCCAGGTTCCACATACCAGGTCTGCTTAGACCTGGTGTGAGATAAGGTTGGCAGTATTTATAAGATCCCGACTTGCCTCACCTGTTGGGCTACATTAATTCCAGAGGCGTGAGGAAGCACCCAGAAGGGAATGTCATGAAGTGGCCATGTGCATTTGCACATTTTCTACACTGCATCTCTTGTTCTGTTTTAGAATTGACTACCTCCCTGAGGACAGGGACTGTATCTCATTCACTTCCATCTCTCCAGTGTCTGACACAGGGTTCAACACAGAGTAGGAGCCAGTTGTGTGAGCAGGGCGTGAATACTTGGTCCTGGCTGATGAAGTTGCTCTGATGTAACCAAACAGCCCTACTTTCTGATGCACAGCCGTTCCAAACATCCGTGCCTTTATTGTTATCATTCTGATTTCTCAACTTGATTTTGTTTTCCAGAAGTCACCATTCAACCCTGTCGAGTTCAGCATGTGCTGACACACATTGTTACTGGGGTCAATGGCCAGATGAGCCCTTAACATTTCATTTCCAAGTGTTTGTCATTTCTCATTAGTTATATGTTTATAATCACTAAGGTCTTATCCCTGGACAACTTGTCAAAATTGTTGTGGCCTTGCCCACCCTTGCACTCATCCTTCCAGAACTGTGGAGAGCATCTGGAATCCTGGCATGACTTTTCAAAGAAAACACAGTGATCTCTTTCATCCTCTATTATCTTGCACATCAAAACTCTTTACTCATCAAGAGACTGTCTCATAGCTGTGAAAGTTACCTCCTCACTGCCTTGCATCCTCCACAGAACTGCAGGTGCCTCTTGGAAGAAGTGCTGCATCTGTGCCCCTCTCCTTTCCTGCCTTTGTTTTCCATTGTCATTAGAAGCGTAGCCATGGAGAGAAATCTGGCGCAGAGTGCAACTGCAGCCATTAGAAAAGACAGATTTTCCTTCTAACCAGCCTAAGGAGGATGGGGTTTGGTTTTCAGCCCCTGCAGCCTACAGAGAAATAAGCAGAATGAATTCAAGATGGCATGTCCAAAAAAATCTCCTTTTGTAAAACAAGCTGTTTGCACAGGAGCAGGTGACTGATGGGTGCTGCAACCAAAAAGGGCTGTGGAATTTGCAATGACCCCAACTCAGGCCCTCCCAGCAGCCACCCTGGGAGGCAGCTGCTCAGGAGTGTCACTGGGAATCATGAACCAAAGGATACTATTGCCTGCCTCCCAGTGCACAGGGAGCAAATCTTCTGCCTCCTCCCTCACAGAGAAAGCCTCTCCTAAGCTTTGTGCTTGGGTTTGGGCACTGCAGCTGTTCTTGGCATCTGTGCTTCATGGCAGCCATTACTGCCTGCGACTTGACACAGGCAGGAATCCTTGTGGCAGACCTGCTACCCTTCTCCTGCCCAGGGCTTTTGTGAAGACCAAATGAGAGAAATAATGTAATTTATTTGAAAACCAAATAGTACTGGTAGGAATGCTCAACTGTGGTGCTACCTGGCAATACCCTCCAGAAGCTCTGGCTTTGAGACACTTGGTGAGCACACTCAACACTGCAACAAATTACCCAGATTCAGTGAGATGCCTCAAACTGATGGCTTCAGATTTCATATCCCTTTCTTTGCCTATGAGCTTTTTTGGTTCTCTAACACTTGTTAGTCTGACATTCAAGGCTTTCTCAACTCTTCTTTCCAAACATCTATTTCATATGGAAACTCTTCTCCATTTCAGTGCTCCCAAACATACCATTGTCATTCCTACCCCTGTTCATTTGATCACAACTTACCCTTGCCTTCCTTCCCCATCCCACTCACCCCTCAGAGATTATCCATATTGTACCCATGCTTGAAGACCAAGCATAAGACTTCTCCACAAGTTGACCCACAAATCACCCTCCCTCCTTCAAAATAATAGTTACTGGGTTCTTGCTGATCTTGAACCAGAGAAGCAGTGATCTCAGTGGTTAAGAACAGGCTCTGCAGTCAGATTGCCTGGGTTGGGGTCCTGGTCCTCTTACTGTCTGCGTGACCTTGAGCAAGTTACTTAAAGTCCCTGAGCATTGCTTTCCTCAGCCGTAAAGTAAGGATAATAATGGTATTCTTTTACACATATGTATCGCTGAGCACAATGCCTGACCCACTGTAAACACTTGAACGAGGGTTAGTATTGTCTCTAAGCATTTTCATATATGTTGCCATGTAATTGCCATGGCAGGAAAAGTTAGTTTTATTGCCCCAGAGGAGAAAGACGAAGTCTGGAAAGGTTAAAGCACTTGCCCAAGGCCACACATTTGATGGTAAAAATGTGATTCAGACTCAAGTTTGGTTGGCATCCATAGCTTTTCCACTGCCATAGCCAACTTGCCTTAATCAGGACTCCTGTGGTTACTCCAGCCCCCGTTCCTTGGTTCACTCTGCATATGAGCATCTCTCCTCTCCCCAGCCAGACCCTGGTCTCCTCCTGGGGAAGGGTTCTCAAAACACCCCACTCTAGCTATCCATCATTTGGCATTTGTTGAATTAACAAAAGAAAGAATGAGTAGGAAAATGTGCATATTAACACCAGACTATCCCCAAATAACTTAGCACTGGTACTTGGTACCTGAAAGTCAGGGGCCTCCCAACAGAACCAGAGGTGAGCCTCCCTCCACCTCAATTCACCCGCTATGCTTTGAGTCAGGAAATCTGTGTTGCTCTCCTGCTAAAACATTTGAAGTGATCCTCACTTTTCCTGTAGGACTAATCTGAGTATTTTCTTTACAGTTCAACGTGCTCTGTTAACATAAGCCTTCACTGAGCTTAATACATATTTCTTTGGCTGTCTTCCTCCAGAAGGCAAACTTTTGGAAGAAAAGGTGATGGGTGAGAACAGCAACAATATGTGTTCCCTCAGAGCTATGCAGTGAATGGACCCATGGCCTGCCCTAGGAGTCAGGAGAAATGGCTCTGGGCTCTGGTTTCCAGATTTACGTTCTCTCTTTTTAAAAGCAAAGCTACTTGTAAAGTGCTGTAAACACCGAGGTCAGAACTTCAGGGTAAACATGATGGAGAACAATGCCCATTTTGCTACTTGCCTCATTATCCCAGGAAAGAGCCTCATGTGTGTTAATTGGACAGAGAAGAACATGAAAGATCGTGTAGAGTGTGCCCAAAGTTACTGATATCCTACGTTTTGGTGTAGACACACTTAATCAGGTGAAACTGTCCTTTCAATCTCCTCAGGCACTGAATAAGGATGGGGAATGACGCAGTAGAGTTGTAGAAAAGGCACTGAAGATTCTGAACAGCAAATTCTCTTTCTTTTTTTCATTGTTTTTTTGAGACGGTCTCATTCCAGTAGCCCAAGCTGGAGTACAGTGGTGCAATGTTGGCTCACTGCAGCCTCTACCTCCCATGCTCAGGTGATCCTCCCACCTCAGCCTCCTCCTGAGTAGCTGGGACTACAGGTGCACACCACCATGCCTGGCAAATATTTTGTATTTTTAGTAGAGATGGGGTTTCACCATGTTCCCCAGGCTGGTCTTGAACTCCTGGACTAAAGAAATCCACTCGCCTCGACCTCTCAAAGTGCTGGGATTATAGGCGTGAGCCACTGCGCTTGGCCTGAACTGCAAATTCTATATTAAATAACAAAAAGTTCTCTATTAAAGAATACCTGAAATCCCATTTAGTCACAGCTGTCATTTGTTGAGTGCCTACTATGTACCTGATGTTTTATTTGTATTATCTAATTTAATCCTCACTACAACCTGCAACAGAGTTGGTACTATCTCCATTTTACAGAACAGAAAACTGAGACTCAGTGTCTTGTCAAAGGCCAATAAGTGGCAGAGTAGCTTTGACCTTGGGTATGTCTGATTCCTGTCCAGAATTTTTCTCCCAGAGCACAAGGTTGTCATTCCCCTGATTCCCCTGAGGAATCTGGGAGTCCAAGAGACTTAGAGCTCTTGAGTCATCTGGTACAATCATCCCCTTCCTCAACTCATTAGCTGAAGTCAAGACCTGTGCATAATGCAGTTAGCTAATTTGTTTATTCATTGTATGCTTATGTAAATGGCTTGAAATCTTTTCTCAACATGATTATCTGCCAGAAAATAGGGGCCGCATACTTAGCAAGTGTTTTCAATCATGTTTTAACTAGTAATAAATCTTTTGCTTGATTTATCTGAAAATTGTCTGCTTGCTCTCCTTCCTGTTGCCCTTATCTTGTAACACTTCATAAGCTTCCTCCAATAGTAATAACAATAGTTAATATTAAGTGAACACTCACTCTGGACCTGTCAGTCACTGTTCTAAGTGATTTAGCTCAAAACCTAGGAGGTAGGCTTTATTATCACCTCATTCTGCAGGTGAGGAAACTAAGGCACAACTTGCTCAAGTTTATGCAGCCCAAATAGCAGAGCCAGGATTCAAATCCCAGGCTAATTGATTACAGACCTACTTTGCTAAATGCCTCAGTTTATAAAGAAAATATCCTCCTAAATGGAAGCAGTCTAGAACAACACTGCCCAGTAGAAATATAATGTGAGTTATAAATGCAAGCCACATATACAATATAAATTTTCTAGTGGCCACATTATAAAAGTAAAAAGAAACAAGTGAAATTAATTTAAATATATTTTACTTAATATATCTAAAATATTATTTTAACCTGTAATCAATATTACCATTACTAATGCAACATTTTACATTTTTTATACTAATTTTTCAAAAGCTAGTGTATGTTTTATACTTATAGCACATCTTAATTGCCACTAGACATATTTCAAGTGCTTATGGCCCCATATTAGACAACAGATATATAGACAGACATTCTACTTTTCCTATTTTTTTCTATTATTTGTTTCTATTTCAACTTTATTTTAAAAATCTTTTAAATTAAAAAAAATTTTAGAATCTTGCTCTGTTGCCCAGGCTAGGGTGTGGTGGTACAATCATAGCTCATTGCAGCCTTGAACTCTTGGGCTCGAGCAATCCTCCCATCTCAGCCTCCCAAGTAGTTGGGACTACAGGCATTCACCACCATGCCTAGCTAATGTTTTTATTTTTTATAGAGACGGGGGTCTCACTATGTTACCCAGGCTAGTCTTGAACTCTTGGCCTCAAGCAAGCCTCCTCCCTCAGCCTCCCAAAGTGTTGGGATTATAGGCATGAGCAACCGTGCCTGGGCTATTTCAACTTAAAATTTGGGTTTTGCATTGGTATTGGATCAAAGAAGCCTATGTTAACGGAAATGTGTCCTTTGGGTAATTAAATGAACACAGCAACAGTTTAGGACAGTGGAAAGAACATGCTTTAGGCATTAAAAAATCTGGGTTCTAAGCCCCATCTTAGAACCACTAACCAGGGCTGTGGCCAGAGCAGCCCTCAACTTCCCTCGCTGTCTTTCCTCATGTTAAAAAGACATGATGGTTTATGATTATTAATATCCTTTCCATTTCTAAAGCTCTTTCTGCTTACAGCACACATTATTTCAGGGTTTCTGTGTCTGTTTCCTTATTCCGTCCAAGATTTCTATAAGAAAGGACTTATCCCACATTGTGGTTGTGTTCCCTGTGCCCAGCTCTGTGGCTGACACATTTTTGTAGGCACAAGAAATGTCTGTTGAATGAATGGAAATCCAGTCCTCCTTTGAGGGACTCCTGGGCCTCCCAGTTCTTGCCAGAATGATCACAACAGCCTTAGCAATTAATTGCACTTTCTCATATTAGCCTAAAATCTTAACAATCTAAGCTTTCTAAAGGGTTATAGCCAGGATTAGAAACCATTTCCTGATCCTGTGTGCAAAGGAGGTGGTACTCAGCCCTAGGTGTGGCTGCCTAGAGACCCCCACAAATGGCCTCCTTCTTATTACACGCTGTTCTGATGCTAAGGAGAGTTAATTAATGACTCTAAATAAGAAAACAATCAAATCTGTCTGCAGTCATATGAGTCAGAGCAGACCCAGATGGGGTGCCGGGTCCTTGGCTTCCAAGCGCCCTCGGGAAAAGCAGTAGCAGCCTTTGCTCCTTTCATCAGAGCTCTGCGAAGCCCCAGCTTGGAAGGGGAAGGAATCACTCAAAATGGAATGGAGACTCAGCTTGATATGAAGAATTTTTCTTAAAAGTCTAACCCCTTATCTGAGTGTTGTACAGACTGAGGCCCAGGGAGAGGAGAAAAAACATAAGTTCATTCCTTTCTATCCTCTTTAGACATCCAAACCGAATGGGGAGTTCTCAGAAACCGGCCCCTGTGTGTGTTGCAAGATTGGAGCAGTTGGAACTGCCACTTTAGGAGGACCAGACTTGTGGTCTGAAATTCACCAAACCCCAAACCTGCCCACCTTCTGGAGTCTTGCAGCCACATATGGAGGTAGAGCTTTGGTTGGGTGGCATAAGGACAGGAATGTGATGCTTCCCTGAGATTGGCTGAGGCCCACACAGTGAAAATTTTATTTAGGTGTTAGAGGCTTTGCTATGAAAATCTGAGAGTGCAAATAGGTGGAAGGAATCTCTTAACAATATCTGAGTGTCTTCAGCTTTGGAATAGGATGCTAGGAAATAAAGATAAGCTCTATTTCTTTGGCTGTATGTGTACTCTTTGTCAAATAACAGCTTCCTCATGTTTTTTTTCCTTCCTTTCTTAAAAACGAAAAACAATGACAACACTTTGTTGCCATCTACGCTTGGCTTCCTGTGAAAATTTTCCACAGTGGAAAGAAACCCCTGGGCTACTGGTCATGAAGGTCATTATACTACCCTTTCCCCATTCTTTGGTAACCAAGTTCAGTTAACAAAGCTGGATAAGATATAAAGTAGGTGGCACTATCCTTGCTGAACTTGGAAAGACTGATTTGTGTCTAAATCCTAGTGGGTCCGCAATCCTATTCCTCTGGCATTTGATTATAAACTTACATAGAATAATCCAATAGTTCAGTTTTATTTCTGTAATAGCAATAGGGAAAAAACAGTGGTTAGGAGGAACTTCCGGAGTTTGAGATCCAGGATGGAACCTAAATTCTTCCCCTTCTGTGTAACCTTGGGAAAGCCCTCAAAGCTTGGTTTCCTCACCTTGAAAGTGGGAATTATGCCACCACCTACCTCACAGGACTGTGAGGATTAAATACATTCTTACATGTGAAGAGCCTGAGTCAGAAAATGTTTCCTCTTATTAGCTCATAATTCTTTTAACAGGGATTGCTGATGAGTTTGTTCAAAGTAATGCAGTAATATCCACCACAGCTCTGTTTCCTCCTATTCCATTCTGTAATCAGCTTTGGGGAAATCCTCTTGGAGGCCATGGCCCTCAGCTCTTGCTTCTGGTCCACACCCTGAAGTCCTCCCTTCCCACCAGGTGGGTGAGGCCAGCACTCCAGAACCTTGGACAGCTCTCCTCCACAGTGATCCAGCTGGCTGCCCCAGGGAGCAGGAGGGTCTTGGGAAATTTTCCGAGAAAAGCTGCATTAGTGCAGTGATTTAGGAATACCAGGGCTGCAGTCTCATTTCCAGCATGCATACTGCCACTTGCATGCGTGTTCAGATTCTTCAACATGACCAGCCCTTCTGGAAATTTCTAAGGAGCCTCTCAGAACTGTTCACAAGATTTACCAAATCTTAGGGCCTTTTCCTTCTTTTCTATGAACTCCAAGAATTTTTTTGAGCCCAAAAAGAACAGAAACACCACCCACATCTTCCTGAATCTGCTGATATTTAATTTGTTTGGCTTCAGTACAAGGATTAAACATTCTTGATTAACTTCAAGTGAAAGCATAATGTATGAGCACGAGGAAATGTTTTACAAGACAAAGATACAGGTATAAATTAAAAGAAACATAAAATAACGTTATTGCCTGTAGGTGATGTTAAGCACCATTCTAATCAGGATAAGCAGGTGGTTCAATTTATGAGGCAATTTAGCTTTTCACTCTCCAATGCAGAATACAACACACCATATGCAGTCACCTTCCAAACAGGCAAGGAAGAGATTAAGTCCTATTTTTACTTTATGATACTGAGTCACATAGTTCAATGCAAATCACATGGATGCCAAAGTAAGAACAATACCAGGTATTAAAATACCTTCTTTCCTTTGCAGAGCTCTTAGGATTTTGTGACTGCATGAAATTCCTTCAGAGTAACTCCAGGAGAAGAGACACATGTCACCAGATGGGTATTTAGGACTGAGCATGTCTTATCTCTCTCCCCCACTTCTGTCATTAGGCCTGGAAAGCCGTATTTGCAGCTTTTTGCATTTGGTAATAGCCTCCAGAAGCCTTCATTTTCTGGGCTACATTGTTTTTGAGGAAAAGAGGGCTTGCCTTTGAAAAACGTTATTGACTAATTTAATAATGACAGAAAGAAGAGGATAAATGTGGAACAGGGAAAGAGGAGAAAAGAGTAGTAGAGGTAGAGGTAGAGACAGGAGATGCCTAAATCTCTTTGGCCTTGATAAGTGTTTTCCATGCATTGTCCTTATAAATGGGTTTGATGCCCACCTTCCACTGGTCAGAAACTTGAACAAAGACCTTCAAGCCCTCTTTAAACATTTCCATAGAGGTGAAGACAGCAGCAATTCCATGGCTTGAACTAGCTTGAAAGAACTTCAGACAAGAACATCAACTCAACACTCTGAAGGTAGGAGGGAGCCCCCCAATAGAAAGATTTGTGATTTTACCTGACAATGCTCACACCCACTCTGAGCCTCTACACCATGGGGGAGTGTTAGTTGCCAAATTGTGACTGGTTCAACCTCTTTCCAGCAGAGGTCGCTGTGGACACTGGGAGTGGATACTTGTGGGAACTGGATCAGGCAGCCTGGGCTAGATAGATGGTGGCTACATTGTGTAGTACTTGCTCTTTCTGCTGTTCTGCTGGCCATCATCTGGTCTCTCATCCTATGGGAAGTAGATCTCTGTGAAGATTATCTCAAAGCTGCACAGTACCTTTGCTATGCAAGTGCTGTGAAATCAGGGTCACTTATTGGGGAGGGCAGGTCTGGGAGGGGCACGCTTATCCTCTAGGGGTATCACCTTGTAGTGTATGTCTGTGTTACCCTTGTTTCCTCTCTGAGGAAACAGTATTTCTGAGACACCTAGTATTTCTGAGACACCGCCTGTGACTGACCAGCAACGTCAGCGCCATGCCCTTCCAGACATGGAGGCCAAAGTGACAAAAGTTGCCTTGCAACGTAGTCCTGCACCCACATCATAAGTGACTCTGTTGATGAGTCCCCTGCCAAGCCTCACTTGGAAACACATGGTGGTGGTGAGGGGGCAGAATTCTGGTCTTTGGAGCAGCCTATTACAGTAGGATAAAGCTTCTGATAAAATGGGAAGGGCAGGGCACTGGTGAGTATGTCAGGGTCAGACCTGAGACCTCAGAAGGGCTGAAGAAGGCTCCACATAGTTGTGAATTCCCCACTTACTGGGCCTTTCGCAGGCCAGGCAGGCTAGGCACAAAGCAACCTGAAGCTACCTTCACCCTGAGGGCATCCACTCGGACCCTAGGTCATTGCTGTGGCTTGAGAGTTAAAGATGTGACTACCCTGCTCCCCACCCCCACAACATCCAAGCCCATCAGTAAATGAGTAAGTGGTTCATCTACACACACACACACACACACACACACACACAGCCAGAAGCGCAAGCTCTGGCCGTGCCACACACATGAAGACTGAAACACACATGGGTACATTCATCTAGTCACACACATTCACACCCACACTCTGACCCACACCATCATCCATGCAAACCCTCACACACTTAAACACATCCCCTCCCCAGAACCAAATTTGACCTAACATGGCTGATGGGGCGTGGGAGGGTCCAGTCAGGATGTCCCTCTGGACCCTGGCCCACTCACGCCCCGTGAACTCCAGGCCCCTTGCTCAAGGTGGAGCCCCCACCTGTCCCTGTCCTAGTGGTCACAGGTCCTGAACGCCCCCACTCTCGGCCCCCGAGGGGGCCCTGGTCACCATCGCGTGCACAGAATCCTGGGTGCTTGGCTGGCCTTAGGGTAGGGGGTATGGGAAAAGAGAAAGATGTGGGGGCATAGTGCCCTGCCCTGGCTCAGCCGCCTCCTCCCTCGGGATTTTCCAACCCGGCTCGCGCGGGCCCGCTAGAAGCCGGTGCGCTTTGTCTCCCGCCCCGCTCCTGGCACGTTTCCGTGGAAGCTGCCCGCGCCGCGCCCGAAGCCCCCCCTCCGCGGCCGCGCCCCCCGCCCAGCCCGCGGCGCAGGCCTGCCAGTGCGGCGACCGCCGCTTTGTCCTCTCGAGGATGCCTGGGCCGAGCGCGAAAGCCCCATGCCTGGGAACAGCCACCGCGCGTCCTGGAAGCAGGTCCCCGATCCTCGGTTTGGGGTGCGCCCTGCATCGGAGCGGAGCAACCCCCAAAGATTCGCGGGCACGAGGTTGGGGGTAGCGTCTACCTGGAGCCCTTGAGTGCTTGAGGGGAGACCCGCCCCGTCCCGCTCTGTACATGCCCATCTGGGGTTGGCCCCCAGCTGCGGTGCCAGAGGCTCGGTCCCCGGGGCGTGGTGGGCTAGGGCGGGTCGTCTCGACTTAGAGCCCCAGGCCTGGATCCAGGTAGGGAGGGCCTGGGAGATAAGGCCCAGGTGGGGAGAGGTGGGGAGGGGTCCCTCGTCTCCTCGTACATCCCCCTACACTACCTCTCACACCCAGGCCACCCAACCCTCGGCGCGGGCCCGAGCGCGGGGGATTCCGAGTGTCAGTGCTTTCCTCCACCCGCGACTCCGAGAAGGATGGGGAGGGGTCTCCCAGCGTTTCCCTGCCACATTCCAATTCCACCCCTCACCAGTAACCTAGGAGGGTCCAAGTGGGAGGGGTAAGAGTCCTCTGTCTCTTCCACATCCTCGATCCTCCTCTTTACAAAACCCTAGGGCCAAGGGAGGAGGGGGGAATAGGGAGGGGGGCGAGTGTGGAGGAAGGGGCCTGGGCAAGGGTCTTCCCTGCATCCCAAGCAGCCCTTCCTTAATACCCCTGGGAGGGTCTGGGCTAGGGGAGCGGTCCGCGATCTCATCCATCACCACCAGACTCCTTTGTAACCTCGAGCAGCCGAAGTGTTGCGGGGAGGGGTCCCCCTGCCTCCAGTCCCTTCATCCCACAACACCTCATCCTCCCGTCCTGAGTAATCCGAGCAGCCCCGTCGCCAGGCACAGCGGGAGGGAGGGTCCAAACCTCCTCGCTCTCCCAGGAGAGATGGGGGTTGGGGGTGACCCCCAGCCCTCGCCCCTCATACCCAAGAGCCTTCTCCATGATAAAACGAAAACTAACCCAAGCTGCTCCGACCTCCGGCGCCCGGCCACGGGAGGCCCCTAGTCAGTCGGCGGCTGTCCGGGACCCGCGGTCCTGAGAGCAGCGAGAACACGTCCCGTCAACTCCCCAGCCCCTCACGCCTCGGTTCGCCCGCTCCCCAAGAAAACAAAAGCGAATTCAGCAGCACTGACCTCTGACGGCGGGCGGGAGGGCGGTCAGCGCCCGGCAGCGCACCCCGCTCCTCCCGGCTCCTCACAGCCCGGGCTCCCGGCCGCAGACCTGGCGGCGGCTGCAGCGGCGGCGGCTCTCGCGGCTCTCGGGTCCGGAGCCTCCCTCAGACTCAGCACCTGGAGCGGCGAACAGCTCCGCGCTTCATTCCTCTGACCCCGCCTCCCTCGCGCCGCCGGAGCCAATGGTGACCCGGACCCCGCCCAGGAGCCTGCCCATTGGGGGCGTCCTCCCCTCTCCCTCCGGCCCCGCCCGCAGGTTACCGGGTCTCTCCTTCAAGACCACAACCCCCAGAGACCGGCGGAGTTTCGCACAGCCTTCTGGGACTTATAGTTCTTTAAGGACGGGGAGTGGGCTCACGCCGCGGGTAGGCAAACAGAGCGGGACTGCATTTCCCAGAGTGCACTGAAGACACGGAGGCGCGGAGCAGGGCGGGAGGACCGTTTCCATAGCAAAGACG